>NW_027043021.1:431914-748828 GCF_036013475.1 Columba livia
TGTGACACACACTCTGTCCAATGGGGTTTGTGACAAATACACGCTGTCCAATGCTGTTTGTAACACAGACGCTGTCCAATGGGGTTTGTGACACACACACTGTCCAATGGGTTTTTGTAACACATACACTCTGTGCAATGGGGCTTATGACACATACGCTGTCCAACGGGTTTCGTGACACACACACTGCTAATAGCGTTTGTGAACACACACACGGTCCAATGGGGATTGTGACACACACACTGTCCAATGGGGTTTCTGACACACACACTGTCCAATGGGGTTTGTGACATGGATGCTGTCCAATGGGGATTGTGACAAACACGTTGTCCAATGGTGTGTGTGACACACACACTGTCCAATGGGGATTGTGACACTCACACTCTGTCCAATGGGGTTTGTGACACACACACTGTCCAATGGGGATTGTGACACTCACACTCTGTCCAATGGGGTTTGTGACACACACAATCTGTTCAATGGGGTTTGTGACACACACGCTGTCCAATAGGGTTTGTGATACACACACTGTCCAATAGGGTTTGTGACGCACACGTTGTCCAATGGGAATTGTGACGCATACACTCTATCCAATGGGCTTTGTGACATACATGCTGACCAATTGGGTTTGTTAAACACACACTGTCCAAAGGTATTTGTGACACGCATACTGTCCAATAGAGTTTGTGACACACACACGCTATCCAATGGGGTTTGTGATACACACACTTTCTTATGGGTTTTGTGACACACACGCTATACAACGGGTTTTGTGACACACATACTGTCCAATGGGGATTGTGACACACACATGATGTCCAATGGTGTCTGTGACACACACGCTGTCCAATGGGGTTAGTGAGACGCACACTTTCTCATGGAGTTTGTGACAAACACACGCTGTCCCATGGGGTTTGTGACACACACGCTGAACAATTGTGTTTGTTATACACACACTGTCCAATGGTGTTTGTGACACGCATGCTGTCCAGTGGGTTTTGTGACACACACACTGTCCAATAGGGATTGTGACATGCACAATTTCTCATGGGGTTTGTATACACACACACGCTGTCCCATGGGGTTTGTGACACACATGCTGTCCAATGGGGTTTGTTACACACACAATGTCCCACGGGTTTGTGAACACGCATGCTGTTCAGTGGGTTTTGTGACACACAAACTATCCAATAGGGTTTGTGACAAACACACGCTATCCTATGGGGTTTGTGACACACACACTGTCGAAAGGGGTTTGTGATAAACACGCTGACCAATGGGTATTGTGACACACACGCTCACCAATGGGGACTGTGACACACACAATGTCTATGCCGGTTTGTGTCACACACACTGTCCAATGGGGTTTGTGACACACACACTGTCCAAACGGGTTTGTGACACACATGCTGTCCAATGGGGTTTGTGACACACATGCTATACAGTGGGTTTTGTGACACACACACAGTCCAATGGGGATTGTGACACACAGACGATGTCTAGTAGTGTTTGTGACACCCACGCTGTCCAATTGAGATTGTGACAAACACGCTATCCAATGAGGTTTGTGACACGCACACTTTCCAATGGGGTTTGTGACACACACACTTTCCAATGGGGTTTGTGACAGACACACGCTGTCCAATCGGGTTTGTCACATAGACACTGTAAAATGGTGTTTGTGACACACGCACTTTCCAATGGGGTTTGTGACACACACACGCTGTCCCATGGGGTTGCTGACACATACGCTGAGCAATTTGGTTTGTTACACACACACTTTCCAATGGTGTTTGTGACACACATGCTGTCCAATGGGTTTTGTGACACAAACTCTGTCCAATGGGCTGGTGGCACACACTCTGTCCAATGGGGTTTGTGATACACACACTGACCAGTGGGGTTTGTGACACACACAGGCTGTTCAATGGGGTTTGTGACACACACGCTGTCCAATGGGATTTGCGACACACACTGTCCAATGGGGTTTCTGACACACATGCTCTCCAATGGGGATTGTAACACACATGCTCTCCAATGGGCTTCATGACACACACACTCTGTCCAATGGAGTTTGCGACAAACACACTGTCCAGGGGGGTTTGTGAGACACACGCTGTCCAATGGGGTTTGTGACACACACGATGTCCAATGGAGATTGTGACACACACACGCTGTCCAATGGGGTTTGTCACACAGACAGTGTACAATGGGGTTTGTGACACACACACTGTGCAATGAGGATTGTGACACACCCACGCTCTCCAATGGTGTTTGTGACACGCCTGCTGTCCAATGGGTTTTGAGACACACTCACTGTCCATGCGGGTTTATGTACCCCACGATGTCCAGTGGGGTTTGTGACCCACACACTGTCCAATGGAGTGTCTGACACACATGCTGTCCAATGGGGATTGTGACACACACGCTGTCCAATGGGGTTTGTGACACACAAACTGTGCAATTGGGATTGTGACACACACACGCTGTCCAATGGTGTTTGTGACACGCATGCTGTCCAATGGATTTTGTGACACACGCACTGTCCAATGGGGTTTGTGATACACAAACTGTGCAATTGGGATTGTGACACACACACGCTATCCAATGATGTTTGTGACAAACACACGCTGTCCAAAGGTGTTTGTGACACACACGCTGTCCAATGCGCTCTCTCACACACACTCTGTCCAATGGGGATTGTGACACACACTCGCTGTCCAATGGTGTTTGTGACACAGATGCTGTCCAATGGTGTTTGTGACACACACGCTGTCGAATGGGGTTTCTGACACACAAACTGTCCAATGGGGTTTGTGAACACACACACACTGTCCAATGGTAATTGTGACACACACGCTGTCCAATGGGGACTGTGACACACACAATGTCAATAGGGTTTGTGACACACACACTGTCCAAAGGGGATTGTGAAACACACACTGTACAATGGGGTTTGTGACACACACTCTGTCCAATGGGGTTTGTGTTACACACTCTGTCCAATGGGGTTTGTGAAACACACACACTCTCCAATGGGGATTGTGAAACACACACACTTTCCAATGGGGTTTATGACACACACGCTGTCCAGTGGGGTCTGTGACACACACACTCTTACCAATGGGTTTTGTGACACACTCGCTGTCCAATGGGGATTGTGACAAACACGCTGTCCAACGGGGTTTGTGACACACACGCTGTCGAGTGGGATTTGTGACATACTCACTGTCCAGTAGGGTTTCTGACACACTCATGCTATCCAATGGGGTTTGTGACACACACACTATCTAATGGGGTTTGTGACAAACACGCTATACAATTCCTTTTGTGACACACACTGTGTCCAATGGCATTTGTGACACACGGACACTGTCCAATGGGGTTTCTCACACACACTCGGTCCAACGGAGATTGTGACACAGAATCGCTGTCCAATGGTGTTTGTGACACGGATGCTGTTCACTGGTGTCTGTGACATACAAGCTGTCCAGTGGGGTTTCTGACACACACACTGTCCAATGGTGTTTGTGACACACACTCTGTCCAATAGGGTTTGTGCCCCACACTCTGTCCAATAGGGATTGTGATACACACACGATGTCCAATGGGGTTTTTGACACGCACTCTGTCCAATGGGGTTTGTCACACACACTCTGTCAAACGGGGAGTGTGACATACACACGCTGTCGAATGGGGTTTTTGACACATCCACTGTCCAATGAAATTTATGACACACACACACTGTACAATGGGAACTGTGACACACACACTGTCCAAAGGGGATTGTGACACACACACTGTGCAACGGGTTTCGTGACACACACACTGCCAATAGGGTTTGTGACACACACACTATCCAAAGGGGATTGTGACACACACTCTGTCCAATGGGGTTTGAGACACACGCTCTGTCCAGTGGGGTTTGTGACACACACACCTTCCAATGGGGTTTGTTACACACACGCTGTACAATGGGGATTGTGACACACACACGCTATCCAAAGGGGTTTGTGACACAAACACTTTCCAGTTGGGTTTGTGACACACACTCTCTGTCCAATGGTGCTTGTGACACACACGCTGTCCAAAGGGTTTCGTGATACACACGCTGTCCAGTGTGTTTTGTGACACACACATTCTGACCAAAGGGCTTGTGACACACACGCTGTCCAATAGTGATTTTGACACACATGATGTCCAATGGGGTTTGTGACACACACACTGTCCAAAGGGGTTTGTGACACACACGCTGTCCAGTGGGGTTTGTGATACACACGCTGTCCAATTGGGATGGTGACAAACACACTCTTTCCAATTCTGTTAATGACACGCATACTGTTCAATGGGGTGTGTGACACACACACTGTCCATGGGTCTTTGTGACACACACACTGTGTCCAATGGGGTTTGTGACACACACACTGTCCAGGGGAGTTTGTGAAACACACACTGTACATGGGTTTGTGTCACACACACTCTGTCCAATGACGTTTGTGACACACACACTGTCCAGGGGAGTTTCTGACACACACTGTCCAATGGGGTTTGTGACACACACTCTGTCCAATGGTGTTTGTGACACACACGCTGTCCAGTGGGGTTTGTGACACCACACAGTGTCCAATGGGCATTGTGAAACCCACGCTGTCCAGTGGGGATTGTGACAAACACGCTGTCCAACGGGGTTCGTGACACACAGGCTATGCAATGGGGTTTGTGACACACACACTTTTTAATGGGGTTTGTGACACACACGCTATACAATGGCTTTTTTGACACACACACTGTCCAATGGGGACTGTAACACACACGCTATGTCCAATGGTGTTTGTGACACACACAATTTACAATGAGGTTTGTGATACACACACTTTGCAATGGGATTTGTGACACACACACGCTATCCCATGGGGTTTGTGAAACACAGGCTGAACAATTGGGTTTGTGTCACACACAACTTCCAATGGGATTTGTGACACACACATTGTCCAATAGGGTTTGTGACACACACACTCTCTCTAATGGGGTTTGTGACACACACAATCTATCCAATGGGGTTTGACACACACTTTCCAATGGGGTTTGTGACACACACGCTCTACAATAAGGATTGTTACACACACATTCTGTAAAATGGGTTTCGTGACACACACTCTTTCCAGTGGGTTTTATGACACACACACTGTCCAATAGGTTTTGTGACACAAACACGCTATCCATAGGGTTTGTGAACACAAACACTTTCCAATGGGGTTTGTGACACATACACTCTGTCCAATGTTGCTTGTGACACACACGCTGTCCAAAGGGGTTCGTGACACACACGCTGTCCAATAGTGAGTGTGACACACATGATGTCCAATGGGGTTTGAGAGACACACACTGTCCAAAGGGTTTTGTGACACACACGCTGTCCAGAGGGGTTTGTGACACACACATTCTGTCCAATGTGTCTTGTGATACACACGCTGTCCAATGGGTTTTGTCACACACACGCTGTCCAATGGAGTTTGTGACACACATGCTGTCAAATGGGTATTGTGACACACACACTGTCCAATGGGTTTTGTGAAACACACGCTGTCCAGTGGGGTTTGTGACACACACACTGTCTAATGGGGTTTGTGACACACACACTCTGTCAAATGGGGTTTGTGACACACACACTATGTCCAATGGGGTTTGAGACACAGACTGTCTAAAAGGGTTTGTCACACACACACGCTGTCCAATGGGGTTTGTGACACACACACTGTCCAATGGGGTTTGTGACACACACGCTCACCGATGGGGATTGTGAAACAACCAATGTCCATGATAGTTTGTGACACACACACTTTCGAATGGGGTTTGTGACACACACACTGTGCAATGGGGTTTCTCACACATGCTCTGTCCAGTGGGTTTTGTGACACACACACTTTCCAATGGGGTTTGTGACACACACGCTGTACAATGGGGATTGTGACACACACACACTGTCAAATGGGTTTCGTGACACACACTCTGTCCAGTGGGTTTTATGACACAAACACTGTCCAATAGGTTTTGTGACACACACGCTATCCAAAGGGGTTTGTGACACAAACACTTTCCAATGGGGTTTGTGACACACACACTCTGTCCAATGGTGCATGTGACACACATGCTGTCCAAAGGGGTTCGTGACACACACGATGTCCAATGGGGTTTGAGAAACACACACTGTACAAAGGGGTTTGTGACACACACGCTGTCCAGTGGGGTTTGTGATACACACATTCTGTCCAATGGCTCTTGTGAAACACACGCTGTCCAATGGGGTTTGTGATACACACACGCTGTCCAATTGTGTTTGTGACACGCATGCTGTCCAATGGGGTTTGTGACACACACACTGTCTAATGGGGTTTGTGACACACACACTCTGTCCAATGGGGTTTGTGACACACATACTGTCCAGGGGGGTTTGTGACACACACACTCTGTCCAATGGGGTTTGTGACACACACACTGTCCAGGGGAGTTTGTGACACACACACTGTCCAATGGGTTTTGTCATACACACTCTGTCCAATGGGGTTTGTGACACACACGCAGTCTAATGGGGTTTGTCACACACACACACTGTCCAATTGTGTTTGTGACACACACGCTGTCCAGTGGGGTTTGTGGCACACAGACTGTCCAATAGGGTTTGTGACACACACACGCTTTTCAATGGGGTTTGTGACACACACAGTGTCCAATGGGGATTGTGACACACACACGATGTCCAATGGTGTTTCTGACACACACACTATCCAAAGGGGTTTGTGACACGCACACTTTTACATGGGGTTTCGACACACACACGTTATCCTATGGGGTTAGTACACTCACACTTTCCAATGGGTTTTGTGACACACACACTGTCCAGTGGGCCTTGTGAAACACACACTCTGTCCAATGGGTTTTGTCACACACACTCTGTCCAATGGGGTTTGTGACACACACACTGTCCAATGGGGTTTGTGACACACACTCTGCCCCATGGGGTTTGAGACACACACGTTCACCAATAGGAATTGTGACATGCACAATGTCCATGAGGGTTTGTGACACACACACTGTCCAATGGGGTTTGTGACACACACACTATCCAATGGCTTTTTTGACAAACACACGCTCTCCCATGGGGTTTGTGACACACACGCTGACTAATTGGGTTTGTTACACACACACTGTCCAATGGTGTTTGTGACACGCTGTCGAATGGGTTTTGTGAGACACACTCTATCCAATGGGCTTGTGACACACACGCTCCCCAATTGGGTTTTTGACACACACACTGACCAGGAGGGCTTGTGACACACACACGGTGTCCAATCGGGTTTGTGACACACACACTGTGCAATGAGGATTGTGACACACACACGATGTCCAAAGGTGTTTGAGACATGCATGCTGTCCAATGGGGTTTGTGACACACACACTGTCCAATGGTTTTTGTGACACACACACTGTCCAATGGGGTTTGTGACACACACTCTGCCCAATGGGGATTGTGACACACACGCTCTCCCATAGGGTTTGTTGACACACACACTGTCCAATGACGTTTGTGACACACACACTGTGTAATGGGGACTGTGACACACACAATGTCCGGGGGCGTTTGTGGCAGACACACTGTCCAATGGGGTTTGTGACACACACGCTGTCCAATGGGGATTGTGACACACACAATGTCCAGGACGGTTAGTGACACACACATTCTCCAACGGGGTTTGTGACACACACACTGTCCAATGGGGTTTCTCACACACACTCTGTCCAATTGTCTTTGTGGCACACACTCTGTCCAATGGGGTTTGTGAACACACACGCTGTCCAATGGGGATTGTGAAAAAAACGCTGTCCAATGGTGTTTGTGACACACGCAATGTCGAATGGGTTTTGTTACACACACGCTGTCCACATGGGTTTGTGACACACACACTGTCCCATGCGATTTGTGACGCACACACTGTCCAATGGGGATTGTGACAAACACACTGTCCAATGGGGTTTGTGACACACACACTGTATGTGGGTATTTGTGACACACTCACTGGCCAGGGGGGTTTGTGACACACACACTGTCCAATGGCATTCGTGACACACACAGTGTCCCCGGGGGTTTGTGACACACACGCTGTCCAATGGGGATTGTGACACACACACTCTCCAGGGGGGTTTGTGACACACATGATGTCCAATGTGGTTTGTTACACACACACTTTCCAATGGGGTTTGTGACACACACACTGAGCATTTTATATTATGTCACACACACGCTGTCCAATGGGGTTTGTGACACACAAACTGTCCACTGGGGATTGTGACACACACGCTATCCAATGGGGATTGTGATACACACATTTTCCAATGGAGTTTGTGACACACACGCTTTCCAATGGGGATTGTGACACACACACTGTCCAGGGGGGTTTGTGACACACATGATGTCCAATGGGGTTTGTTACACACATGCTTTCCAATGGGGTTTGTGACACACACACTGCGCATTTGGTATTATGACACACACACGCTCTCGAATCGGGCTTGTGACACACAAACTGTCCACTGGGGATTGTGACACAGACGCTATCCAATGGGGATTGTAACACACACATTTTCCAATGGGGTTTGTGACACACATGCTGTCCAAAGAGGTTTGTGACACACACGGTGACATATTGGGTTTGTAATACACACACTGTGCAATGTGGTTTGTGACACACATGCTGTCCAATGGGGATTGTGAACACACAAACTCACCAGGGTGGTTTGTGACACACACACTGTCCAAAGGAGTTTGTGACACACACGCAGACCAATTTCGCTTGTTACACACACACTGTGCAATGTGGTTTGTGACACACATGCTGTCCAATGGGGATTGTGAACACACAAACTCACCAGGGGGGTTTGTGACACACACACTGTCCAATGGGGTTCGTGACACACACACTGTCCAATGGGGTTTGTGACACACAGGCTGTCCAATGGGGATTGTGACAAACACAATGTCCAAGACGGTTTGTGTCACACACACTGTCCAATGGGGTTTGTGACACACACACTGTCCAATGGGGTTTCTCACACACACACTGTCCAATTGACTTTGTGCCACACACTCTTTCCAATGGGCTTCTGAGACACACGCTGTCCAACGGCGCTTGTGACACACACTCTGTCCAGGTGGGTTTGTGACACACACACAGTCCAATGGGGTTTGTGACACACACTCTGTCCCATGGGGTTTGTGATACACACACTGTCCAATTGGGTTTGTGACACACACACAATGTCCACTTGGGTTTGTGACACACAAACTGCCCAAGGGGGTTTGTGTCACACATGATGTCCAATGGGGTTTATGACACACACACTGCCCAATGGCGTTCGTGACACACACAGTGTCCACGGGGGTTTGTGACACACACGCTGTCCATTGGGGATTGTGACACACACACTGTCCAGGGGGCTCTTTGACACATACACTGTCCAATGGCTTTCGTGACACTAATAGTGTTCACGGGGGTTGGTGACACACACACTGTTCAATGGGTATTGTTACACACACATGCTGTCCAATGGGGTTTGTGACACACACACTGTCCAATGGGTTTTGTGACACACACGCTGTCCAATGGGGATTGTGACACACACACTGTTCGGGGGGATTTGTGACACACACGCTGTAAAATGTGTTTTTGACACCACACTCTGTCCAATGGGGCTTGTGGCACACATGTTGTCCAACGGGGTTCGTGACACACACTGTCCAGTGAGGTTTGTGACACACACTCTGTCCAATGGGGTTAGTGACACACACTTTCCTTTGGTTTTGTGACACACACACAATATCCTATGGGGTTTGTGACACACACACTGTCCAGGGGGTTTTGTGACACAGAGACTGTACAAGGGGGATTGTGACAGACACGTTGTCCAATGGGGTATGTGACACATACACTGTCCTGGGGGGTTTGTGACACACACGCTGTCTAATGTGGTTTGCGACACAGAGACTCTCCACGGGTATTTGTGACACACACGCTGTCCAGAGGGGTTTGTGACACACACACTGTCCAATGGGTATTATGACACACACACTCCGACCACTTGGGTTTGTGACACACACACTGTGCAATGGGGTTTGGCACTAGAGACACGCTGTCCAATGGTGTTTGTGACACGGATGCAGTCCAATCAGTTTTGTTACACAAAACTGTTCAGGGGGGTTTGTGAGACAGACACTGTCCAATGGGTATTGTGAAACACACTCTTTCCAATGGGGTTTGTGAAATACTTGCTGTCCAGTAGTGTTTGTGACACACACGCTGCCCAATGGCGTTTGTGACAAACACGGTGTCAAATGGGGTTTGTAATACACACACTGTCCAGGGGTTTTGTGACACACACGCTGTCCAATGGGGTTTGTCACACGCACTCTGTCCAATGGGAATTGTGACACACAAACACTGTCCAATGGGGTTTGTGAGAAACACGCGGTCCAATGGGGTTTGTGACACACACACGCTTTCCAAAGGGGATTGTGAAACACACATGCTGTCTGATGGAGTTTGTGACACGGATTCCGTCCAACGGGGTTCGTGACACACACACTGTCCAGTGAGGTTTGTGACGCACACGCTATCCAATGGTGTTAGTGATAAACACACTTTCAGATGGGTATTGTGACACACGCACTTTCCAGTGGGGTTTGTGATACACACTCTGTCCAACGGGTTTTGTGACACACACACTGCCTAATGGCGTTTGTGACACACACACTTTCCAATGGGGTTTCTGACACACACACGCTCTCCAATGGTGTTTGTGACACACACGCTGTCCAATGGGGTTTGTCACATCCTCTCTGTCCAATGGGGTTTATGACACACACAGGTTCCAATGGGGTTTGTGACACACACACTGTCCAATGGGGAGTCTGACACACACACGGTGTCTAAAGGTGTTTGTGACACGGATGTATTTCAATGGGTTTTGTTACACACACAATGTCTAGGGGGTTTTGCGACACAGACTCTGTCCAACGGGGATTATGACACACATACTGTCCAGGGGGTTTGTGACACACACACTGTCCAATGGGGTTTGTGACGCACATACTGTCTCGGGGGGTCTGTGACACACACGCTGTCCAATGTAGTTTGTGACACACAGGCTGTCCAATGGGGTTTGTAACACAAAGACTCTCAATGGGTGTTTGTGACACACACGTTGTCCACACGGGTTTGTGACACACACACTGTACAATGGGGTTTGTGACATACACACGGTGTCCAAAGCGGATTGTGACAAATACACGCTGTACCATGGGATTTGTGACACGCATGCAGTCCAATGTGGTCTGTGACACACACACTATCCAGTGGGGTCTGTGACACACACGCTGTCCAGTAGGGTTTGCTACACACACACGCTATCCAATGGGTATTGTGACACACACAAATTCTGTCCAAAGGGGTTGGTGACACAGAAAATGTCCAATGTGTTTTGTGACAAACATGCTGTGCAATGGGGATTATGACACACAAACGATGTCCAATGGTGTTTGTGACACGGGTGCTGTCCAATGGCGTTTGTTACACACACACTGTCCAGGGGTTTTTTGACACAGACACTGTCTAATGGCGATTGTTACACACACGCTGTCCAACGCGGTTTGTGAGACACAGGATGTCCAGGTCAGTTTGTGACACACACGCTGTCCAGGTGAGTTTGTGACACACACACTGTCCAATGGGTATTATGACACACACACTCCGACCACTTGGGTTTGTGACACACACACTGTGCAATGGGGTTTGGCACTAGAGACACGCTGTCCAATGGTGTTTGTGACACGGATGCAGTCCAATGGGTTTTGTTACACAAAACTGTTCAGGGGGGTTTGTGAGACAGACACTGTCCAATGGGTATTGTGAAACACACTCTTTCCAATGGGGTTTGTGAAATACCTGCTGTCCAGTAGTGTTTGTGACACACACGCTGCCCAATGGCGTTTGTGACAAACACGGTGTCAAATGGGGTTTGTAATACACACACCGTCCAGGGGTTTTGTGACACACACACTGTCCAATGGGGTTTGTCACACGCACTCTGTCCAATGGGAATTGTGACACACAAACACTGTCCAATGGGGTTTGTGAGAAACACGCGGTCCAATGGGGTTTGTGACACACACACGCTTTCCAAAGGGGATTGTGAAACACACATGCTGTCTGATGGAGTTTGTGACACGGATTCCGTCCAACGGGGTTCGTGACACACACACTGTCCAGTGAGGTTTGTGACGCACACGCTATCCAATGGTGTTAGTGATAAACACACTTTCAGATGGGTATTGTGACACACGCACTTTCCAGTGGGGTTTGTGATACACACTCTGTCCAACGGGTTTTGTGACACACACACTGCCTAATGGCGTTTGTGACACACACACTTTCCAATGGGGTTTCTGACACACACACGCTCTCCAATGGTGTTTGTGACACACACGCTGTCCAATGGGGTTTGTCACATCCTCTCTGTCCAATGGGGTTTATGACACACACAGGTTCCAATGGGGTTTGTGACACACACACTGTCCAATGGGGATTCTGACACACACACGGTGTCTAAAGGTGTTTGTGACACGGATGTATTTCAATGGGTTTTGTTACACACACAATGTCTAGGGGGTTTTGCGACACAGACTCTGTCCAACGGGGATTGTGACACACATACTGTCCAGGGGGTTTGTGACACACACACTGTCCAATGGGGTTTGTGACGCACATACTGTCTCGGGGGGTCTGTGACACACACGCTGTCCAATGTAGTTTGTGACACACAGGCTGTCCAATGGGGTTTGTAACACAAAGACTCTCAATGGGTGTTTGTGACACACACGCTGTCCACACGGGTTTGTGACACACACACTGTACAATGAGGTTTGTGACATACACACGGTGTCCAAAGCGGATTGTGACAAATACACGCTGTACCATGGGATTTGTGACACGCATGCAGTCCAATGTGGTTTGTGACACATACACTATCCAGTGGGGTCTGTGACACACACGCTGTCCAGTAGGGTTTGCTACACGATGTCCAATGGTGTTTGTGACACGGGTGCTGTCCAATGGCGTTTGTTACACACACACTGTCCAGGGGGGTTTTTGACACAGACACTGTCTAATGGCGATTGTTACACACACGCTGTCCAACGCAGTTTGTGAGACACAGGATGTCCAGGTCAGTTTGTGACACACACGCTGTCCAGGTGAGTTTGTGACACACACGCTGTCCAATGGCGTTTGTGACACACACACTGTCCAGGTGGGTTTGTGACACACACGGTGTCCAATGGGGTTTGTGACACGCATGCTGTCCAATGGTGTTTGTGACACACACACTGTCCATAGGGGTTTGTGACACAGATGCTGTCCAATGTGGTTTGTGAAACACACGATGTGCAATGGGGTTTGTGACACACAAACTGTCAAGGTGGGTTTGTGAAACACACACTGCTCAAAGGGGTTTGTGACACACACGCTGTACAGTGGTGTTTGTGACAGGCATGCTGTCCAATGGTGTTTGTGACACACAGGCTGTCCAATGGGGATTGTGATACACACACGCTGTCCAATGGTGTTTGTGACTCGGATTCTGTACAATGGGGTTTGTGACACACACACTGTCCAATGGGGTTTGTGACACACACACGCTGACCAATGGGGTTTGTGACACAAACACTGTCCAATGGGGTTTGTGACACACACACGCTGTCCAATGGTGTTTGTGAACACGCATGGTTTCCAATGGGTCTTGTGACACACACACTGTCCAGGGGGCTTTGTGACACACACGATGTCCAATGGGATTGGTGACACACACGCTGTCCAGTGGGGATTGTGACACACACACGCTGTCTAGAGGGGATAGTGACACAAACAGGTTGTCCAATGGTGTTTGTGACACGGATACTGTCCAATGCGGTTTGTGACACACACAACGTCCAACGGGGTTTGTGACACACACGCTGTCCAAGGGGTTCGTGAGACACACACTGTCCAGTGAGGTTTGTGACACACACTCTGTCCAATGGGGTTAGTGACACACACACTTTCCTTTGGTTTTGTGTCACACACACAATATCCAATGGGGTTTGTGACACACACACTGTCTAATGGGGTATGTGATACACACATGCTTTCCAATGGTGTATGTGACATGCATGTTGTCCAATGGGGTTTGTGACTCACATGCTGTCCAATGGTGTTTGTGACACACACACGGTGTATAATGGTGTTTCTGACACAGATAATTTTCAATGGGGTTTTTTAGAGACACAATGTCTAGGGGGGGTTTGTGACACAGGCACTGTGCAATGGGGATTGTCGCACACACACTGTCCAGGGGGGTTTATGACACATACACAGTCCAGGTGGGTTTGTGACACGCACTCTGTCCAAAGGGGTTTGTGACACAGAGACTCTCCAGGGGTTTTTGCGACCCACACACTGTCCAGAGGGGTTTGTGACACACACACTGTCTAATGGGGGTTTTGTGATACACACACCCTTTCCAATAGTGTATGTGACACGCATGCTGTATAATGGGGTTTGTGACACACACACTGTCCAGGGGGGTTTATGACACACACAATGTCCGATACGGTTTGTAACACACACACGCAATCTTATGGGGTTTGTGAAACACACGCTGTCAAATGGGGTTTGTGACACACACACTGTCCATGGGGGATTGTGTCACACACAAACTCTGTCCAATGGGGTTGGTAATACACCAACTATCCAATGGGGTTTGTGACACACATGCTCTCCAATGGTGTTTGTGACACACACACTGTCAATAGGGGTTTGTGACACACACGCTGTCCAATCGGGTTTGTGACACACACGCTGTCCAGGAGAGTTTGTGACACACACGCAGTCCAATGGGTTTTGTGAAACAAACACTGTTTGGCGGGGTTTGCGACACACACAATGTCCAATGGGGTTTGTGAAACACAGGCTGTCCAATGCGGATTGTGACACACACACTGTCCAGGGGGGTTTGTGACACACACACTGTCCAATGGGGTTTCTGACACACACACGATATCCAAAGGGGTTTGTGACACACACACGCTGTCCAATGAGGCTTGTAACACACAGGCTGTCTAATGGGGTTCGTGACACACACGCTGTCAAATGGGGTTTGTGACACACACACTTTCTAATCGGGATTGTGACACACACACGCTGCCCAATGGGGTTTGTGACACACACGCTGTCCAATGGGATTTGTCACACACACACTCTGTCCAATTAGGCTTGTGACACACATGCTGTCCAATGGGGTTCATGACACACACGCTGTCCAGTGGCGTTTCTGACACACACACTGTCCAATAGGGTTTGTGACACACACACACTGTCCAATGGGGCTTGTGAAACACACGCTGTCCAATGGCGTTTGTGACACACACGCTGTCCAATGGCGTTCGTGACACACACGCTGTCCAGTGGGGTTTCTGACACACACACGCTATCCAAAGGGGTTTGTGACATGTACACTGTCCTATGGGAATGGTGACACGCACACCGTCCAATGGGGTTCGTGACTCACACGCTGTCCAGTAGGGTTTGTGATACACACACTGTACAATGGGGTTTGTGACACACACAGTTTCTAATGAGGTTTTTGACACACACACGCTATCCAATGGGGTTTGTGAGACACACCATTTACAATGGGTTTTGTGAAAACACACATTGTCCAATTGGGATTGTGACACACACACTGCACAGGGGGGTTTGTGACTACACAGTCTGTCCAATGGGGTTTGTGACACACACACTGTCCAATGGGGATAGTCACACACAAACACTGTATAACGGGGATTGAGACACACACAAGGTCCAATGTGGTTTTGGACACACACGCTACCCGATGGAGTTTGCGAACACGGATGCTGTCCAATGGGGTTTGTACAACACACAGTGTCCAATGGGGTTTGTGACACACGCTCTGTCCAATGGCGATTGTGACACACATGCACTTTCCAATGGTGCTTGTGACACGCATGCTGTCCAATGGGTTTTGTGACACACACACTCTGTCCAATGGGGGTTGTGACACACACACTGTCCAATGGTGTTTGTGACACACACACTCTGTCCGATGCGACACACACGCATTTCAATGCGGTTCGTGACACACACGTTGTCCAGTGGGGTTTGTCACACACACTCTGTCCAATGGGGATTGTGACACAAACATGCTGTCCAACGGGGTTTGTTACAAACACGCTGTCCAATGGGGACTGTGACACACACGCTCTGTACAATGGCTTTTGTGACACACACTGTCCAGGGGGGTTTGTGACAGACTTGATGTCCAATGGGATTTGTGACACACACACTGTCCAACAGGGTTCGTGGCATACGCGCTATCCAGTGGGGTTTGTGACAAACACACTGTCCGATGGGGTTTGTGACACACACACTCTATCCAATGGGGTTTATGAAACACCCACTGTCCAATGAGGTTTGTGACACACACACTGTCTAAAGGGGTTTGTGACACACACACTCTGTCGAGTGGGGCTTATGACATATACGCTGTCCAATGGGGTTGGTGACAAAAACGCTGTCCAGGGGGGTTTTTGACACACACACTGTCCAATGAGGTTTGTCACACACACTCTGTCCAATGGGGATTGTGACACAAACACGCTGTCCAATGAGGTTTGTTACACACACACTGTCCAATGGGCTTTGTGACACACACGCTGTCCAATGGGTTTTGTGACACACACACTGTCTGATAGGGTTTGTGAAAAAACACGGAGTCCAAAGAGGATTGTGACACACACAAAAGCTGTCCCATGGGGTTTGTGACACGCATGCTATCCAGTGGGGTTTGTGACACACACATTGTACAGGGGGGTTTGTGACACACACGCTGTCCAAAGGGTTTTGTGACACACACTCTCTGTCCAGTGGAGCTTGTGACACACAGGCTGTCCAATGGGCATTGTGACACACATACGCTGTTAAATGGTGTTTGTGACACACATGCTGTCAAATGGGTATTGTGACACACACGCTGTGCAACGGTGTTTGTGACACACATGCTGTCAAATGGGATTTGTGACACTCACATGCTATCCAGTGGGGTTTCTGACAAGCACACTGTCCAATGGGGTTTGTGACAGCCACTCTGTCCAATGGGGTTTGTGACACACACACTTTCCAATGGGGATTCTGACACACACACGCTGCCCAATGAAGTTTGTGACACACGCACTGTCCAATGGGGTTCGTGACACACACGCTGTCCAGTAGGGTTTGTGACACACACACTGTCCAACAGGTTTTGTGACACACACACGCTATCCAATGGGGTTTGTGACACACACACTTTCAAACGGGGTTTGTGACACACACACACAGTCCAATAGGGTTTGTGACACACACACGCTATCCAATGGGGTTTGTGACACACACACGCTATCCAATGGGGTTTGTCATACACACACTTTCCAATGGGGTTTGTCACGCACACACGCTGTCCAATGGGGTTTGTGACACACACGCTGTCCAATGGGGTTTGTGACACACACGCTATCCAGTGGGGTTTGTGACACACACACTCTGTCCAATGGGGCTTGCGACACACACTCTGTCCAGTGGGTGTCCTGACACACACGCTGTCCAATGGGGTTCGTGACACACACGCTGTCCAGTGGGGTTTGTGACACAAATACTGTCCAATGGGGTTTGTGATACACACAATGTCCAATGGGCATTGTGACACACAAACGCTGTCCAATGGGGTTTCTGACACACACACGCTGTCCAATGGGGGTTGTGACACACACGCTGTCCAATGGGGTTTGTGACACACACACGCTGACCAATGGGGTTCGTGAGACAGACGCTATCCATTGGGTTTTTTTACACAAACACTGTCCAATAGTGTTTGTGACACACACACACTATCCAATGGGGTTTGTGACACTTACACTTTCCAATGGGGATTGTGACACGCGCACTCTGTCCAATGAGGCTTGTGACACACACACGCAATGCAATGGGGTTTGTGACACACACACTTTCCAATAGGGTTTCTGACACACACAAGCTGTCCAAAGGTGTTTGTGACACACACCTGTCAAATGGGGTATGTGACACACATACTGTCTGGGGGGTATTGTGACACACATACTGTCCGATGGGTTTTGTTACACACACTCTGTACAATGGTGTTTGTGACACACACACTCTATCCAATGGGGGTTGTGAGACACACATTGTCCAATGGGGTTTTTGACACACACACTCTGTCCAATGGGGGTTGTGACACACACGTTGTCCAATAAAGTTTCTGACACACACACTCACTAATGGGGATTGTGACACACACACGCTGTCCAATGGTGTTTGTGACACGCATGCTGTCCAATGGGTTTTGTGACACGCACACTCTCCAGGGGGGTTTGTGACACACACGCTGTCCAGCGGGGTTTGTGACACACACACTGTCCAATAGGGTTTTTGAAACACACCTGCTATCTAATGGGGTTTGTGACACACACACTCTGTGCAATGTGGCTTGTGACACACACTCTGTCAAATGGGGTTTTTAACACACACACTGTCCAATGGGGATTGTGATACACAGACGCTGTCCAATGTGGTTTGTGGCACACACACTTTCCAATGGGTTTTGTTACACATACGCTGCCCAATGGGGATTGTCACATGCACACTGTTCAGGGGCTTTGTGACACACACGCTGTCCTATGGGGTTTGTGACACAGAGACTCTACAGGGGTGTTTGTGACACACACGTTGTCCAGAGGTGTTTGTGACAAACACACGCTCTCCAATGGGGTTTGTGACACACACACTCTCCGGCGGAGTTTGCGACACACACACGCTATCCAATGGGGTTTGTTGCACGCATGGTGTCCAAAGGGATTTGAGACATACACGCTGTCCAGGGTGGTTTGTGACACACATGCGGTCCAATGGGTTTTGTGACACACACACTGTCCAATGGGGGTTGTGACACACACGCTGTCCAATGGGGTTTATCACAGTATCACAGTATCACAGTATGTTTGGGATTGGAAGGGACCTCAAAAGATCATCTAGTCCAATCCCCCTGCTGGAGCAGGAACACCTAGGTAAGGTCACACAGGAACATGCCCAGGTGTGTTTTGAATGTCTCCAGGGAAGGAGACTCCACAACCTCCCTGGGCAGCCTGTTCCAGTGCTCTGTCACCCTTACTGAGAAGAAGTTTTTTCTCAAATTTAAGCGGAACCTCTTGTGTTCCAGTTTGATCCCATTACCCCTTGTCTTGTCATTGTTTGCCACCGAGAAGAGCCTGGCTCCATCCTCATGGCACTCACCCCTTATATATTTATAAACATCAATATGGTCCCCCCTTAGTCTCCTCTTATCCAAACTAACGAGACCCAGCTCCCTCGGCCTTTCTTCATAAGGGAGGTGCTCCACTCCCTTAATCATCTTTGTTGCCATACGCTGGACCCTTTCCAGCAGTTCCCTGTCCTTCTTGAACTGAGGGGCCCAGAACTGGACACAATATTCCAGATGTGGTCTCACCAGGGCGGAGTAGAGGGGAAGGAGGACCTCTCTCGATCTACTAGCCACTCCCCTTGTAATACACCCCAGGATGCCATTGGCCTTCCTGGCCACGAGGGCACAGTGCTGGCTCATGGTCATCCTGCTGTCCACCAGGACCCCCAGGTCCCTTTTCCCTACACTGCTCTCTAATATGTAATTTCCCAACCTATACTGGAACCTGGGGTTGTTCCTGCCCAGATGCAGGACTCTACACTTTCCCTTGTTAAATTTCATTAGGTTATTCCCCGCCCAACTCTCCAGCCTGTCCAGGTCCCGCTGGATGGCAGCAAAGCCTTCTGGCGTGTCAGCCACTCCTCCCAGCTTAGTGTCATCAGCAAACTTGCTGATAGTACACTCTATTCCCTCGTCTAAATTGTTAATGAATATATTGAATAATATTGGCCCAGTACTGACCCCTGAGGCACTCCACTAGATACTGGCCTCCAACTAGATTCCGCACCATTGACTACCACTCTCTGGCTTCTCTCTTTAAGCCAGTTTGCAACCCACCTCACTACTCTATTGTCTACACCACACCTCCTCAACTTAGCTGTGAGGATGCTGCGGGAGACTGTGTCAAAGGCTTTACTGAAGTCAAGGTAGGCCACATCCACCGCTCTGCCATCATCCATCCACCTTGTTACATTCTCTTAAAAAGCTATGAGGTTGGTGAAGCACGACTTACCCTTGGTAAAGCCATACTGACTGCCCCTAATAACCCTCTTATCCTTGATATGCCTTGAGATGGCACCAAGGATAAGCTGTTCCATTACTTTCCCAGGGACAGAGGTAAGGCTGACCGGTCTATAATTACCTGGGTCCTCCTTCTTGCCCTTTTTGAAGACCGGAGTGACATTTGCTTTCCTCCAATCCTTGGGCACCTCCCCCGTTTCCCAAGACTTGGCAAAGATGTTGGAGAGTGGTCCAGCAATGACTTCAGCCAGCTCCCTCAGCACCCGCTGATGCATCCCATCTGGACCCATTGATTTATGGATGTCCAGACTATTTCATTGCTCCCTAACCCAGTCCTCATCGACTAAAGCAAACTCCTCCATTGATCTGGCTTCATCCGGGGTCTCAGGGGTACAGGTCTCCCCAGGACAGCCTCCAGCAGAGTAGACAGAGACAAAGAAGGCAATCAGTATCTCTGCCTTCTCTGTATCTTCTGCCACCAGGGCACCCACCCCGTTCATCAGTGGGCCTACATTGCCTCTGCTATTAGTTTTATCTGCTATGTATTTGAAAAAGTTCTTTTTGCTGTCCTTGACCCCTCTCACCAGCTGTAATTCTAAGGAGGCCTTGGCTATCCTAGCTGCCTTCCTACATCCTCTAACAGCAGCCTTATATTCTTCCCAAGTGGCCAGTCCCTGCTTCCACGACCTGTAAACTCTCCTTTTCTGCTTGAGCATACCCAACAGATCCCTATTCAACCACGCAGGCCTCCTGGCTCCCTTCCTTGACTTTCTTCGTGTGGGGATGCTCTGATCCTGAGCGTGGAAGAAGCAATCTCTGAATGCAATCCAGCTATCTTGGGCCCCTTTTCCTTCAAGCAGTCTTGCCCATGGGATTTCTCCCAGCAATTGCTTGAAAAGGCCAAAGTTAGCCCTGCTAAAGTCCAGGGTTGCAATTCTACTTGCTATTCTGTTCCTGCCACCCAAGATGCTGAACTCCACCATCTCGTGGTCACTCCAACCCAGGCAGCCCTCAACCCTTACTGCTTCGACCAGACCCTCCTTGTTAGTGAGGATGAGATCCAGCAGTGCACCTCTCCTAGTCGGCTCCTCCTCCATCTGCATGAGGAAGTTATCATCAATGAACTGGAGGAACCTCCTGGACTGTGGCTGGCTGGTTGAATGGTCCTTCCAGCAAACATCAGGGAAGTTAAAATCCCCCACAACAACCAGGGCCTGTGACTGTGAGGCCACTCTCAGCTGCCCATAGAGGGCCTCATCAACTTCCTTAGCCTGATCTGGTGGCCTGTAACAGACGCCCACAACAGTGTCACCCCTGCCAGCCTGCCCCTTGATCCTGACACATACACTCTCAATTCGCTCGTCATCCACTCCTGGGAAGAATTTAGTACATTGTAGTTGCTCTCTCACATAGAGAGCAACTCCACCACCACACCTGGCTGGCCTGTCTTTCCTGAAAAGGGCATAGCCATCCATGACCACATTCCAGTCATGTGAACTGTCCCACCATGTTTCCGTAATTGCCACCAGATCATAATCTCCCGACCGAACACAGGATTCTAACTCCTCCTGCTTATTCCCCATGCTGCACGCATTGGTGTACAGGCATTTCAGGGAGCGAACTGAGACACCCATTTCTCCCTAGGGGCATAGGAGGCCACCCGGTCCTCATCAGTTTTAGAATGCTGCCCCACTGGGACAAGCCCAGCTACAACCTCATCCCCCTTCGAGCCTAGTTTAAAGCTCTCCAAATGAGCCCAGCTAATTCCTGCCCCAGCATCCTTTTGCCCCTGCGAGATAAACTTTTCCCACTTGACACTGTCCGGACTGGTGACTTATAAAACCAACCATTATCAAAAAATCCAAAGCCCTGTCTGTAGCACCAGTCTTGGAGCCAACCATTAAGAGACTGAATTTTCCTATTCCATCCCACATCGTCCCTTGAAGATGGAAGGAGTGAAGAGATCACTTGAGCCCCTGAGTCTTTCACCATCCTTCCCAAGACCTTGAAGTCGTTCTTCATTCCCCTCAGACTACGGGAAGCAGCTTCCTCTCCATCTGTCTGGAAGACCAGCAGCGGGTAGTAGTCTGTCGGGTGCACCAGTTTGGGGAGCTCTCTAGCAATATCCTTGATCCGGGCTCCAGGTAGACTACAAACTTCCCTAAGGTGAGGGTCAACCCTGCATATTGGGCCCTCTGTTCCTTTCAGAAGGGAATTTCCTATTACAATCACCCTTCTTTCTTTCTTATCAGAGGCAGTCTTAAGTTGTGAAGTCAACCGCCTCTTCCTATGTGATCTTGTAGGCAGGCTTGGCACCACCTCCTCACCTACCTCTTCTTCAAGATCCAGGGCCTCAAACCTATTACGGAGGGGCACCTGGGGAGACAAAGCAGGCAGGGAGGGGGGCTGCCCGTGACGCCGAACCGGAATACACTTCCAACCCTCGTCGTCTTTTAGGTCCCCTACCTCTGCCCGACAGCAACAAGGGCGGGGCCGTCTCAGGACTTCCGCCTCTGTCAGAGAGGGCAGGAGGTCCATCTCCTTTTGGGGGGTACCTCCCTGGGACCTTTCCGACTGGCCCGTCAGGGTGTTACTCCACCAGTCGATCTCCCTTTCGCACTTCCTGATGGTCCTCAATCTCTCAACCTTCTCCTTAAGTTTCACAACCATGTCAAGCAGATCTTGCACCTGCTAACACCTCACACAGGTGGAGAGCTGGCCTCGCTCCCCCGGCAGCAGCAGGCTCTGGCACTCCCTGCAGCCAGAGACCTGAACAGCCACCGTTCGGGACAGAACCTCCTCAGTCTGCGTAGCCACAGTCTGTTTGAGACAAGCTCTCCTCCTGGAGGCGACCATGGTCGTCAGCACTCTGGGATGCTGGCAATAAGTTAGAGGGGCTGACAAGCGACAACTGCTCTCTGCACCCTGCTGCACAAGCTACCACCCCCGCTGCTGCAGCACAGTGTGGGTGGGACTCACCCGCTACACAAGCTGGTTGCTCCTCCCTGCACCTGGTAGGCAGCGACTAGTCGCTGCCCTCCCAAAGGATTTTTCAAGGCAAGGGGAGAGGGTGTGGTCGCCGTCACCATGGGAACGCACCCTGCCACGTCAGCCGCTCTCTCGCAATGGCTGCCGGGGCTGCAAGGATCGGGACTCGACGGGAATCACGCTGTCCCTGTACGTTTCCCACTGAGCTTCCTAATCTCGGCTGAACCTCGTGGTCGGCTGAACCCCGCCGGCACTGGCTCTCGCTGGGCTGGCTCCGATCAGCTGACTGGACACAGACGCTGTCCAGTGGGGTTTGTGACACACAAACTGTCCAATAGGGTTTGTGACACACATATGCTCTAAAATGGGGTTTGTCACACACACTCTGTCCAATGGGACTTGTGACACACACCCGCTGTCCAGTGGGGTTTATGACACACACACTGTCCAATGGGCTTTGTGACACACATGCTGTCCAGTGTGGTTTGTGACACACACACTTTCCAATGTGTTTTGTGACACACACACTGTACAATGGGGTTTGTGAACGCACACACTCTGTCCGAAGGTGCTTGTGACACACACTCTGTCCAATGGGGTGTGTGAAACACACACTATCCAATGGGGATTGTGCCACACACGCTGTGCAATGGGTATTGTGACACACACACGCTCTCCAATGGTGTTTGTGACATGCATGTTGTCCAATGGGTTTTGTGACACGCATACTGTCCAGGGGGGTTTGTGACACACACGCTGTCCAGTGGGATTTGTGACACACACACTGTCCAATAGGGTTTTTGACACATACACTGTCCAGGGGGGTTTGTGACAAACAAACATTCCAATGGGGGTTGTGACACACACACTGTCCAAAGGTATATGTCACACAAACTCTGTCCAATGGGGATTGTGACACACACATGCTTTCCAATGGGGTTTGTGACAAACACACTGTCCAATGGGTTTTGTGGAACACACAATCTGTCCACTGGGGATTGTGACACAAACACTGTCCAATGGGGTTCGTGACACACACGCTGTCCAATGGGGATTGTGACACGCACACTGTCCATGGGGGTTTGTGACACACACGCTGTCTAAATGGGGTTTGTGACACACACACTGTCCGATGGGGTTTTTCACACACACTCTGTCCAATGGGGATTGTGACATACAGACGGTTTCCAATGGGGTTTGTGACACACACACTGTCCAGGGGGGTTTGGGACACACACGCTGCCCAATGGGGTATGTGACACACACACGCTGTCCAATGGGGTTTGTGACTCACACGCCGTTCAATGGGGTTTGTGACACACACACTCTGTCCAATAGGGTTTGTGACACACACACTCTCTCCAATGGTGATTGTGACTCACACGCTTTCAATGGGGTTTGTGACACACACACTGTCCAGGGGGGTGTGTGACACACATGCTGTCCAAAGGGTGTTCGTGACACACACGCTGTATAGTGGGGTTTGTGACACACACACTGTCCAATAGTGTTGGTGACACTACGCAGGCTGTCCAATGGTTTTTGTGACACACACAATGTCCAGGGGGTTTGTGACTCACAAAATGTCTAATGGGGTTTGTGACTCACACGGTGTGCAATGGGGCTTGTGACACACACACTGTCCAGTGGGGTTCGTAACACACACACTGTCCAGTCGGGTTGTGACACACACATGCTATCCAATGGTGTTTGTGACACACACACTCTCCAGTGTGTTTTGTGACACACACACGCTATCCAAAGGGGTTTGTTACACATACACTTTCCAATGGGGTTTGTGACACACACACACGGTCCAATGGGGCATGTGACACATACGCTGTCCAATGGGGTTTGTGACACACACGCTGTCCAGTGGGGTTTGTGACACACAAACACTGTCCAATAGGGTTTGTGACACACACAGTGTCCAATAGGCTTTGTGACAAACACAAGCTATCCAATGGGGATTGTGACACACACACTGTACAGGGGGGTTTGTGACTCACAGTGGCACACACACGGTCCAATGGGGATTGTGACACACACACATTGTCCAATGGGGATTGTGACACGGATGCTGTCCAGTGGGGTTTGTGACACACACTCCCAATCCAGGGGGATTTGTGACACACACACTGGCCAATGGGGATTGTCACACACAATGGGAATCTTGACACACACATTTTCCAATGGGGTTTCTGACACGCACGCTGTCAAATGGGGTTTGTGACACACACACTGTCCAGGGGGGTTTGTGACACACACACTGTCCAATGTGGTTTGTGACAGACACACAGTCCCGTGGGGTTTGTGACACACTTATTCTGTCCAATGGGGATTGTGACACACACATGCTTTCCGATGGGTTTTGTGACACACACACTGTCCAGGGGGGGTTGTGACACACACACTTTCCAATGGGTATTGTGACACACACACGCTGTCCAATGGGGTTTGTGACACACACGCTGTCCAATTGGGATTGTGACACACACGATGTCCAATGGAGTTCGTGACACACACACTCTGTCCAATGGAGCTTGTGACACACATGCTGTCCAATAGGGTTTGTGACACACACACACAGTCCAGTGGGGTTTGTGACACACACAGTGTCCAGTAGGGTTTCTGACTAACACAAGCTATCCAATGGGGATTGTGACACACACACTGTACAGGGGGGTTTGTGACTCACAGTCTGTCCAATGGGGTGTGTGGCACACACACGGTCCAATGGGGATTGTGACACACACACACTGTCCAATGTTGATTGTGACACGGATGCTGTCCAGTGGGGTTTGTGACACACACTCCCAGTCCAGGGGGGTTTGTGACACACACACTGGCCAATGGGGATTGTCACACACAATGGGAATCTTGACACACACATTTTCCAATGGGGTTTCTGACACACACACTGTCAAATGGGGTTTGTGACACACACACTGTCCAATGTGGTTTGTGACACACACACAGTCCCGTGGGGTTTGTGACACACTTATTCTGTCCAATGGGGATTGCGACACACACATGCTTTCCGATGGGTTTTGTGACACACACACTGTCCAGGGGGGGTTGTGACACACACACTTTCCAATGGTTATTGTGACACACACACGCTGTCCAATGGGGTTTGTGACACACACGCTGTCCAATTGGGATTGTGACACACACGATGTCCAATGGAGTTCGTGACACACACACTCTGTCCAATGGAGCTTGTGACACACATGCTGTCCAATAGGGTTTGTGACACACACACACAGTCCAGTGGGGTTTGTGAGACACACAGTGTCCAGTAGGGTTTGTGACAAACACAAACTATCCAATGGGGATTGTGACACACAAACTGTACAGGGGGGTTTGTGACACACAGTCTGTCCAATGGGGTGTGTGATACAAACACTGTCCAATGGGGATTGTGACACACACGCTGTCCAATGGGGATTGTGACACACACGATGTCCAATTAGGATCGTGACACACACGCTGTAAAATGGGTTTTGTAAACACACACACTGTCTAAGGGGATTTGTGAAACACACGCTTTCCAATGGGGATTGTGACACACACTAGCTGTCCCATGGGGTTTGTGACACGCATGGAGTCCAATGGGGTTTGTAGACACACATGCTGTCCAATGGGGCTTGCGACACATACGCTGTCCAATGGGGTTGGTGACACAAACGCTGTCCGCTGGGGTTTGTGACAAACACACTGTCCAATAGGGTTTGTAAGACACACCCTGTCCAATGCGGATGGTAACACACACACACTGTACAGGGGGGTTTGTAACACACAGTCTGTCCAACGGCATTTTTGACACACACAAGGTCCAATGGGGTTTTCGACACACACGCTGTCCAATGTAGTTTCTGACACGGATGCTGTCCAATGGGCTTTGTGACACACACACTGTCCAATGGGGATTGTGACACAAACACTGTACAGGGGGGTTTTTGACACACAGTCTGTCCAATGGGGTATGTGACGGACACACTGTCCAAAGGGGATTGTGACACACAGACACTATCTAATGGGGATTATGACACACACTCTGTCCAATGGGGTTTGCGACAAACACGCTGTCCAATGGGTTTTGTGACACACACACCCAGTCCAGGGAGGATTGTGACACACACACTGTCCAACGGGATTTGTGACACACACTCTGTCCAAAGGGGATTGTGACACACACACTCTGTCCAATGGGGGTTGTGATAAACACGGTGTCCAATGGGGTTTGTGACACACACGTTGTCCAATGAGGTTTGAGACACACACTCTCTGTCCAATGGGGGTTGTGACACACACGCTGTCCAATGGGGTTTGTGACACACACGCTCTCCAATGGGGTTTGTGATACACACACTTTCCAATGGCTTTTGTGACACACACAGGCTATCCAATGGGTTTTGTGACACATACACTTTCCAATCGGTTTGTGACGCACAACCTCTGTCAAAATGTGGCTTGTGACACACACTCTGTCCAATGGGGATTGTGACACGCACAATGTGCAGGGGGGTGTGTGACACACACACGCTGTCCAATGGGGTTTGTGACATACACGCTGTCCAAAGGGGATTGTGGCACACAGAAGGTCCAATGGGTTTTGCGACACACAGGCTGTCCAGTGGACTTTGTGAACACGGATGCTGTCCAATGGGGTTTGTAAAACACACATACAGTCCATAGTGGTTTGTGACATACACACTGGCCAATGGGTTTGTGACAAAGACGCTGTCCAATGGGGTTTGTGACACACCACACACACAATTTTCAAGGGGTTTGTGACACACACACTGTCGAATGGGTTTCATAGACACTCACGCTGTCCAGTGGGTTTTGTGACACACACACTGTCCAATAGAGTTTGTGACACACACACGCTATCCAATGGGGTTTGTGACACACACACTCTGTCCATTGGAGCTTGTGACACAAACGCTGTCCAATGGGGTTCGTGACACACACGCTGTCCAGTGGGGTTTGTGACACTCACATGCTATCCAATGGGATTTGTGACACACACACACTCTGTCAAGTGTGTCTTGTGACACACTCGCTCTCCAATGGGGTTCGTAACACACATGCTGTCGAGTGGGTTTGTGACACACACATGCTATCCAATGTGGTTTGTGACACAATCACTTTCCAATGGGTTTTGTGACACACACACGCTATCCAATGGGGTTTTTGTCACATTCAATTTCCAATGGAGTTTGTGACACACACACGCTATCCAATCGGGATTGTGACACACACACTGTCTAATGGGGCTTGTGACACACACACTGTCCAATGGAGATTTTGACACACTCACACTGTCCAATGGGGATTGTGACACACAAAAGGCCCAATGGGGTTTGAGACACACACACTGTCAAATGGAATTTGTGACACAGATGCCGTCCAATGGTGTTGGTGACACACTAACTCAGTCCAGGGTGGTTTGTGTAACACACACTGTCCAATAGGGTTTGTGAGACACACATGCTATCCAATGGGGCTTGTGACACGCACACTGTCCAACGGAGTTTGTGACACACGCACTGTCCATTGGGGTTTGTGACACACACGTGCTGTCCAAAGGGGTTTGTCACGCACACTCTGTCCAATGGGGATTGTGACACACACACTCTGTCCCATGGGGTTTGTGGTAAACACGGTGTCCAATGGCGTTTGTGACACACACGCTGTCCAATGAGGTTTGTGACACACACACTCTGTCCGATGCGGGTTGTGAAACACACGCTGTCCAATGGGGTTTGTGACTACTCACACTGTCCAATAGGGTTTGTGACACACACATGCTATCCAATAGGGTTTGTGACACACACACTTTCCAATCAGTTTTGTGACACACACACTCTGTCCAAAGAGGCTTGTGACACACACTCTGTCCAGGGGGTTTGTGACACACACGCTGTCCAGGGGGGTTTGTGAAAAACACGCACTCTGTCCAAAGGGGTTTGTGACACACACTCTCTGTCCAAAGGGGTCTGTGACACACACATGCTATACAATGCGTTGTGTGACACACACAGTTTCCAATGCGTTTTGTGACACACAGACTGTCCAATGGGGATTGTAACACACTCACACTGTCCAATGGGGATTGTGACACACACAAGTTCCAATGGGTTTTGAGACACACACGCTGTCCAATGGATTTTGTGACACAGATGCCGTCCAATGGTGTTGGTGACACACTCACTCAGTCCAGGGTGGTTTGTGTAACACACAGTGTCCAATAGGGTTTGTGACACACACACGCTCTCCAATGGGGTTTGTGACTCACACGCTGTCCAATGGAGATTGTTACACACACACTCTGTCCAATGGGGCTTGTGACACATACGCTGTCCAATGGGGTTGTTGACACAAACGCTGTCCATTGGGGTTTGTGACACACACACTGTCCAATGGGTTTTGTGGCACACAAACTGCCCAACGGGGATTGTGACTACAAACGCTGTACAGGGGGCTTTGTGACACAAAGTCTGTCAAATGGGGTGTGTGACAGACACACTGTCCAATAGGGATTGTGACACACACAAGGTCCAATGGGGTTTGCGAAACACACGCCCTCCAATGGAGTTTGTGACACTGATGCTGTCCAATGGGGTTTGTGACACACACACCCAGTCCAGGGGTGTTTGTGACACACACACTGGCCAATGCGGTTTATCACAGACACACTCTATCCAATGGGAATCTTGACACACACATTTTCAAATGGAGTTTCTGAAACATACACTGTCAAATGAGTTTTGTGACACACACACAGTCGAGGGGAGTTTGTGACACACACACTGTCCCGTGGATTTTTTGACACTCTGTCCAATGGGGATTGTGACACACACATGCTTTCTGATGGGTTTTGTGACACACACATTGTCCAGGAGGGTTTGTGACACACACACTTTCCAATGGTATTGTGACACACTCACGCTGTCCAATGGGGTTTGTGACACACACGCTGTCCAATGGGGATTGTGACACACATGCTGTCCAATGGTGTTCGTGACACACACACTCTGTCCAATGGAGCTTGTGACACACATGCTGTCCAGTGGGGTTCGTGACACACACGCAGTCCAGTGGGGTTTGTGTCACACACAGTGTCCAATAGGGTTTGTGACAAACACAAGCTATCCAATCGGGATTGTGACACACACACTGTACAGTGGGTTTTGTGACACACAGTCTGTCCAATGGGGTGTGTGACACAAATACTGTCCAATGGGAGTGTGACACACACGCTGTCCAAAGGGGATTGTGACACACACGATGTCCAATTAGGATCGTGACACGCACGCTGTAAAATGGGTTTTGTAAAAACACACACTGTCTAAGGCGGTTTGTGACGCACACATTCTGTCCAAAGGGGCTTGTGACACACACTCTGTCCGATGGTTTTGTGACACGCACACTGTTCAGGGGGTTTTGTGAAAAACACACACTCTGTCCAAAGGGGTTTGTGACACGCACTCTGTCCAATGGGGTTTGTGACACACACACTCTGACCAAAGGGAATTGGGACACACACGCTCTCCAATGGAGTTCTTGATAAACACACTCTGTCCAATGTGGATTGTGACACACACGCTGTCCAGTGGGGTTTCTGACACACACGCTGTCCAATGGGGTTTGTGACACACAAACTGTCCCGTGGGGTTTGTGACACACACACATGCTGTCCAATGCTGATTGTCATGCAAACTCTGTCCCGTGGGGATTGTGACACACACACGCTTTCCGATGAAGTTTGTGACACACACACTGTCCAGGGGGGTTTATGACACACACACTTTCAAGGGGTATTGTGACACACACACACTGTCCAATGGGGTTTGTGACACAGACGCTGTCCAATGGAGTTCGTGACACACACACTCTGGCCAATGGAGCTTGTGACACACATGCTGTCCAGTGGGGTTTGTGACACACAGTCTGTCCAATGGGGAGTGTGACACACACACTGTCCAATGGGGATTGTGACACACACACTGTCTAATGGGGATGGTGACGCTCACAAGGTCCAATGCGGTTTGCGACACACACGCTGTCCAATTAGGATCATGACACACACGCTGTCCAGTAGAGTTTGTGACAGACACACTGTCCAATGGTGTTTGTGACACACACGCTGTCCAATGGGGATTGTGACACTCACGCTGTACAATTAGGATTGTGACACACACGCTGTCCAGTGGGCTTTGTGACAAACACGCTGTCCAATGGGTATTGTGACACACACGCTGTCAAACGGGGTTTGTGACACACACAATCTCCAGGGGGGCTTGTTAAACACACACTGTCCAATGGGGTTTGTGACACACAAACTGTCCCGTGGGGTTTGTGACACACAAACATGCTGTCCAATGGGGATTGTCATGCAAACTCTGTCTAGTGGGGATTGTGACACACACACGCTTTCCGATGGGGTTTATGACACAAACACTTTCCAAAGGGTATTGTGACACACACACGCTGTCCAGTGGGGTTTGTGACACAGACGCTGTCCAATGGAATTCGTGACACACACACTCTGTCCAATGGAGCTGGTGACACACATGCTGTCCAGTGGGGTTTGTGACACACAGTCTGTCCAATGGGGTTTGTGACACACACGCTATCCAATGGGGATTGTGACACACACACTGCCCAATGGGGTTTGTGACACACACACTGTCCAGAGGGGTTTGTCACGCACAGTCTGTCCAATGGGGATTGTGACACACACACGCTGTCCAAAGGGGTTTGTGACACACACACTCTGTCCAATGCGGGTTGTGATACACATGGTGCCCAATGGGGTTTGTGACACACACACTTTCCAATGGGTATTGCGACACACACACGCTGTCCAATGGGGATTGTGACACACATGGTGTTCAACGCTGTTTGTGGCACAGACAGTCTGTCATTGGGGCTTGTGACTCATAAGCTGTCCAATGTGGTTGGTGACACAAATGCTGTCCAGTGGGGTTTGTGACACACACACTGTCCTATAGGGCTTGTGACATACACACTGTCCAGGAGGGTTTGTGACACACAGTCTATCCAATGGGTTTTATGACACAGACTCTGTCCAATGGGGTTCGTGACACACACACTGTCCAAAGGGGTTTGTGACACGCACACTGTCCAATAGGATTTGTGAGACACACACGCATTCCAAGGGGTATTGTGACAGACACACGCTGTCCAATGGGGTTTGTGACACACACACTTTCCTATGGGGTTTGTGACACACACCCGATGTCCTATACTGTCTGTGACACGGATGCTGTCCAATGGTGTTGGTGACACACACACTCAGTCCAGGAGTGTTTGTCTCACTCACAATGTCCTATAGGGTTTGTGACACACAAACATTATCCAATGGGGATTGTGACATACACACTGTCCAATGGGGTTTGTGACACACACACTCTGTCCAATGGGGGTTGTGATAAACACGGTGTCCAATGGGGTTTGTGACACACACACGCTGTCCAATGGTGTTTGTGACACACACTCTGTCCAATGGAGCTTGTGACACACATGCTGTCTAGTGGGGTTCGTGACACACACGCTGTCCAGTGGGGTTTGTGACACACACTGTGTCCAATAAGGTTTGTGACAAACACGAGCTATTCCGTGGGGATTGTGACGCATAAACTGTACAGGGGGGTTTGTGACACACAGTCTGTCCAACGGGGTGTGTGACCCAAACACTGTCCAATGGGGATTGTGACACACACGCTGTCCAATGGGGTTTGTGACACACAAACTGTAAAACAGGGTTTGTGACACACACATGCTATCCAAATGGTTTTTTGACACACAGAATTTCCAATGGGTTTTGTGACACACACACGCTATCCAATGGGGTTTGTGACACACACACTTTCCAATGGGTATTATGACTCACACACTCTGTCCAAAGGGGTTTGTGACACACACGCTGACCAATGGGGATTGTGACACACACACTGTTAGAGTGGTTTGTGACACACACACTGTCCAATGGGGTTTGTGACACACACACTGTCCAATGGGGTTCGAGACACACACGCCGTCCAGTGGGGTTTGTGACACACACACTCTACAGTAGATTTTGTGACATACACATGCTATCCAATCGGGTTTGTGACACACACACTTTCCAAAGGTGTTTGTGACACACACACACTGTCAATGCGGATAGTGACACACACACTCTGTCCAATGGTGTTTGTGACACAATCGCTGTGCAATGGGTTGTGTAACACACATTCTGTCCAATAGGGTTTGTGACACACACTCTGCCCAGGTGAGTTTGTGACACACACGCCGTCCAATACGATTTGTGACACAGAGACTGCCAAGGAGTGTTTGTGACACACACGCTATCTAGAGGGGTTTGTGACACACAAACACACTGTCCAATGGGTTTTGTGACACACACAGTGTCCAGGGGGGGTTGTGACACACACGCTGTCCAATTGCGTTCATGACACACACACTGTCCAAGGGGAATTGTGACACACACAATGTCCAGGACGGTTTGTGACACACACACTGTCCCATGCGGTTTGTGACACACACACTGTCCAATGGGGTTTGTGACACAGAAACTGTCAAATGGGGTTTGTGACACACACAATGACCAGCGTTGTTTGTGACACACACACGCTGTCCAATGGAGTTTGTGACACACAAACCGTCCAAAGTGTTTTGTGACACACACAATGTATAATGGGGTTTGTGACACGCACAATGACCATGGGTGTTTGTGGCACACACGCTGTCCAGTGGGGTTTGTGACACACACACTCTCCAATGGGGTTTGTGACACACACACTGTCCAAAGGTGTTTGTGACACACACGATGTACAATGGGGTTTGTGACACACACGCTGTCCAATGGGGTTTGTGACACACACATTGTCTATTGGGGTTTGTGACACAAACAAGCCTTCCAGTAGTGTTTGTGACACACACACTGTCCAGTGTGGTTTGTCACACACATTCTGTCCAGCAAAGATTGTGACACACACACACTTTCCAGCGGGGTTTGTTACACACACTCTGTCCAATGGGGTTTGTGACACACATGCTGTCCAATGGGGATTGTGACACACACACGGTATACAATGGTGTTTGTGACACGCATGCTCTCCAATGGGTTTTGTGACACACACACTGTCCAGGGGGGTTTTTGACACACACCCTGTCCAATGATGTTTGTGACACACACAATCTGTCCAATGGGGGTTGTGGCACACACGGTGTCCAATGGGGTTTGTGACACACTTCTGTACAATGGGGATTGTGACACGCACACTGTCCAGGGGGGTTTGTGACATATAGGCTGTCCAATGGGTTTTGTGACACACACGCTGTCCAGGTGAGTTTGTGACACACACGCTGTCGAATGGGGTTTGTGACACACACACTGTCCGTGGGGCTTGTGACACACACACTTACGGCGGGGTTTGCAACACACACAATGTCCCATTGGGTTGTGACACACACACTGTCCAACAGGGATTGTGACTCACACACTGTCCAGGGGGATTTGTGACACAAACGCTGTCCAATGGTGTTTGTGACACGCATGCTGTCCAATGGATTTTGTGACACACACGCAATCCAATGGGGTTTTCGACTCACACACTGTCCAATGGGGTTACTGACACACACACTCTATCCAATGGGGCTTGCGACACATACGCTGTACAATGGAGGTTGTGACACACACACTGTCCATGGGGTTTTGTGAAACACACTCTGTCCGATGGGGTTTTTAACAAACACACTGTCCAATGGGGATTGTGACACACTCTGTCCAGGTGGGTTTGTGAAACACACTGTCCAATGGCGTTTGTGACACACATGCTGTCCAATGGGCGTTGTGATACACACACGCTGTCCAATGGTGTTTGTGACATGCATGCTGTCCAATGGGTTTTGTGACACATACTCTTTCCAAACGGTTTTGTGACACACACACTCTATGAAATGGCGCTTGTGACACACCCGCTGTCCAATGGGGTTCGTGACACACTGTCACAGAGCAACCCACAGGTCAATTTTAGGGACCACAAGTTCCAAAACCAACTTTTATTAGACCAGCAAGGCACAGGGTTTTAGCACTCCGAATGTGACTTAAATACAGGTTCGGATATCAGTGGAGGAAATTATTGAGAGGGGCAGCCACTAATACAACAGGAGGTCCACAGAGTGCATGCACGTGGCTTCACCAAAACAGTGCCCGAGCCGTCCCCGAGTCCCGGAGGAGTACACACTTGCCTAAGCACGGTGTGGGATTATTTTTATAGAGATACACGTACTCGCAGTGAGTACGGAAAGTGTGCACTCGCGATGTCGCGAGAGTAAATTTATAATACGCTCGCAGTCCTGCGAGAGTTATTTTACACGTGCAATGTGCACGGAATCCTACACGTGCTTATGTGGAAGCACGGGAGGAAAATATACTCGCGATTGTGCGAGGGGCTCTCGGCCGCCACTCGCGATTGTGCGAGGGAATAAAGTACTTGTGCAAATGTGCACGGAAAGAAAATATACTCGCAATCCTGCGAGAAGTTTTACTTACACCGTGGCGGCGAGGCAAGTGGAGTCTCCATCCCGGGGAGGGGGCTCTCGTGGCGGCAGTGGCTAAGCTCGTGCTCCAAGAGACCCGCGGCAATGGGCGGAGTCTCGACGAGAGTCCCGTTTTGTTATCTAATCAGACCTGACTGTAGGCATTGTATAAGCTTCTCTGCACCCCCCACACTGAGTGTGGGTGCCCCTGAAGCCCTCAAACATCCCCCACACTGGGCGCGGCCCAGTGTGCCTTGGCACTCCCTTCTTCTAATGTCCCAGGAGCCAGGGTGCTCTGGGCCAGACAAAAGAAGCTGTTAGCCTCAAATAGCAGAGGAAGAGAGAGAAGTGCCGTGCTGCAAAGGAGGGGGAATTGCAGTCTGTCACACACACAGGCTGTCCAGTGGGTTTTGTGACACACACTCTCTGTCCAATGGGATTGTGACACACGCGCTGTCCAATGGTGTTTGTGAAACACTCTCTGTCCCCACACTGTCCTTGCGTGTTTGTGACACACAAACTGTCCAGTGGGTTTTCTGACACACACACTGTCCAGGGTGGTTTGTGACACACACACTGACCAAAGGCGTACGTGAAACACTGTGTCCATGGGGGCTTGTGACACACACACTGTCTATTGGGTTTGTGACACACACATGCTGTCCAATGTTGTTTGTGACACACACGCTGTCAAATGGTGTTTGTGATGCACACACTGTCCAGGGGGCTTTGTGACACACACGCTGTCCAACGTGGTTTGTCACTCACACTCTGTCCAATGGGGTTTGTGACACACACACAGTCCCGTGGGGTTTGTGACACACACGCTGTCCAATGGGGATTGTGACACGCACACTATCCAGGTGAGTTTGTGACACACACACTGTCTAATGGGGTTTGTGACACACAAACACTTTCCAATTGTGTTTGTTACACACACACTGTCAAATGGGGTTTGTGACACACAAGCTGTCCAATGGGGTTTCTGAAACACGCAATCTATCATATGGGGCTTGTGACACACACGCTGTCCAATGGATTTAGTGACACACACGCAGTCCAGTGGGGTTCGTGACACACACACCATCCAATGGGGTTTGTCACACACGCTGTCCGTACAATGGGGTTTGTGACACGCATGCTGTCCAATGGGTTTTGTGACACACACACTGTGCAATGGCGATTGTGACACACACGCTGTCCAATGGGGATAGTGACAAACACACGCTGTCCAATGACATTTGTGACACTCATGCTGTCCAATGGGGTTTGTGACAGATACACTGTACAGGGGGTTTGTGACACACACGCTGTGCAATGGGGATTGTGACGCACACACTATCTGGTGGGGTTTGTGACACACAAGCTGTCCAATGGGGATTGTGACAAACACGCTGTCCAATGGGGATTGTAACACACACACAATGTCCAGGACGGTTTGTGACACACACTCTGTCCAATGGTAATTGTGACACACACACGCTGTCCAATGGGGTTTGTGACACAGAGACTCTCCAAGGCTGTTTGTGACACAGAGGCTGTCCAGAGGATTTTGTGACACTCACAATGTCCAAGGAGGGTTGTGACACACACACTCTCCAATGGGGTTTGTGACACACACGGTGTCCAATGGGGATAGTGACACACACACGCCGTCCAATGACATTTGTGACACTCATGCTGTCCAATGGGGTTTGTGACAGATACACTGTACAGGGGGTTTGTGACACACACGCTGTCCAGTGGCGTTTGTGACACACACGCTGTAAAATAGGGTTTGTGACACACACAGGCTGGTGAATGGGGTTTGTGACACACACGCTGTCCAATGGTGTTTGCGATACAAACGCTGTGCAATGGGTTTTGTGACACACACACTGTATAATAGGGTTTGTGATACACACACGCTATCAAATGCGGTTTGTGACACACACAATTTACAAAGGGGTTTGTGACACACAGGCTGTCCAATGGGGATTGTGACACACACGCTCTCCAATGTTGTTTGTGACACGCATGCTGTCCATTGGGTTTTGTGACACACACACTGTCGAGGGGGATTTGTGACACAAACGCTGTCCAATGGGGTTTGTGACACACCCACTGTCCAACTGGTTTGTGACACACACGCCTGTCCAAAGGGATATCTGACACACACACTTTCCAATGGGTTTTGTGACACACACACCATGCAATTGGGATTGTGACACACACACGCTCTCGAATGGGGTTTGTGACACACAAACTATCCAATGGGGATTGTGACACACACGCTGTCTAATGGGGATTGTGACACACACACTATCTGGGGGCTTTTCTGACACACAAGCTGTCCAATGGGGATTGTGACAAACAAGCTGTCCAATGGGGATTGTGACACACACACAATGTCCAGGACGGTTTGTGACACACACTCTGTCCCATGGGGTTTGTGACAAGCACTCTGTCCAATGGGGATTGTGAGACAGAGACTCTCCAAGGGTGTTTGTGACACGCAGGCTGTCCAGAGGAGTTTGTGACACTCACAATGTCCAAGAAGGGTTGTTACACACACACTCTCCAATGGGGTTTGCGACACACACACTGTCTGCGGGGGTTTGTGAAAGACAAACTGTCCAAACTGGTTTGTGATACACACACTGTCCAAGGGGGTTTTTGACAAACACGCTATCCAATGGGATTTGTGACACAGACGCTGTCCAATGGGGATTGTGACACACAAACTGTCCGGGGGGGTTTGTGACACAGACACTGTCCAATGGGGTCTGTGACACACACGCTGTCCAATGGGGATTGTGACACACAGGCTGTCCAATAGGGTTTCTGACACACATGCTGTCCAACGGAGTTTGTGACACACACGCTGAACAATTGGGATGTTACACACACGGTGTGCAATGTGGTTTGTGACACACATGCAGTCCAATGGGGATTGTGACACACACAGTGTCCGGGGGGGTTTGTGACACACTCACTCTCCAGTGGGGATTGTGACACACACGCTGTCTAATAGGGTTGGTCTCACAAACACTGTCCAATGGGATTTGTGACACACACAGGCTGTCTAATGGGGTTCGTGACACACATTCTGTCCAGTGGGGTTTGTGACACACACATTCTCTCTAATAGGGTTTGTGACACACAAACGCTATCCAATGGGGTTTGTGACAAATATACTTTCCAATGGGGTTTGAGACACACACACTCTGTCCAATGGCACTTGTGACACACACCCTGTCCAATGGGGTTCGTGACACACACGCTGTCCCATGGGGTTTGTGAACACACACTCTGTCCAATGGGGATTGTGACACACACAGGCTATCTACTGGGGTTTGTGACACATGCACTGTCCAAAGGGATTTGTGACACAAACGCTGTACAATGGAGTTTGTGACACACACACTGTGCAATTGGGATTGTGACACACACACGCTGTCTAATGGGGTTTGTGACACACAAATTGTCCAATCAGGATTGTGACAAACAAGATGTCCAATGGGAATTGTGACACACACACTTTCCAATGGGTTTTGTGACACACACTCTGTCCAGTGGGGATTGTGACACACACACTGTCCAGGGAGTTTTGTGACACACACACTGTCCAATGGGTTTTGTGACACACATGCTGTCCAATGGGGATTGTGACAGACACGCTGTCCAATGAGGTTTCTGACACACTACACTGTGTAATGGGGATTGTGACACACACACACTGTCCAAAGGGGTTTGTGACACACACGCTGACCAAATGAGTTTGTTACAAACACACTGTGCAATGTGGTTTGTGACACACACGCTGTCCAATGGGGATTGTGAACACACAAACTGACCAGGGGGGTTTGTGACACACACACGCTGTCCTATGGGGTTTGTGAAACACACACTGACCAATGGTGTTTGTGACACACACGTTGTCAAATGGGGTTTCTGACACACAGACAGACCAGGGGATTTTGTGACACACATACGCTGTTCGATGGGGTTTCTGACACACACACTCTGTCCAATGGTCTTGTGACACAAACGCTGTACAATGGTGTTTGTGACACATACTCTGTCCACTAGTGTTTGTGACACACACGCTGTCCAATGGGAATTGTGACACACACACTGTCCAATGGGGATTGTGACACACATGCTGTACAATGGGGATTGTGACACACACACTCTCCGGGGGGGTTTGTGACACACACACTGTCCAATGGGCATTGTGACAGACACACGCTGTCTACTGGGGTTTTTGACACACACACTTTCCAATGGTGTTTGTGACACACACACTGTCCAATAGGGTTTGTGACACAGACGCTGTCCAATGGGGATTGTGACATACACACTGTCCAAGGGGGTTTGTGACAGACACACTGTCCAGGGGGATTTGTGAGAGGCACGCTGTCCAATGGGGTTTGTGACACACACACGCTATCCAATGGGTTTTGTGACACAGACGCTGTCCAATGGGGATTGTGACATACACACTGTCCAATAGGGTTTGTGACACACATGCGCGATCCAATGGGGTTTGTGACACACACACGTTATAATGGGGTTTGTGACACACACACACACTATGGAATGGGGTTTGTGACACACACACTTTCCAATGGGGTTTGTGAATCACACACTGTCAAATATGGAGGGTGACACACACACGCTCTCAAACGGGGTTTGTGACACACACACTGACCAGGGTGGTTTGTGACACACACACGCTGTCCAATGCCGTTTTTTGCGGGAAGAAATCCCATCAGAGTTCCAGACCCGAGCGGACGGAGGAAGAAATGCAGCCGACTCAATATGAGTGATAAAGCATACTTCAACTTTATTGCCCGAGATAGCGTGCATTTATACCAAATACCATAATTATGCATACTTGCCTCTATCTAATAGGCTAAGCACATTTACTTACTCCACCTACTTGGGTTTAGCTATCTATGCGCATCCCACATTCTTCTGACTCTTATCTCTTCAAAAATATCCTGACCCTGCCTTAGTTAGTACTTTTCCATTCCCCCCTTTTCCCACGGCCTAATAGACAAGCTAACTAAGGCCTACTTATGTCAACTAAAATGGGCTCTGCTCGTACAGTTGCTTGGTGGACTCATGTCCGTGCTCCTTGAGCCAATCCCCGACAGTTTTTGACACACACGCTGTCCAATGGGGTTTGTGACACACACACTTTGTCCAATGGGGCTTGTGACACACACGCTGTCCAATGGGGTTCGTGACTCACACGCTGTCCAGTGGGTTTTGTGAAACACACACTCTTTCCAATGGGCTTGTGACACACACGCTGTCCAATGGTGTTTGTGACACACACTCTGTCCCATGGGGTTTGTTACACACACACGCTGTCCAAAGGGATTTTTGCCACGGACGCTCTCTAATAGGGTTTGTGACACACACATTGCCCACTGAGGTTTGTCACACACACTCGGTCCAATGGGGTTTGTGACACACACTCTGTCCAATAGGGTTTGTGACACACAAACTATCCAGTGTGGTTTGTGACACACAGACTTTCTAATGGGGTTTGTGTAACACATACGCTATCCAATGGGGTTTGTGACACACACACTCTCCAAGGGGGTTTGTGACACACACACTGTCCAATGGGTACTGTGACATACACACGCTGTCCAATGGGGTTTCTGCCACACACGCTGTCCAATAGGGTTTGTGACACACACACTGTCCAATGAGTTTTGTCACATACACTGGGTCCAATGGGGTTTGTGACACTCACTCTGTCCAATAGGGTTTGTGACACAGACACTATCCAGTGTGGTTTGTGACACAGAGACTTTCTAATGGGGTTTGTGACACACACATGCTGTCCAATGGGGTTTGTGACACACACACGTTCCAATGGTGTTTGTGACACACACACTGTCCAATAGGGTTTGTGACACAGACGCTGTGCAATGGGGATTGTGACATACACACTGTCTAAGGGGGTTTGTGACACACACACTGTCCAGGGGGGTTTGTGAGACAGATGCTGTCCAATGGGGTTTGTGACACACACACGCTGTCCAATGGGGTTTGTGACACAGACGCTGTCCAATGGGGATGGTGACATACACACAGTCCAATAGGGTTTGTGACACACATACGCGATCCAATGGGGTTTGTGACACACACACTTTCCAATGGGGTTTGTGAATCACACACTGTCAAATATGTAGGGTGACACACACACGCTGTCAAACGGTGTTTGTGACACACACACTGACCAGGGTGGTTTGTGACACACACACGCTGTCCAATGCCGTTTTTGACACACACGCTGTCCAGTGGGTTTCGTGAAACACAGACTCTTTCCAATGGGCTTGTGACACACACACTAACCATAGGGGTTTGTGACAAACACGCTGTCCAATGGGGTTTGTGACACTCACACTGTCCATGGATGTTTGTGACAACCACGCTGTCCAGTGGGGTTTGAGACACACAAATTGTCCAATGGGGTTTCTGACACACACACTGTCCAATGGTGTTTATGACACACAGGCTGTGAAAAAGGGTTTGTGACACACACACTGACCAGGGTGGTTTGTGACACACACACTCTGTCCAATGGCGTTTTTGACACACACGCTGTCAAATGGCATTTTTGAAACAAACTCTGTCTAATGGGGTTTGTGACACAAACTCTGTCCATTGGGGATTGTGAGACTCACACTGTCCATGGGGGTTTGTGACACACACTCTGTGCAATGGGTACTGTGACACACACACGCTGTCCAATGGCCTTTGTGACACACAGGCTTTCCAATGGGATTTTTGACGCACACACTCTGTCCAATGGCTCTAGTAACACTCAAGCTTTCCAATGGGGTATGTAACACACACACGCTATCCTATCGTGTTTGTGACACACACACTTTCTAATGGGGTTTGTGACACACACGCTATCCAATGGGTTTTGTGACACACACACTGTCCAGGGGGGTTTGTGACACACACGCTGTCCAATGGGGTTTGTCACAATCACACTGTCCATGGATGTTTGTGACACACACGCTGTCCAGTGGGGTTTGAGACACACAAACTGTCCAATGGGGTTTGTGACACACACGCTTTCCACTGGGGATTGAGAAAAACACACTGTTCAGGGTGGTTTGTGACCAGCAGGGTTTGTGACACAAACACGCTGTGCAATGGGTTTTGTGACACACACACTGTCCAATGGTGTTTGTGACACACAAGCTGTCAAACGGGGTATGTGACACACACACTGACCAGGATGTTTTGTGACACACACACGCTGTCCAATGGGTTTTTTGACACAAACACTGTTCAATGGTGTTTGTGACTCACACACTGACCTATTGGGTTTGTTACGCACACACTGTCCAGGGGGGTTTGTGAGACACACGCTGTCTAATGGGGTTTGTGACACAGACGCTGACCAATGGGGATTGTGAAATACACACTGTCCAATAGGGTTTGTGACACACATATGAGATCCAATGGGGTTTGTGACACACACACGTTCTAATGGGGTTTGTGACACACACACGCTATCCAATGGGGTTTGTGACACACACACTTTCCAATGGTGTTTGTCACACACACAGTGTCCAATTGGGTTTGAGACTCAGACGCTGTCCAATGGGGATTCTGACATATACACTGTCCAATAGGGTTTGTGACACACATACGCTGTCCAATGGGGTTTGTGACACACACACGTTCTAATGAGGTTTGTGACACACACACTTTCCAATGGGGTTTGTGAAACACACACGCTGTCCAATATGGATAGTGACAAACACGCTGTCCAATGGGGATTGTGACACACAAACTGTCCAGGGGGGTTTGTGACACACGCATTGTCCAATGGGGTTTGTGACACACACGCTGTCCAATGGGGTTTGTGACAGAAACACTGACCAGGGGGGTTTATGACTCACACACGCTGTCCAATGGGTTTTGTGACACACACACTGTCCAATGGTGTTTGTGACTCACACGCTGACCTATTGGGTTTGTTACACACACACTGACCAGGGGGGTTTGTGACACACACACACTGTCCAATGGGTTTTGTGACACACATGGTGTTCAATGGTGTTTGTGACACAAAGGCTGTCAAACGGGTTTTGTGAGAAACACGCTGTCCAATTGGGTTTGTGACACAAAGTCTGTCCAATGGGTTTGTGACACACATACTGTCCAAGGGGGTTTGTGACACACACACTGTCCAATGGGTACTGTGACACGCAAACGCTGTCCAATGGGGTTTGTGCCACACACACTGTCCAATGGGGTTTGTCACACACACTCTGTCCAATGGGGTTTGTGACACACACACTATCCAGTGTGGTTTGTGACACACACACGCTATCCAATGGTGATTGCGACATACGCACTGTCCAAGGGGGTTTGTGACACACACACTGTCCAGGGGCGTTTGTAAGAGAGACGCTGACCAATGGGGACTGTGACATACACACTGTCCAATAGGGTTTGTGACACACACACATTCCATTGGGGTTTGTGAAACACACACTGTCAAATATGGATTGTGACACAAACACGCTGTCAAACGGGTTTGTGACACAAACACTGACCAGGATAGTTTGTGAAACACACACACGCTGTCCAATGGCGTTTGTGACACACACGCTGTCAAATGGGGTTTGTGACACACACAGTCTGTCCAATGGGGTTTGTGACACATACGCTGTCCAATGGGGTTCGTGACACACACGCTGTCCAGTGGGTTTTGTGAAACACAGACTCTTTCCAATGGGCTTGTGACACACACGCTGTCCAATAGTGTTTGTGACACACACTCTGTCCCATTAGGTTTGTGACACACACACGCTGTCCCGTGGGGTTTGTGACACACACTCTGTCCATAGGGGTTTGTGACACACACGCTATCAAATGGGGTTTGTGACACGCACACTGTCCATGGGTGTTTGTGACACACACGCTGTCCAGAGGGTTTTGAGACACACAAACTGTACAATGGGGTTTGTGACACACACACTGTCCACTGGGGATTTTGACACACACAGTGTTCAGGGGGTTTGTGACACACACACTGTCCAATGGGGTTTGGAACACACACACTGTCCAATGGTGTTTGAAAACACACGCTGTCAAATGGGGACTGTGACACCCACTCTCTCCAATGGGGTTTGTGACACACACACTGTCCAATAGGGTTTGTGACACACACACTGTCCAATGAGGTTTGTCACACATACTCTGTCCAAAGGGGTTTGTGACACACTCTCTGTCCAATAGGGTTTGTGACACACACACTGTCCAAGGGGGTTTGTGACACACACACTGTCCAATGGGTACTGTGACACACACATGCTGTCCAATGGGGTTTCTGCCACACACGCTGTCCAATAGGGTTTGTGACACACAAAGTGTCCAATGGGGTTTGTCACACACACTCTGTCCAATGGGGTTTGTGATACACACTCTGTCCAATACGGTTTGTGACACACACACTATCCAGTGTGGTTTGTGACACACAGACGTTCTAATGGGGTTTTGTGACAGACACACGCTATCCAATGGGGTTTGTGACACACACACTTTCCAATGGTGTTTGTGACACAAACAGTGTCCAATTGGGTTTGAGACACAGACGATGTCCAATGTCGATTGTGACATACGCACTGTCCAAGGGGGTTTGTGACACACACACTGTCCAGGGGGGTTTTTGAGACACACGCTGTCCAATGGGGTTTGTGACACACACACTCTGTCCAATGGTGTTTGTGACACAGATGCTGACCAATGGGGATTGTGACATACACACTGTACAACAGGGTTTGTGACACACATACGCGATCCAATGGGGTTTGTGACACACACACGTTCTAATGGGGTTTGTGACTCACACAGTGTCCAATTGGGTTTGAGACACAGACGATATCCAATGGCGATTGTAACATGCACACTGTCCAATAGGGTTTGTGATACACATACGCAATCCAATGGATTTTGTGACACACACAAGTTCTAATGGGGTTTGTGAAACACACACACTATCCAATGTGGTTTTTGACACACACACAGTCCGATGGGTACTGTGACGCACAAACGCTGTCCAATGGGGTTTATGCCACGCACGCTGTCCAATAGGGTTTGTGACACACACACTGTCCATTGAGGTTTCTCACACACACTCTGTCCAATGGGGTTTGTGACACACACACTGTCCAAGGGGGTTTGTGACACACACACTGTCCAATGGGTACTGTGACACACACACGCTGTCCAATGGGGTTTGTGCCACACACGCTGTCCAATAGGGTTTGTGATACACACACTATCCAGTGTGGTTTGTGACACACAGACTTTCTAATGGGGTTTGTGACACACACACTTTCCAATGGTGTTTGTAACACACACAGTGTCCAATTGGGTTTGAGACACAGACGCTGTCCAATGGGGATTGTGAGATACGCACTGTCCAAGGGGGTTTGTGACACACACACTGTCCAGGGGGGTTTGTGAGACACACGCTGTCTAATGGGGTTTGTGACACAGACGCTGACCAATGGGGATTGTGAAATACACACTGTCCAATAGGGTTTGTGACACACATATGAGATCCAATGGGGTTTGTGACACACACACGTTCTAATGGGGTTTGTGACACACACACGCTATCCAATGGGGTTTGTGACACACACACATTCCAATGGGGGTTGTGAAACACACACTGTCGAATATGGATTGTGACACACACACGCTGTCAAACGGGGTTTGTGACACACACACTGACCAGGGTGGTTTGTGAAACACACACGATGTCCAATGGCGTTTGTGACACACACGGTGTCCAATGGGGTTTCTGACACACACGCTGTCGAATGGGGCTTGTGACACACGCGCTGTCCAATGGGGTTCGTGACACTCACGCTCTCCAGTGGGTTTTGTGAAACACACACTCTTTCCAATGGGCTTGTAACACACACGCTGTCCATGGGTGTTTGTGACACACACGCTGTCCCATGGGGTTTGTAACACACACACGCTGTGCAGTGGGGTTTGTGACACACACGCTGTCCATAGGGGTTTGTGACACACACGCTATCAAATGGGATTTGTGACACGCACACTGTCCATGGGTGTTTGTGACACACACGCTGTCCAGTGGGGTTTGATACACACAAACTGTCCAATGGGGTTTGTGACACACACGATGTCCACTGGGGATTTTGACACACACACTGTTCATGGCGGGTTTGTTACACAGACACTGTCAAATGGCGTTCGTGACATACACATTGTCCACAGGGGTTTGTGACACACACACTGTCCAATGGTGTTTGAAAACACACTCTGTCAAATGGGGACTGTGACACCCACTCTCTCCAATGGGGTTTGTGCACACACACTGTCCAGGGTGGTTTGTGACACACACATTCTGTCCAATGGGTTTTGTGACACACACACTGTCCAGGGGGGTTTGTGAAACCCACACTGTCCAATGGGTATTGTTAGACATACACGCTTTCCAATGGGGTTTGTGACACATACACTGTCCAATGCTGTTTGTGAACAAACACACGCTGTGCAATGGGGTTTGTGACACACACGCTGTCCAATGGGGTTTGTGACACACACACTTTCCAATGGGGTTTGTCACACACGCACTGTCCAATATTAATTGTAACACACACGCTGTCCCATGGGGTTTGAGAAACACACGCTGACCAATTGGGTTTGTGACACACACACTGTCCAAGGGGGTTTGTGACACACATGCTGTCCAATGGGGATTGTGACACACAAAATGACCAGGGGGTTTTGTTACACACACAGTGTGCAATGGGGTTTGTTACACAATGTCCAATGGTGTTTGTGACACACACCCTGTCCAATGGGGTCTGTGACACACACACAGTGTCCAATGGTTTTTGTGACTCGGATGCTGTCCAATGGTGTTTGTGCCACACACACTGTACAATGGGGTTTGTGACACACACTCTGTCCAATGGGGTTTGTGACACAAACACACTGTCCAACGGGGATTGTGACACACACACGCTGTCCAATGGGGTTTGTGACACACACAGTGTCCAATGGGGTTTGTGACACACACACGTTGTCCGATGGTGTTTGTGACACGAATGGTTTCCAATGGTTCTTGTGACACACACACTGTCCAGGGGGCTTTGTGACAACCAGGCTGTCCTGTGGGATTTGTGACACACACGCTGTCCAATTGCGATTGTGACATACACACGCTGTACAAAGGGGATAGTGACACACACACGCTGTCCAATGGTGTTTGTGACACGGATTCTGTCCAGTGAGGTTTATGACACACACTCTGTCCAATGGGTTAGTGACACACACATTTTCCTTTGGTTTTGTGACACACACACAATATCCAATGGGGTTTATGACACACACACTGTCCAGCGGGGTTTTTGACACACATACTGTCCAATAGGTTTTGCGACACACATACGCAATCCAATGGGGTTTGAGACACACACACTGTTCATTGGTGTTTGTGACATACACACGCTATCCAATGGGGTTTGTGACATACACACTATCTAATGGGGTTTCTGACACACACTTGCTGCCCAATGTTGTATTGTGAGACACACACTGTCAAATGGGGTTTGTGACACACACACTGTCTAATGGGGATGGTGACACAGAGACTCTTCAGGGGTGTTTGTGACACACACGCTTTTCAATGGGGATTGTGACACACACACTGTCTAGGGGGATCTGTGACACACATGCTGTCCAATGTGGTTTGTGACACAAAGGCTGTCCAACGGGGTTTGTGACACATAGACTCTTCAGGGGTGTTTGTGACACACATGCTGTCCAATGGGGATTATGACACGCACATGGTGTCCAATGGTGTTTGTGACGCGAATGCTTTTCAATGGGATTTCTTACACACACACTGTCCTGGGGAGTTTGTGACACACACGCTGTCCAATGTGGTTCGTGACACAGAGACTCTCAAGGGGTATTTATGACACACACGTTGTCCAGAGGGGTTTGTGACTCACACACACTCCAATGGGTATTATGACACACAAACTCCGTCCACTTGGGTTTGTGACACACACACTGTCCAATGGGGTTTGGCACTACACACGCGCTGTCCAGTGGGGATTGTGACACACACACACTATCCAATGGTGTTTGTGACACACACACTGTCCAATGGAGATTGTGACACACACACGCTGTCCAATGGTGTTTGTGACACGGATGCTGTCCAATGGGGTTTGTTACACACACACTGTTCCGGGGGGTTTGTGAGACAGGCGCTGTCCAATGGGTATTGTGACAAACACGCATTCCAATGGAGTTTGTGAAACAACTGCTGTCCAGGGGCGTTTGTGACACACACGCTGTCCAATGGGGTTTGTGAGACACACACTGTCCAATGGGGTTTGTGACACACACACTCTTTCCAAAGGGGATTGTGACACACACACGCTGTCCAATAGGGATTGTGACACACACACACTATCCAATGGTGTTTGTGACACACACACTGTCCAATGGAGATTGTGACACACACACGCTGTCCAATGGTGTTTGTGACACGGATTCTGTCCAATGGGGTTTGTGACACACACACTGTCCAGTGAGTTTTGTGACACATACACTATCCAATGGGGTTAGTGACACACACACTTTCCAATGGGTTTTGTGACACACGCACAATATCCAATGGGGTTTGTGACACACACACTTTCCAGTGGGGTTTGTGATACACACTCTGACCAACGGGTTTTGTGACACACACGCTGTCAAATGGGGTTTGTGACTCACACACTGTCCATGGGGGATTGTAATACACAAGCTGTCCAAAGCGGTTTGTCACAGCCAATCTGTCCAATGGAGTTTATGACACACACACTTTCCAATGGAGTTTGTGACACACACGCTGTCCAATGGGAATTGTGACACACACACTGTCCACGGGGTTTTGTGACACACACACTGTCCAATGGGGTTTGTGACACACACACTGTCAAGGGGGGTCTGTGACACACACGCTGTCCAATGTGGTTTGTGACACACACGCTGTCCAATGGGGTTTGTGACACAGAGACTCTCAACGGGTGTTTGTGACACACACGCTGTCCACACAGGTTTGTGACACACACACTGTACAATGGGGTTTGTGACATACACACGGTTTCCAAAGCGGATTGTGACACACACACGCTGTCCCATGGGGTTTGTGACTCGCATGCAGTCCAATGTGGTTTGTGACACACACACTTTCCAGAGGTGTTTGTGAAACACACACGCTGTCCAATAGGGTTTGCTACACAGACACACTATCCAATGGTGTTTGTGACACACACACTGTCCAATGGGGATTGTGACACACACACTGTACAGGGGGTTTGTGACACACACTCTGTCCAATGGGGTTTGTAACACACACACTGTCCAGGTGGGTTTGTGACACACAGGCTGTCCAATGGGTTTTGCGAAACACAGACGCTGTCGAATGGTGTTTGTGACAGGCACGGTTTCCAATGGGTGTTGTGACACACACACTGTCCAGGGGGCTTTGTGACACACACGTTGTCCAATGGGGATTGTGACACACACACGCTGTCCAAACGGGATAGTGACATACACACGCTGCCCAATGTTGTTTGTGACACGGATTCTGTCCAATGGGGTTTATGAGACACACACTGTCCAATGGGGATTGTGACACACACGCTGTCCAATGGGTTTCTGACACACATGCTGTGTCCTATGGGGCTTGTGTCACACACGCTGTCCAACGGAGTTCCTGACACACACATTGTCCAGTGAGGTTTATGACACACACTTTGTCCAATGGGGTTATTGACACACACACTTTCCTTTGGTTTTGTGACACACACACAATATCCAATGGGGTTTGTGACACACACACTGTCTAATGGGGTTTCTGATACACACACGCTTTCCAATGGTGTCTGTGACACGCATGCTGTCCAATGCGGTTGGTGACACACACACTGTAAAGGGGGGTTTGTGATACACACACTGTCCAATAGGGTTTGTGACACACATACGCAATCCAATGGGGTTTCGACACACACACTGTTCGATGGGGTTTGTGACATACACACGCTATCCAATGAGGTTTGTGACATACACACATTCCAATGGGGTTTCTGACACACACACGCTGTCCAATGTTGTTTGTGACACACACGCTATCAAATGGGGTTTGTGACGTACACACTGTCCATGGCAGATTGTGACACACACAAACGCTGTCCAATGGTTTGGTGATACACAAACAGTCCAATGAGGTTTATAACACACACATGCTGTCCCGTGGGGTTTGTGACACACACACTATGTAGGGGGGTCTGTGACATACACGCTGTCCACACGGGTTTGTGACACACACACTGTACAATGGGGTTTGTGACATACAGACGGTGTCCAGAGCGGATTGTGACACACACATACGCTGTCCCATGGGGTTTGTGACACGCATGCAGTCCAATGTGGTTTGTGACACACACACTTTCCAGAGGTGTTTGTGACACACACGCTGTCCAATAGGATTTGCTACACACACACACTATCCAATGGTGTTTGTGACACACACACAGTCCGATGGGGATTGTGACACACACACTGTACAGGGAGATTGTGACACGGACCCTGTCCAATGGGGTTTGTGACACACACACTGTCCAGGTCGGTTTGTGACACACACGCTGTCCAATGGGGATTGTGACACACACAACCTCTGTCCAATGGGGTTGGTGACACACAAACTGTCCAATGGGGTTTGTGACACACATGCTGTCCAATGGGGACTATAACACACACAGGATGTCCAATGGTGTTTGTGACACGGATGCTGTCCAATGGCCTTTGTTACACACACACTGTCCAGGGGGGTTTGTGACACAGACACTGTCCAATGGCAATTGTGACACACACGCTGTCCAACGTGGTTTGTGACACAAAGGCTGTCCAGGTGAGTTTGTGACGTACACACTGTCCAATGTGGTTTTTGACACACATGCTGTCCAGCTGAGTTTGTAACACACGCGCTGTCCAGTGGGGTTTGTGACACACACACTGTCCAGGTGGGTTTGTGACACACATTCTGTCCAATGGAGTTAGTGACACCCACACTGTCCAGAGGGGTTTGTGACACACACGCTGTCCAATGGGGATTGTGACACACACACTGTCCAATGGGGACTGTGACACACACACGCTCTCCAATGGTTTTTGTGACACACACACTGTCAAATGGGATTTGTGACCCAGATGCTGTCCAATGGGGACAGTGACACACACACGCTGTCTGATGGTGTTTGTGACACGCATGCTGTCCAATGGTGTTTGTGACACACACACTGTCCACAGGGGATTGTGACACACACGCTGTCCAATGTGTTTTATGAAACACACGCTGACCCAAGTGGTTTGTGACACACAAACTGTCAAGGTGGGTTTGTGACAGACACACCGTTCAAAGTGGTTTGTGACACATGCGCTGTCCAATGGCTTTTGTGAGACACACACTGTCCAGGTGGTTTGTGCCACACACGCTGTCCAATGGGGTTTGTCACACACACGCTGTCCAATGGCGTTTGTGACACAGAAGTTGTAGAGAGGTGTTTGTGACACACGTGCTCTCCAGTCGGGTTTGAGACACACACACTGTGCAATGGGGTTTGTGAGACACACACTGTCCAGAGGAGTCTGTGATACAAACGATGTCCAATGGGGTTTGTGACACACACTTTCCAATGGGGTTCATGACACACATGCTGTCCAATGTCGTTTGTGATACACACACTGTCCAGTGGAGTTTGTGACACACACACTGTCCAATTTTCCAATACGGTTTGAGACACACACGCTCTCCAATGGGGTTTGTGAAACACACAATATGCAAAGGTGTATGAGAAACACATGATGTCCAAAGATGATTTGACAAAGATAAAATAAATTAAAAAACTGAAATAGTTGTATCCATTGTGTTATGTGTCCTTGAAAGTGGTTTTGGAGCTGAAATTCCAGTGGCCTTTTAGGCAAATATCCTTTTTGTTATTTGACTCACTATGGGGAGAGAGAAAAAGGGAAAAAGATCAGAGAGGAGAAGTGACGAGAGGAAAGGAAATAAGGCTGGACTGACAACAAATCCAGACTCTATTTTTGCAAAAAAGGGCCATGGTTAGGTTGATTACTCCCCTGCCTTGTAGGTACAGTGAGTGATTTGGGGCCAGCAGCTCAAGGGCTTCCTCCAAAGGGTGCTGGACAGAGCGGGGGTGGGCGGGGCTGCACATGGGGGCTCTGTCACCCCCACGTCACAATCCCAGCACCCGGCAACGCTGAGGTCACAATGCCCCGGGGCACTATAAAAGGGAGCAGCCTCCCGTGCCCACCGCCAGAGCTGGCCCGGGGGCAGCCCCAACACATCCTCGAGGAAGCACTGGAGCAGCTGGTGGAATCACAGGGCAGGGATGAAGGGAGGAAGACCTTGCATGAGGCTGCTGGAGGCTCTCTGCTGCAAGACAACCTGCTGACAGAGCCACCACCTTCCAAACTCGTCGGATGCTTGGAAACACTTCTCAACCGGATAGCAGTGGCAAGAGCAAAGGAGTGTTGCCTTCTTGAGAAGCATGGCAGAGCTCATCATCCTCATGCCCTACAGGAGCAGGCTCAGGAGCTGTAAGAGAGAGGTTGTAGAGGGGTTGCAGTGCTTTGGAACACCCACTGGTGTCCTGACAGGCCCAGGAAGGATTCTTGTCCCCAAAGTCCATGAGCTCAGATGCATTTGGACACTCTCGGAAGTCCGGGAGATGGCTCCAGGTGGAGGGAGGATAGGAGAGGATAGGAGAGGATAGGGTTTGGGCAGATCCTGGGAGGGCATGAGCAGCCTGTGGGACAAGGAGCCAGGTCTGTCTCACATGCACAGGGAACAGCCGATCGCCAGCACTGGGGTCAGGAAGGAATTTTTTCCCCCGGGGCAGATTGGCATTGGTCCCTGGGGATTTTTTGCCTTCCTCTGCAGCATGGAGCATGACCACTTTGCAGAGCTCCACTGGGCCCTTTTGGCTCGGTTCCTACCTGCTGCTCAAGCATCAGGAAGATGGCCTCTCGTGCCCTGAAGCTGGTGGGAGGAAGGCTTTTTTTTCCCCCCATGTGGGACACCAAGCGTCTCTGGGGGTTTTTTGCCTTTCTCTGCAGCCTTGAGCATGGCCCGCTTGCCACGGCTTCTTTGGGCCATTTGGGCTGGGTGCCTGCTGCTCCACGAGGTGGCCCTAAACTTAGCTAGAACATCCTACCTAAACCAGCATAGAACAACTCACCTAAAGCAACCTTCAACAACTGGAAACAACCAACCTTGAAGAAGCTAAAGCAATCTACCTTCCAAATCTTCAAAGAACCGGAGCTGAACAACCAAACAAGAACCTGAAACAACCTATACCATATGACGTGTAAACAATGTAAATCAAGGTGAAGCAAGCAACCTAAAGAAAACCAAACTAGCAGCCTTCCATGATGTGAAAGAAGCAAGCTTAAACAACATGAAAGCTCTGCCAAAAGGACAGCCTCCAAAGACACAAGCAGCCTGATAGAGCATAACACCTGTGAAAGAACACGCCACAAAAAAACCCAAGCAACCTAAAGCAAGGAAAGGAGGGGAAAGGTAAGGAGTGGAAAGGAAAGGAGCGGAAAGGAGCGGAAAGGAGCGGAAAGGAGCGGAAAGGAAAGGGAAGGAAAGGAAAGGCCACAGAAGAAGGAGAAGAGAGGAGAAGAGAGGAGAGGGCAACAAAACAAAACAAACTAAAAAACAAATAAGACTAAAAAAATGAAATAAAATAAATTAAAAAATGAAACGGTTGAATCCATTGTGTTATGTGTCCTTGAAAGTGGTTTTGGAGCTGATATTCCCCTGTCCTTTCAGGCAAATAGTCTTTTTGTTATTTGACTCACTATGGGGAGAGAGGAAATGGGAAAAAGAGGAGAAGGGAGTGGAGGAGAGGAGAGGAGAGGAGAGGAGAGGAGAGGAGAGGAGAGGAGAGGAGAGGAGAGGAGAGGAGAGGAGAGGAGAGGAGAGGAGAGGAGAGGAGAGGAGAGGAGAGGAGAGGAGAGGAGAGGAGAGGAGAGGAGAGGAGAGGAGAGGAGAGGAGAGGAGGAGAGGAGAGGAGAGGAGAGGAGAGGAGAGGAGAGGAGAGGAGAGGAGAGGAGAGGAGAGGAGAGGAGAGGAGAGGAGAGGAGAGGAGAGGAGAGGAAATAAGGCTGGACTGACAACAAATCCAGACTCTATTTTTGTGTTGAGGAGGTGTGGTCTAGACAACAGAGTAGTGAGGTGGGTTGCAAACTGGTTTAAGGAGAGAAGTCAGAGAGTGGTAGTCAATGGTGCGGAGTCTAGTAGGAGGCCAGTATCTAGTGGAGTGCCTCAGGGGTCAGTACTGGGGCCAATATTATTCATTATATTCATTAACGATTTAGACGAGGGAATAGAGTGTACTATCAGCAAGTTTGCTGATGGCACTAAGCTGGGAGGAGTGGCTGACACGCCAGAAGGCTGTACTGCCATCCAGCGGGACCTGGACAGGCTGGAGAGTTGGGCGGGGAATAACCTAATGAAATTTAACAAGGGAAAGTGTAGAGTCCTGCATCTGGGCAGGAACAACCCCAGGTTCCAGTATAGGTTGGGAAATTACATATTAGAGAGCACTGTAGGGGAAAGGGAGCTGGGGGTCCTGGTGGACAGCAGGATGACCATGAGACAGCACTGTGCCCTTGTGGCAAGGAAGGCCAATGGCATCCTGGGGTGTATTAGAAGGGGCGTGGTTAGTAGATCGAGAGAGGTCCACCTTCCCCTCTACTCCGCCCTGGTGAGACCCCATCTGGAATATTGTGTCCAGTTCTAGGCCCCTCAGTTCTAGAAGGACAGGGAACTGCTGGAGAGGGTCCAGAGTAGGGCAACGAAGATGATTAAGGGAGTGGAGCACCTCCCTTATGAAGAAAGGCTGAGGGAGCTGGGTCTCGTTAGTTTGGATAAGAGGAGACTAAGGGGGGACCATATTAGTGTTTATAAATATATAAAGAGTGAGTGCCATGAGGATGGAGCTAGGCTCTTCTCGGTGGCAAATAGTGATAGGAAAAGGGGTAATGGGATCAGGCTGGAAAACAAGAGGTTCCACTTACATTTGAGAAAAAACTTCTCAGTAAGGGTGACAGAGCACTGGAACAGGCTGCCTAGGGAGGTTGCATAGTCTCCTTCTCTGGAGACATTAAAAACCCGCCTGGACCTCACTTAGGCATTCCTGCTCCAGCAGGGGGATTGGACTAGATGATCTTTTGAGGTCCGTTCCAGTCCCAAACATACCATGATACTGTGATACTGTGATCCCTGCACCAAACAACCATGACTCAGCCTAAGGAGATCTGCAGCTTATTTTTTTGTACTGCCAGCAGATTGTGGAAGTACAGTATAAAAACCATCCTTATGGAGAGATCATCGTATTTTAGTCTTAGTCTAAGTGTCTCAAATAGCTGGAGTTTTTGCTTGGGCCTAATCCATAAGGTCTTATGGCTTTCCTCCCCGTCTGAAGACGAATGTGCTAGAAACTATAAAGCAACAAAATGTCCTGCAGCCTAGCCTTGCAATGCCTGTCCTTGCCTGTCCTTGCCTTGCCTTATTTCCTTCTCATCCTGTTTTCTGTCCCATCCTCTCTCACTAACCCCTCATCTGGCTGCATGTCTCTTCTTTCCTTTTCTCTCACTCTCCTGCTTCCTGCCTCTTTCCTTTCAATTCCTCCATCTCACTCCTGCAGCTCAACACTACCTTCTATTCTTCCTTCCCTTTCTTCTGCTCCCTTCGCTTTCTCCCTCTGTCCCATATCTTTCTTCCCGACTTGTCTGTTGGAGACTTTGGGCCACTTTGGCCCCAAGTCTGGGCATGGTTTGTCCAGTGTTCAGAGGTGTGGCTGGTGAAAGCAGGGACAGCAGGCAGTGAGAGGCCCGGGGCTGACAGGTTCCCCCTCCCCTAGGGGGCGCTCGGCTGCCACACGCAGCTGACATAGAACCTTTGTCACAATGCCCGCTACCGCGGTGAGTATGCGGTGACTCTGCAGGTGACAGGGACACTGCAGGACTTGGTGTCAGCTCAGCAATTTCTCACTTCCCCAAAGAAGCGGAATTCTGCAAATTGCTGCCTTTGCTCTTGAAATTCTGCCATCAGGTGAGTGTTTTGGTGTAATACACTGGAAACCAGAGCAGAAATGGTGAAATATTCCCATGATATGCATGATCCCTGCACCAAAACATCATGACTCAGCCTAAGGAGATCTGCAGCTTGTTTTTTTGTACTGCCAGCAGATTGTGAAAGTACAGTATAAAAACCATCCTTATGGAGAGATCTTCGTATTTTCGGCTTAGTCTAGGTTTCTCAAATAGCTGGGGTTTTGCTCGGGCCTAATCCATAAGGTCTTATGGCTGTCCTCCTCGTCTGAAGACGAATGTGCTAGAAACTATAAATCAAAAAATGTCCTTCAGCGTAGCCTTGCCTTGCCTGTCCTTGCCTGTCCTTGCCTGCCTTATTTCCTTCTCATCCTCTTCTCTGTCCCATTCTCTCTCACTAACCCCTCGTCTGGCTGCATGTTTCTTCTTTCTTTCCTTTTCTCTCACTCTCCTGCTTCCTGCCTCTTTTCTTTCAATTCCTCCATCTTACTCCTGCAGCCCAACACTACTTTTTATTCTTCATTCCCTCTCTCCTGCTCCCTTCGCTTTCTCCCTCTATCCCATGTCTTTCATACCGACTTGTCTGTTGGAGACTTTGGGCCACTTTGGCCCCAGGACTGTGCATGGTTTGACCAGTTTTCAGAGGCCCTGCTGGTGACAGCAGGGACAGCAGGCAGTGACAGGCCCGGGGCTGACAGGCTCCCCCTCCCCTAGAGGGCACATGGGTGCCACACCCAGCTGACATAGAACCGTTGTCACAATGCCCGCTACCGTGGCAAGGATGCGGTGACTCTGTACACACTGTCCAGGGGTGTTTGTGACACACACGATGTCCAATGGGGTTTCTGACACAGAGACTCTCCAGGGGTGTTTGTGATACACACACTGTCCCATAGGATTTGTGACACTCACATGCTATCCAGAGGGGTTTGTGACACATACACTTTCCAACGGGGTTTGTGACGCACACAGTCTGTCACGGGCTTGTGACACACACACTGTCCAATGGGGATTGTGACACACACACGCTGTCCAATGGGGTTTGTGACACTCTCGAGGGTTAAGATTGTGGGTGACAATAAAACCCTGGCAGATGTATTGTTAACCCCCTCTTCCCAACCCCCCACTTCCCCCTCCCTCTTCCCCTTTTCCACTAAGGAGAGGCGATTGGGAGGAAAAGAAGGACAGAGTGAAGAGAGTTGGAACATATTAAAGATGTTTTACTAATGCTACTAATAAGAATAGAGAAAATAATACAAAATATACAAAACCAATCTTGAAAGTCTCAGCAACTGCAGAGCCGGCACCCAAAGTCCTGGATTAGACTCTGCAGCCAATCGGAGCTGGATTCAGTCTCTCACTAGGCCTCAGTTCGCAGGGATGACTAGTAAGGTCCTCTTCTAATGTCGGCCATAAGCAGAAGGGAAAAGGGACAAAGGGACGAGATCCTCGTGATCTCCCACTTTATATGAAGTATTCACATGAATGGGATGTTATACACAGTTGGTCAGTTTCTTGGTCACTTGCTTCTCGTCGCCCCTCTCGCGAGATGTCCATCCCTGCTTATCAATAGGTTTGCATTCCATTGCTAGGTTTACCAAAACATGTGTCTGGTTGTCCAGGAAAATGCAGTTATAATGAAGGCTTTAGGTGACAGGCAAATTCACTAAAAGGGAAACTTGTTTGTAGCAAAAACAGGACAGACACACACACTGTACAATAGGGTTTGTTACACACATGCTGTCCAATGGGGATTTTGACACGTACACTGTCTAGGGGGTTTTGTTACATACCGCTGTCCAATGGGGATTGTGACACACACGCTGTCCAGGTGAGTTTTTGACACACACAGTGTCGAATGGGATTTGTGACACAAATGCTGTCCAATGGGGATTGTGACAAACACACTGTCCAGTGGGGGTTGTGAAACACACGCTGCCCAATTGGGCTTGTGACGCACACACTGTGTCCAATGGGGTTTGTGACACACACACTCTGTCCTATGGGGGTTGTGAACACACACGCCGTCAAGTGGGGTTTGTGACACACACACTGTCCAATAGGGTTTTTGACACACACACGCTATCCAATGGGGTTTCTGAAACATAAACTTTCCAATGAGTTTGTGACACACACACTCTGTCCCATGTGGCTTGTGACACACACTCTGTCCAGTGGGGATTGTGACACACACAGGCTGTCCGATGGGGTTTGTGAAACACACACTGTCCAATTGGGTTTGTGACACACACACTGTCCAATGGGGATTGTGACACGCACACTGTCCAGGGGGGTTTGTGACACACACGGTGTCAAATGAGGCTTGTGACACACACACTGTCCAGGGGGGGTTGTAACACGCACACTGTCCAATAGGATTTGTGACACACACATGCTATCCAATGGGGTTTGTGACACACATACTTTCCAATGGGTTTTGTGACACACACACGTTATCTAATGGGGTTTTTGACACATACACATTCCAATGGGTTTGTGACGCACACACTCTGTCACATGTGGCTTGTAACACACACACTGTCCAATGGGGATTGTGACACACACACGCTTTCCAATGGGGTTTGTGACACACATTCTCTCCAATGGGGTTTGTGACACACAGGCTGTCCAATTGGGATTTCTGACACACACACTGTCCAATAGGGTTTATGACACACACATGCTATGCAATGAGGTTTGTGACACATACACTTTCCAATGGGGTTTGTGACGCACACACTCTGTCCAATGGGGCTTGTGACACACACTCTGTTCAATGGTGTTTGTGACACACACACTGTCCAACGGGGATTGTGACACACACACGCTGTCCAATGGGGTTTGTGACACCCACTCTATCCAATGGGGATTGTGAAACACACACGGTGTCCAATTGGGATTGTAACACGCAAGCTATCCAGGTTAGTTTGTGACAAACACGCTGTCCAATGGGGTTTGTGACACAGAAAATCTCCAGCAGTGTTTGTGACACACACACTGTCCAGAGGGGTTTGTGACACATACACTGTCCAATGGGGTTTGTGACACAAACACTCTCCGGCGGGGTTTGCGACATACGCAAGGTCCAATGGGGTTTGTGACACACACGCTGTCCAGAGGGGATAGTGACAAACACACTGTCCAGGGGGGTTTGTGACACACACACTGTCCAATGGGGTTTGTGACATACACACTGTCCAGGGGGGTTTGTGACGCACACGCTGTCCAATGGGGTTTGTGACACACACACTGTCCAATGGTGTTTGTAACACACACACTGTCCAACGGGGATTGTGATACACACGCTGTCCCATGGGGTTTGAGACACGCATGCTTTCCAATGAGTTTTGTAGACACACACTATGTCCAGTCGGTTTTGTGACACACACACTGTCCAATGTGGTTTGTGACACACACACTGTATGGCAGGGTTTGCGACACAAACAATGTCAAATGGGGATTGTAACACACACACTGTCCAGGGGGGTTTGTGACACACACACTGTCCAATGGGATTGTGACACACACGCTGTCCAATGGGGATTCTGACACATAAACTGTCAAGGGGGTTTTGTGACACACACACTGTCCAATTGTGTTTGTGACACACACACAATGTCCAATTGTGTTTGTGACGCACACGCTGTCCAATGGGTTTTGTGACACAGAAACTCTCCGGAGGTGTCTGTGACACACACGCTGTCCAGAGGGGTTTGTGACACACACACTGTCCAATGGATATTGTGACACACATTCTGTCCAATGGTGTTTGTGACACACACGTTGTCCAGTGGGGTTTGTGACACACCCACTGTCAAGGGGGTTTTGTGAAACAAACACTCTGTCCAATGGGGCTTGTAACACGCAGAGACTCTCCAGGGTTGTTTTTGACACACACACTGTCCAATAGGGTTTGTGACACACACATGCTATCCAATGGGATTTGTGACACACACACGCTATCCAATGGGGTTTGTGACACACATGCTGTCCAATAGGGATTGTCACACGCACACTGTCCTGGGGGGTTTGTGACACACATGCTGTCAAATGGGAATTGTGACACACACACTGTCCAATTTGGATTGTGACACACACACGCTGTCCCATGGGTATTTTGAGACGGATGCTGTTCAATGGGGTCTGTGACAGACACACTGTCCAGGGCTGTTTGTGACACACACAGTGTCCAATGTGTGTTTGTGACACACACGCTGTATAGTGGGTTTTGTGACACACACACTGTCCAGGGAGGTTTGTGACACAGAGAGTTTCCAAAGGGGTTTGTGACACGCACACGGTTCCCAATGAGTTTATCACACCCACTCTGTCCAATGGGGTTTGTGACAAGCACACGCTGTCCAATGCTGTTTGTAACACACACGCTGTCCAACGGGGTTTGTGACACGTACACTGTCCAATGGATTTTTGTAACACACACACTCTGTCCAATGGGGCTTATGACAGATACGCTGTCCAACGGGTTTCGTGACACACACACTGCCAATAGTGTTTGTGACACACACACTGTCCAATGGGGATTGTGACACACACACTGTCCAATGGGGTCTGTGACACACACTCTGTCCAATGGGGTTTGTGACACAAACACACTGTCCAATGGGGTTTGTGACACACAATCTGTCCAATGCAGTTTGTGGACACACACACACTGTCCAATGGGTTTTGTGACACACATACTGTCCAGGGGGGTTGGTGACACACACACTGTCCCATGGGTTTTGTCACACACACTCTGTCCAATGGGGATTGTGACACACACACGCTGTCCAATAGTGTTTGTGACACGCATGCTGTCCAACGGTGTTTGTGACACACACAGTCTGTCTAATGGGTCTTGTGACACACACGCTGCCCAATGGGGTTCGTGACACACACGCTGTAAGTGGGGTTAGTGACACACACACTGTCCAATAGGGTTTTATGACATATACACGCGATCCAATGGGGTTTGAGACACACACACTTTCTTATGGGCTTTGTGACACACAAGCCTTACAATGGGTTTTGTGACACACACACTGTCCAATGGGGATTGTGAGACACACATGATGTCCAATGGTGACTGTGACACACACGCTGTCCAATGGGGTTTCTCACACACACAATGTCCAATGGCGATTGTGACACAAACTCGCTGTAAAATGGTGTTTGTGACATGCATGCTGTCCAATGGTGTTTGTGACACACACGCTGTCCAATGGGGTTTCTGACACACACTGTGTAATGGGGTTTGTGAACACACACACACACTGTCCAATGGGGATTGTGACACACACTCTGTCCAATGGGGATTGTGACACACAAATGATGTCCAATGGTGTTTGTGACACACACGCTGTCCAGGGGGGTTTGTGACACACATGTTGTCCAATGGGGTTTGTCACACACAGTCTGTCCAACGGGGATTGTGACACACAGACGCTGTCCAATGGGGTTATGACACACACGCTGTCCAATGGAGTGTGTGACACACACACGCTGTCCAATGGGGTTTGTGACACACAAGCTGTCCAATGGGGATTGTGACAAACACACTGTCCAATCATGTGTGTGACACACACACTCTGCCCAATGGGGATTGTGACACACACCCTGTCCAATGGCGATTGTGACAAACACGCTGTACAATGGAGTTTGTGACACACACACTCTGTCCAATGGGTCTTGTGACACACACGCTGCCCAATGGGGTTCGTGACACACACACTGTAAGTGGGGTTTGTGACACACACACTTTCTTATGGGCTTTGTGACACACACGCCTTACAATGGGTTTTGTGACACACACACTGTCCAATGGGGATTGTGAGACACACATGATGTCCAGTGGTGACTGTGACACACACGCTGTCCAATGGGGTTTGTGACATGCACACTTTCTCATGGGGTTTGTGACACACACATGCTGTCCCATGGGGTTTGTGACACACACACTGAACAATTGGCTTTCTTACACACAATCTGTCCAATGGTATTTGTGACACGCATGCTGTCCAGTGGGTTTTGTGACACACACACAGTCCAATGGTGTTTGTGACACGTATGCTGTCCAGTGGATTTTGTGAAACACACACTATCCAATAGGGTTTGTGACACACACACGATATCCAATGGGGTTTGTGACACACACACTGTCCAAAGGGGTTTATGACAAACACGCTGTCCAATGGGTATTGTGACACACACACACTGTCCAATTGGGATTGTGACACACACACTCTGTCTAATGGGGTTATGACAAACACGCTGTCCAATGGGGTTTGTGAGACAAACAATCTGTCCACTAGGGTTTGTGACACACACGGTGTCCAATGAGGATTGTGACACACACACTCTGTCCAATGGTTATTGTGACACAGACACTGTCCTATGGGTTTTGTGAAACACACAATCTGTCCAATGGGGTTTGAGAAACACACACTGTCTAATGGGGTTTGTCACACACTCACGCTGTCCAATGGTGTCTGTGACACACACACTGTCCAATGGGGTTTGAGATACACACGTTCAACAATGGGTATTGTGACACACACAATGTCCATGAGGCTTTGTGACACACACACTGTCCAATGGGGTTTGTGATACAGACGCTGTCCAATGGGGATTGTGACGTACACACGCTATCCCATGGGGTTTGTGACACGCACACTTTCCAATGGTTTTTGTGACACACACACTGTCCAATGGGGATTGTGAGACACACACGATGTCCAATGGTGACTGTGACACACACGCCGACCAATGGGGTTTGTGACACGCACACTTTCTCATGGGGTTTGTGACACACACATGCTGTCCCATGGGGTTTGTGACACACACGCTGAACAATTGCGTTTGTTACACACACACTGTCCAATGGTATTTGTGACACGCATGCTGTCCAGTGGGTTTTGTGACACACACACTGTCCAACAGGGTTTGTGACACACGCACGCTATCCAATGGGGTTTGTGACATGCACACTTTCTGATGGGTTTTGTAACACACAAAAGCTGTCCCATGGGGTTTGTGACACACACGGGGAAAAATTGCGTTTCTAACACACACACAGTCCAATGGTGTTTGTGACACACACACGCTATCCAATGGGGTTTGTGACACACACACTGTCCAAAGGGGTTTGTGACAAACACGCTGTCCAATGGGTATTGTGACACACACACACTGTCCAACTGGGATTGTGACACACACACTCTGTCCAATGGGGTTATGAGAAACACGCTGTCCAATGGGGTTTGTGAGACAAACAATCTGTCCAATACGGTTTGTGACACACACGCTGTCCAATGAGGATTGTGACACACACGCTGTCCAATGGGGTTTGGGACACACAAACTGTGCAATTGGGATTGTGACACACACACGCTGTACAATGGTGTTTGTGACACGCATGCTGTCCAATGGGTTTTGTGACACTCGCACTGTCCAATGGGGTTTGTGAGTCACACGCTGTCCAATGGGGTTTGTGATAAACACACTTGGTCAAATGGGGGTTGTGAGACACACAATGGGGTTCGTGACACACACGATGTCCAATGGCTTTGTGACACACACACTGTCCACTGGGGTTTGTGATACAGACACTTTCTAATGGGGTTTGTGACACACACTCTGTCCAATGGGGTTTTGTGACACACAGACACTGTCCAATGGGGATTGTGACACACACACACGGTCCAATGGGGTTTGTGAACACACACACAATGTCCAATGGTGTTTGTGACACACACACTGTCCAATGGGGTTTCTCACAAATACTCTGTCCAATAGGATTTGTGACACACAGTCTGTGCAATGGGGTTTGACACACACACTCTCTCCAGTGGGGTTTGTGACTCACACACTGTCAATGGTGTTAGTGACACAAACGCAGTCAAATGGGATTTGTGACACACACACTGTGCAATGAGGATTGTGACACACACACGCTGTCCAATGCTGTTTGTGACATGCATGCTGTCCAATGGGTTTTGTGACACACGCACTGTCAGGGGGGGTTTGTAACCCCCGCTCTGTCCAATGGGGTTTGTGACACACAAACTGTCCAATGGGGTTTCTGACACACATGCTGTCGAATGGGGATTGTGACACACTCGCTGTCCAATGGGGTTTGTGACAAAGACACAGTCCAACGAGGTTTCTGACACACATGCTGCCGAACGGGGATTGTGACACACTCGCTGTCCAATGGGTTTTGTGACACACACACTGTAAAATTGGGATTGTGACACACACACTCTGTACAATGGTGTATGTGACACGCATGCTGTCCAATGGGTTTTGTGACACTCGTACTGTCCAAAGGGATTTGTGAGACACACGCTGTCCAATGGGGTTTCTGATACACACACTCGGTGAAATGGGGGTTGTGACACACATGCTGTCCAATGGGGTTCGTGACACACACGCTGTCCAGTGGGGTTTGCGACACACACACTGTCCAGTGCGGTTTGTGACACACACACTTTCCAATGGGGTTTGTGACACGCACACTTTCCAATGGGGTTTGTGACACAGACACTATCCAATGGGTTTTTGACAAACACACGCTCTCCTATGGGGTTTTGGACACACACGCTGACTAATTGGGTTTGTTACACTCGCACTGTCAAATGGGGTTTGTGTGACACACGCTGTACAATGGGGTTAGTGATACACACACTCGGTGAAATGGGGGTCGTGACACACACTCTGTCCAATGGGCTTGTGATACACATGCTCTCCAATGGGGTTCTTGACACACACACTGACCTGGAGGGTTTGTGACACACACACTGTCAATGGTGTTAGTGACACAAACGCTGTCAAATGGGATTTGTGACACACACACTGTGCAATGAGGATTGTGACACACAAACGCTGTCCAATGGTGTTTGTGACATGCATGCTGTCCAATGGGTTTTGTGACACATGCACTGTCAGGGGGGGTTTGTAAACCCCGCTCTGTCCAATGGGGTTTGTGACACACTCGCTGTCCAATGGGGTTTGTGACAAAGACACTGTCCAATGGGGATTGTGACATACACACTGTACAATGGTGTTTGTGACACACACTCTCCAATGGGGTTTGTGACACACACACGCTGTCCCATGGGGTTTGTGACACATACACCGTCCAGTGGTTTTTGTGACACACACACTCTGTCCCATGGGCACTGTGACACACACACGCTGTCCAATGAGTTTTGTGACACACACGCTCTCCGATGGGTTTTGTGACACACACGCTGTCCAATGGGGATTGTGACACGCATGCTGTCCAATGGGATTTGTGACACACACACTGTCCAATGGGCTTTTGTCACACACAGTCTGTCCAACGAGGATTGTGACACACACACTGTCCAATGGGGTTTGTCACACACATACGCTGTCCAATGGTGTTTGTGACACACACACTCTACAATGGGTTTTGTGACACAAACACTGTGCAATGGGGTTTGAGAAACACACACTGTCTAATGGGGTTTGTCACACACTCACGCTGTCCAATGGTGTCTGTGACACACACACTGTCCAATGGGGTTTGAGATACACAAGTTCAACAATGGGTATTGTGACACACACAATGTCCATGAGGGTTTGTGACACACACACTGTCCAATGGGGTTTCTGACACACATGCTGTCGAATGGGGATTGTGACACACTCGTTGTCCAATGGGGTTTGTGACACACACACTGTGCAATTGGCATTGTGACACACACACGCTGTACAATGATGTTTGTGACACGCATGCTGTCCAATGTGTTATGTGACACTTGCACTGTCCAATGGGGTTTATGAGACACACGCTGTCCAATGCGGTTTCTGATACACACACTCGGTCAAAAGGGGGTTGTGACACACATGCTGTCCAATGGGGTTCGTGACACACACGCTGTCCAGTGGGGTTTGCGACACACACGCTGTCCAGTGCGGTTTGTGACACACACACTTTCCAATGGGGTTTGTGACATGCACACACTTTCGAATGAGTTTGTAACCCCCACTCTGTCCAAGGGGTTTGTGACAAACACACGCTGTACAATGCTGTTTGTGACACACACGCTGTCCAATGGGGTTTGTGACACACACGCTGTCCAATGGGGTTTGTGACACACACTCTGTCCAATAGGGTTTGTGTCACACACTCTGTCCAATGGGTTTTCTGACACACACACACTGTCCAAAGGGGATTGTGACGAACACGCTGTCCAGCGGGGTTTGTGACACACACACAGTATGGGGGGGTTTGAGACATACACACTGTCCAAAGGGGTTTGTGACACACACGATGTCCAATGGGGTTTGTGACACACACAGTGTGCAATTGGGATTGTGACACACACACGCTGTCGAATCGGGTTTGTGACACACAAAATGTCCAATGGGGATTGTGACACACACCGTGTCCAATGGGGAATGTGACACACACACTGTCCAATAGGGTTTGTGACACACACACTGTCCAACGGGGATTGTGACACACACGCTGTCCAATAGTTTGTGACACACACACTGTACAATGGGGTTTGTGACACACACAGTGTTCAATTGGGATTGTGACACACACACGCTGTCGAATCGGGTTTGTGACACACAAAATGTCCAATGGGGATTGTGACACACACGGTGTCCAATGGGGAATGTGACACACACACTGTCCAATATGGTTTGTGACACACACACTGTCCAACGGGGATTGTGACACACACGCTGTCCAATCGGGTTTGTGACACACACACTGTCCAATGGGGTTTGTGACACACACACTGTGCAATGGGGATTGTGACACACACACGCTGTCCAAAGGTGTTTGTGAGACACACTGTGACCAAATGGGTTTCTTACACGCACACTGTTTAATGTGGTTTGTGACACACACGCTGTCCAATGGGATTTGTGACACACGCTCTGACCAGGGGGGTTTGTGACACACACACTCAGTCCAATGGGCTTCTGTCACACACGCTCTCCAATGGCGATTGTGACACACACTCTGTCAAGGTGGGATTGTGACACACACGCTATCCAATGGGGTTTGTGACACACACTCTGTCCCATGGGGTTTGTGACACACACACTGTCCAATTGGGACTGTGACACACACACGCAGTCCACTGGGGTTTGTGACAAACAAACTGCCCAAGGGGGTTTGAGTCACACAAGATGTTCAATGGTGTTTGTGACACGCACACTGTCCAATGGCGTTCGTGACACAAACAATGTCCACGGGGGTTTGTGACACACACGCTGTCCAATGGGGATTGTGACACACACGCTGTCCAATGTGGATTGTGACACACACACTGTCCGGGGGGGTTTGTGACACACACACTGTATAATGGTGTTTGTGACACACACGCTGTCCAATGGGGATTGTGACACACACACTGACAAGGGGGGTTTGTGACACACATACTGTCTAATGGTGTTTGTGACACACACGCTGTCCTATAGGGTTTGTGACACACACACTATTCACTGGGATTTGTGACACAGACACTTTCTAATGGGGTTTGTGACACACACTCTGTCGAAATGGGGTTTGTGACACACTCACTGTCCAGTGCGCTTTGTGACACACACACTGTCCAATGAGGTTTGTGACACACACACGCTGTCCAGTGGTGTTTGTAACACGCATGCTGTCCAACGGTGTTTGTGACACACACACAATCAATGGGGTTTGTGACACACACGCTGTCCAATGGGGTTTCTCACACACACTCTGTCCAATGGGGACTGTGACACACACTCGCTGTCCAATGGTGTTAGTGACACGGATGCTGTCCAATGGTGTTTGTGACACACACGCTGTCCAATGGGGTTTGTGACACACACACTGTGTAATGGGTATTGTGACACACACACGCTGTCCAAAGGGGTTTGTGACACACACGCTGACCAATCTGGTTTGTTACATACACACTGTGCAATGTGGTTTGTGACACACACGCTGTCCAATGGGGATTGTGAACACACAAACTGACCTGGGGGGTTTGTGACACACACACTGTCCAATTGGGTTTGTGACACACACGCTGTCCAATGGGGTATGTGACACACACACTGATAAGGGGGGTTTGTGACACACAAACTCTGTTCTATGGGTTTTGTGTCACACACACTGTCCAATGGTTTTTGTGACACACACCCTGTCTAATGGGCTTGTGACACACACACTGTCCAATGGCGATTGTGACACACAGAGGCTGTCCAATGGTATTTGTTACTCACACACTTTCCAATGGTGTTTTTGAAATACACACTGTGCAATATGGATTGTGACACAATAGCGCTGTGCCATGGGGATAGTGACACAGAAACTGTCCAGGGGTGTTAGTGACACACACGGTGTCCAATGGGGATTGTGACACAAACACTGTCCAATGGCATTAGTGACACACACGCTATCCAATGGGTTTGTGACACACATACTTTCCAATCGGGTTTGTGACATACACACGCTGTCCAATGGTGTATGTGACACACACGATGTCCAATTGGGTTTATGAAACACACGCTGTACAGTGGCGTTTGTGACACACACACGGTCCAATAGGGTTTGTGACACACACACTCTATCCAATGTCGTTTGTGACACACACACTTTCCAATGGGGTTTGTGAAACACACAATGTGCAATATGGATTGTGAAACACTAGAGCTGTCCCATGGGGATTGTGACACACAAACTGTCCAGGGGTGTTTGTAACACACACGGTGTCCAATGGGGATTGTGACACAAACACTGCGCATTTGGGATTATGACACACACACGCTGTCGAGTCGGGCTTGTGACACACAAACTGTCCACTGGGGATTGTGACACACACGCTATCCAATGGGTATTGTGACACACACACTTTCCAATTGGGTTTGTGACACACACGCTGTCCAATGGGGATTGTGAGACACACAATGTCCAGGACGGTTCGTGATACACACACACTGTCCAATGGACTTTGTGACACACACTCTGTCCAATGGTGTTTGTGACACACACACTGTCCAATGGGGATTGTGACACACACAATGTCCAGGACGGCTTGTGACACACACACTGTCTAATGGGGTTTGTCACACACACACTGTCCAATGGGGTTTCTCACACACAATCTGTCCAATGGACTTTGTGACACACACTCAGTCCAATGGGGTTTGTGAACACACACGTTGTCCAATGGGGATTGTGACAAACAGGCTGTACAATGGGGTTTGTGATACACACACTCTGTCCAATGGGATTCTGAGACACACGCTGTCCAATGGAGATTCTGACACACACTCTGTCCAGGTGGGTTTGTGACAAACACACTGTCCAATGGGGTTTCTGACACACACTCTGTCCCATGCGGTTTGTGACGCACACACTGTCTACTTGGGATTGTGACACACACATGCTGTCCACTGGGGTTTGTGACACAAACTGCCCAAGGGGGTTTGTGTCACACACGATGTCCAATGGGGTTTGTGACACGCACACTGTACATGGGTGTTTGTGACACACACACTGTCCAGGGGGGTTTGTGACACACACACTGTCCAATGGCATTCTTGAGACACACAGTGTCCACTGGGCTTTGTGACACACACGCTGTCCAATGGGGATTGTGACACACACACTGTCCAGGGGGGTTTGTGACACGCGTGATGTCCAATGGGGTTTGTGACACACACACTTTCCAATGGGGTTTGTGACACAGACACTGCGTATTCGGCACACACACATTGTCAAATCGGGCTTGTGACACACAAACTGTCCACTGGGGATTGTGACACACACGCTATCCAATGGAGATTTTGAGACACACACTTTCCTATGGGGTTTGTGACACACACGCTGTCCAATGGGGATTGTGATACACACAATGTCCAGGACGGTTTGTGACACACACACTGTCCAATGGGGTTTGTCACACACACACTGTCCAGGGGGGCTTGTGACACACAAACTATCCAATGTTTTTTTTGACAAACACACGCTCTCCCATGGGGTTTGTTACACACACGCTGACTAATTGGGTTTGTTACACACACACTGTCCAATGGGGATTGTGACACACACAATGTCCAGGACGGTTTGTGACACACACACTCTGTCCAATGGGCTTCTGTCACACACACTCTCCAATGGCGATTGTGACACACACTCTGTCCAGGTGGGTTTGTGACACACACGCTGTCCAATGGGGTTTGTGACACACACACTGTCCCATGAGGTTTGTGACACACAAACTGCCCAAGAAGGTTTGAGTCACACAAGATGTTCAATGGGGTTTGTGACACGCACACTGTCCATGGGTTTTTGTGACACACACACTGTCCAATGGTGTTCGTGACACACACAGTGTCCAAGGGGTATTGTTAAACACAGACAATGTCCAAAGGGATTTGTGACACACATACTGTCCAATGGGGATTGTGACACACACGCTGTCCAGTGGGGTTTGTGACACACACACTGTCCAATGGGTTTTTGTAACACACACACTCTGTCCAATGGGGCTTATGACAGATACGCTGTGCAACGGGTTTCGTGACACACACACTGCGAATAGTGTTTGTGACACACACTCTGTCCAGTGGGGTTTGTGACACACACATTGTCCAAAGGGGTTTGTGACACACATGCTGTCCAATTCGGTTTGTGACACACACACACTGTCCAATGGAGTTATGACAGACACGCTGTCCAATGGTGTGTGTGACACACACACGCTGTCCAATGGGTTTTGTGACACACACGCTGTCCAATGGGGATTGTGACAAACACGCTGTGCAATGGAGTTTGTGACACGCACCCTGTCCAAAGGGTCTTGTGACACACACACGCTATCCAATGGGGTTTGTGACACATAAACTTTCTTATGGGGTTTGTGACACACACGCTATACAATGGGTTTTGTGACACACACACTGTCCAATGGGTTTTGTGACACGCATACGCTATCAAATAGTGTTTGTTACACGCACACTTTCTCATGGGGTTTGTGACACACACGCTGAACAATTGTGTTTGTTATACACACACTGTCAATGGTGTTTGTGACACGCATGCTGTGCAGTGGGTTTCGTGACACACACACTGTCCAATAGGGTTTGTGACACACATACGCTATCAAATAGTGCTTCTTACATGCACACTTTCTCATGGGGTTTGTAACACACACAAGCTGTCCCATGGGGTTTGTCACACACACGCTGTCCAATGGGGTTTGTTACACACACAATGTCCAATGGGTTTGCGAACACGCATGCTGTCCAGTGGGTTTTGTGACACACACACTATCCAATAGGTTTTGTGCACACACACTGTCCAAAGGGGTTTGTGACACACACACTCTGTCCAATGGTTATTGTGACACAGACGCTGTCCTATGGGTTTTGTGAAACACACAATCTGTCCAATGGTGTTTGTGACACACACGCTGTGCCATGGGGTTTGTGACACAGACGCTGTCCAATGGGGATTGTGACATAGACACGCTGTCCAATTGGCTTTGTGACACACATGCTGTCCCATTGGCTTTGTAACACACACGCTGACCAATTGGGTTTGTGACACACACACTGACCAGGGGGATTGTGACACACACAGGCTGTTCAATGGGCTTTGTGACACACACGCTATCCTATGGGGTTTGTGACACGCACACTTTCCAATGGGTTTTGTGACACACAGATGCTGTCCAATAGGGTTTGTGACACACATGCTGACCAATTGGGTTTGTTACACACACATGTCCAATGGTGTTTGTGACACGCATGTTGTTCAAAGGGTTTTGTAACAAAAACTCTGTCCAGTGGGCTGGTGACACACACGCTGTCCAACGGGTTTTGTGACACACACACTGTCCGGGGGGGTTTGTGACAGACACACTCGTTAAATGAGGTTTGTGACACACACGCTGTCCAATGGGGTTCGTGACACACACGTTGTCTAGCGGCTTTGTGACACACACACTATTCACTGGGATTTGTGACACAGACACTTTCTAATGGGGTTTGTGACACACACTCTGTCCAAATGGGGTTTGTGACACACACACTGTCCAATGGGGTTTGTGACACACACAATCTATCCTATGGGGATTGTGACACACACACTGTCCAATGGGGTAGTGACACACACAATCTATCCAATGGGCTTGTGACACAGACGCTGTCCAATGGTGTTTCTGACACATTCTCTGTCCCATGGGTTTGTGACACACACACTGTCCAATGGCGATTGTGACACACAGACACTGTCCAATGGTGTTTATGACTCACACACTTTCCAATGGGGTTTTTGAAACACACACTGCGCATTACGGATTGTGAGACATTCGCGCTGTCCCATGGGGATTGTGACACACAAACTGTCCAGGGGTGTTTGTGACACACACGGTGTCCAATGGGGATTGTGACACACACACTGTCCAATGGGTTTGTGACACACACATTTTCCAATCGGGTTTGTCACATACACACGCTGCCCAATGGTGTATGTGACACACACGATGTCCAATTAGGTTTATGAAACACACGTTGTCCAGTGGTGTTTGTGACACACACTGTCCAATAGGGTTTGTGACACACACACGCTATAAAATGTGGTTTGTGACACACACACTTTCCAATGGGGTTTGTGAAACACACACTGTGCAATATGGATTGTGAAACACTAGAGCTGTCCCATGGGGACTGTGACACACAAACTGTCCAGGGGTGTTTGTGACACACACGGTGTCCAATGGGGATTGTGACAGACACACTGTCCAATGGGGTTTGTCACACACACTCTGTCCAATGGTGTTTGTGACACGCTGTCAAATGGGTTTTGTGACACACACTCTGTCCAATGGGCTTGTGACACACACGCTCTCCAATGGGGTTTTTGACACAGACACTGACCTGGAGGGTTTGTGAAACACAAACGCTGTCCAATTGGGTTTGTGACACACAGACTGTCAATGGTGTTAGTGACACACACGCTGTCAAATGGGATTTTTGACACACACACTTTGCAATGAGGATTGTGACACACACACGCTGTCCAATGGTGTTTGTGACATGCATGCTGTCCAATGGGTTTTGTGACACACGCACTCTCAAGGGGGGTTTGTGCCCCCTGCTCTGTCCAATGGGGTTTGTGACACACACACTGTCCAATGGGGTTTCTGACACACATGCTGTCCAATGGGGACTGTGACACACACGCTGACCAATGGGCTTTGTGACACACAGACTGTGCAATTGGGATTGTGAGACACACACGCTATACAATGGTGTTTGTGACACGCATGCTGTCCATTGGGTTTTGTGACACTCGCACTATACAATGGGGTTTGTGAGACACACGCTGTCCAGGGGGGTTTGTGACACACACGGCGTCCAATGGCATTCTTGACACACTCAGTGTCCACTGGGGTTTGTGAAATACATGCTGTCCAATGGGGATTGTGACACACACACTCTCCAATGGGGTTTGTGACACACATGATGTCCAATGGAGTTTGTGAACACACACGTTGTCCAATGGGGATTGTGACAAACAGGCTGTACAATGGGGTTTGTGACACACACACTCTGTACAATGGGCTTCTGACACACACGCTGTCCAATGGAGATTGTGACACACACTCTGTCCAGGTGGGTTTGTGACACACACGCTGTCCAATGCGGTTTCTGACACACACTCTGTCCCATGCGGTTTGTGACGCACACACTGTCCAATTGGGATTGTGACACACACACTATCCAGGGGGGTTTGTGACACACATGATGTCCAATGGGGTTTGTGACACACACACTTTCCAATGGGGATTGTGACACACACGGTGTCAAATGGGGATTGTGACACACACACTGTCCGGGGGGGTTTGTGACACACACGCTGTCCGATGGGGTTTGTGACACACACACGCTGTACAATGCTGTTTGTGACACACACACTGTCCAATGGGGTTTGTGACACACCCGCTGTCCAATGGGGTTTGTGACACACACACTGTCCAATGGGGTTCGTGACACAAACGGTGTCCAATGGGGATTGTGACACACACACTGTCCAATGGGGTTAGTCACACACACTCTGTCCAGAGGGATTTGTGAGAAACACACTGTCCAATGGCATTCGTGACACACACAGTGTCCACGGGGTTTGTGACACACACGCTGTCCAATGGAGATTGTGACACACACACTGTCCAGGAGGGTTTGTGACACACACACTGTCCAATGGTGTTCGTTACACAAATACTGTGACGGGGGTTTTTGACACACACGCTGTCCAATGGGGTTTGTGACACACACACTGTCCAATGGGTATTGTTAAACACACACGCTGTCCAATGGGATTTGTGACACACAGACTGTCCAATGGGTTTTGTGACACACACGCTGTCCAATGGGGAATGCGACACACACACTGTCTGGGGGGGATTGTGACACACACACTGTCCAATGGGGTTTGAGACACACACGCTGTCCAATGGGGATCGTGACACACACGCTGTCCTATAGGGTTTGTTAGACACACACTGTACATTGAGGGTTTTGACAAACACAATGTGCAATGGGGATTGTGACACACACACGCTGTCCAAAGGGGTTTGTGAACACACACGCTGAGCAATTGGGTTTGTTACACACACACTGTGCAATGGGGTTTGTGACACACACAATCTATCCAATGGGGATTGTGACACATACGCTGTCCAATGGGGTTTGTGACACACACAATGTCCAGGACGGTTAGTGACACACACACTGTCCAATGCAGTTTGTGACACACACGCTGTCCAATGGGGTTTGTGACACACACAATCTATCCAATGGGGATTGTGACACACACGCCTTCCAATGGGTTTTGTGACACAAACGCTGTCCAATGGGGATTGTGACACACACACTGTGCAATGGGTTTTGTCACACACACTCTGTCCAAAAGGATTGTGACACACACTCTCTCCGATGGTGTTTGTGACACACACTCTGTCCAATGGACTTTGTGACACACACACTGTCCAACGAGGTTTGTGACACACACAATCTATCCTATGGGGATTGTGACACACACACTGTCCAATGGGGTTGTGACACACACAATCTAGCCAATGCGGATTGTGACACACACGCTGTCCAAGGGGGTTTGTGACACATACAGTCTGGCAATGGCTCTTGTGACACACACGCTGTCCGATGGGTTTTGTGACACACACACTGTCCAATGGGTTTTGTCACACACACTCTGTCCAATGAGGATTGTGACACACACACTGTCCAATGGGTTTTGTGACACACACACCCTGTCCAATGGGCTTGTGACACACACTCTGTCCAATGGTGTTTGTGACACATACTCTGTCCCATGGGGTTTGTGAAACACACACTGTCCAATGGCGACTGTGACATACACACGCTGTCCAATGGTGTTTGTGACACACACGCTGTCCACTGGGGATTTTGACACACAAACTGTCCAGGGGGGTTTGTGACACACACACTGTCCAATGGCGTTCGTAACACACACGCTATCCAATGGGTTTGTGACACACAAACTTTCCAGTCGGGTTTGTGACATACACACTCTGTCCAATGGTGTACGTGACACACATGCTGTCCAATTGGGTTTGTGAAACACACGCTGTCCAATGTGGTTTGTGACACACACACTGTCCAATAGGGTTTGTGACACACACATGCTATCCAACGTGGTTTGTGACACAAACACTTTCCAGTGGGGTTTGTGACACACGCACTGTCCAAAGTGGTTTGTGACACACACGCTTTGCAATGGGGTTTGTGACACACACAATGTCCATGGGTGTTTGTGACACACACGCTGTCCATTGGGGTTTGTCATACGCACACTGTCCAATGGGGTTTGTGACACACACACTGTCCAATGGCATTCGTGACACAGACAGTGTCCACGGGGTTTGAGACACACACTTTGTACAATAGGGATTGTGAAACACACAATGTCCAGGGGGGTTTGTGACAAACACACTGTCCAAAGGCGTTCGTGACAAAAAGAGTGTGCACGGGGGTTTGTGACACACACGCTGTCCAGTGGGGTTCGTGACACACACACTGTTCAATGGGTATTATTACACACACACGCTCTGTCCAATGGTGATTGTGACACAGAAACTGTCCAGGGGGGTTTGTGACAAACACACTTTCCAATGGGGTTTGTGACATACACACTGTCCAATGGGGTTTCTCACACACACTCTGTCCAATTGACTTTGTGACACACACTCTGTCCAATGGGGTTTGTGAACACGCACACTGTCCAATGGGGATTGTGACAAACACGCTGTCCAATGGTGTTTGTGACACACACAATGTCCAAAGGGTTTTGTAACACACACGCTGTCCAATGGGAATTGTGACACACACACTGTCCGGGGGAATTTGTGAGACAGTCACTTTCCAATGGGGTTTGTGACACACACGCTGTCCAATGGGGATTGCGACACAGACACTGTCCAGGGGGGTTTGTGACACACACACTGTCCAATGGGGTTTGTGACACACACACTGTCTAGGGGGTCTGTGACACACATGCTGTCCAATGAGGTGTGTGACACACACACTGTGCAATGTGGTTTGTGACACACATGCTGTCCAATGGGGACTGTGAAGACTCAAACTGACCAGGGGGGTTTGTGACACTCACACTATCCAATGGGGTTTGTGACACACACGCTGTCCAATGGGCTTTGTGACATACACACTGACCAATGGGTATTGTTACACACACACGCTGTCCAATGGGGTTTGTGAAACACACACTGTCCAATGGGTTTTGTGACACACACGCTGTCCAATGGGGATTGTGACACACACACTGTCCAATGGGGTTTGTGACACAAACTCTGTCCAATGGGGTTTGTGACACACACACGCTGTCCACTGGGGTTTGTGACACACAAACTGCCCAAGGGGGTTTGAGTCACACAAGATGTCCAATGGGGTTTGTGACACGCACACTGTCCATGGGTGTTTGTGACATACACACTGTCCAATGGCGTTCTTGACACACACCGTGCCCACGGGGGTTTGTGACTACACACGCTGTCCAATGGGGTTTGTGACATATACACTGCCCAATGGGTATTGTTACACACACACGCTGTCCAATGGGATTTGTGACACACACACTGTCCAATGTGAACTGTGAGACTCACTCTGTCCAATGGGTCGTGTGACACACACGCTGTCCAGTGGGGCTCGTGACACACATGAGTCCAGTGGGGTTTGTGAAACACATACTGTCCAATAGAGTTTGTGACACAAACATGCTATCCAATGGGGTTTGTGACACACACACTTTCTAATGGGTTTTTTGACACAAACGGTATCCAATGGGTTTTATGACATACACACTTTATAGTCGGGTTTGTGACATACACACGCTATACAATGGGGTTTGGAAAACACATTTTCCAATGGGGTTTGTGACACACACACTGTCCAATATGGATTGTGACACACAAACGCTGTCCCATAGGGTTTCTGACACACACGCTGAACAATGGGGATTGTGATACACACACACTGTCCAAAGGGCTTCTGACACACAGGCTGTCCAATGGTGTTTCTGACTCGGATGCTGTCCAATGGGGATTGTGACACACACACTGTCCAATGGGGTTTGTGACACACACTCTGTCCAATGGGGTCTGTGACACACACACACTGTCCACTGGGGATTGTGACGCACACACGCTGACCAATGGGGTTTGTGAAACACACACTGTCCAATGGGGATTGTGACACACACACGGTGTCCAATATCGTTTGTGAGCAGATGCTTTTCAATGGGATTTGTTACACATACACTATCCAGGGGGTTTCGTGACACAGACACTGTCCAAGGGGGATTGTGACAGGCACGTTGTCCAATGGGGTATGAGATACACACACTGTCCTTGGGGGTTTGTGACACACACACTGTCCAGAGGGGTTTGTGACACACACACTGTCCAATGGGTATTATGACACACACACTCCGTCCACTTGGGTTTGTGACACACACACTCTGTTCAATGACTTTTGTGACACAAACATTATCCAATGGGTTTTGTGACCCAGACGCTGTCCAATGGGGACAGTGACACACACGCTGTCCAATGGTGTTTGTGACATGCATGCTGTCCAATGGTGTTTGTGACACACATGCTATCCAATGGGTTTGTGACACACACACTTTCCAATCGGGTTTGTGACATAGACACGCTGTCCAATGGTGTATGTGACACACACGCTGTCCAATTGGGTTTGTGGAACACACACTGTCCAGTGAGGTTTGTGACACACACTCTGTCCTATGGGGTTAGTGACACACACACTTTCCTTTGATTTTGTGACACACTGTCTAATGGGGTTTGTGATACACACACGCTTTCCAATGGTGTATGTGACACACATGCTGTCCAATGGGGTTTGTGACACACACACTTTCTAATGGGGTTTGTGATACACTCACGCTTTCCAATAGTGTATGTGACACCGCATGCTGTCCAATGGGGTTTTTGACACACACGCTGTCCAATGGTGTTTGTGTCACACAGACGGTGTCTAATGGTGTTTCTGACACAGATACTTGTCAGTGGGGTTTTTTACAGACACAATGTCTATGGGGGGTTTGTGACACAGACACTGTGCCATGGGGATTGTCGCACACACACTGTCCAGGGGGGGTTTGTGACACACAAACATTATCCAATGGGGTTTGTGACCCAGACGCTCTCCAATGGGGACAGTGACACACACACGCTGTCCAATGGTGTTTGTGACACGCATGCTGTCCAATGGTGTTTGTCACACACACTGTCCAAAGGGGTTTGTGACACACACGCTGTCCAATGTAGTTTGTGAAACACACGCTGTCCAAAGGGGTTTGTGACACACAAAATGTCAAGGTGGGTTTGTGACACACACACTGTTCAAAGGGGTTTGTAACACACACGATGTCCAATGGTGTTTGTGACACGCATGCTGTCCAATGGTGTTTGTGACACGGATGCTTTTCAATGGGGTTTGTTACACACACACTGTCCAGGGGGCTTTGTGACACAGACACTGTCCAAGGGGGATTGTGACAGACACGTTTTCCAATGGGGTATGTGTCCTGGTTTTGCTAAAAACAAGTTTCTCTTTTAGTGAATGTGCTTGTCAGCTAAAGCCTTCATATTAACTGCATTTTCCTGGAGCACCCGATACATGTTTTGGTAAACCTAGCAATGGAATGCAAACTTATTGATAAGCACAGATGGACATGACGCGAGAGGGGCGACGAGAAACAAGTGAGCAAGAAACTGACCAACTGTGTATAACATTCCATTCACGTGAATACTTCATATAAAAGTGGGAGATCACGAGGATCTCATTGGTTTTTCCCTTTTCCCTTCTGCTTATGTCCGACATTAGGAGAGGACCTTGCTAGTCGTCCCTGCGAACTGAGGCCTAGTGAGAGACTGAATCCAGCTCCGATTGGCTGCAGAGTCTAATCCAGGACTTTGGTTGCGGGCTCTGCAGTTGCTGAGACTTTCAAGATTGGTTTTGTATATTTTGTATTATTTTCTCTATTCTTATTAGTAGCATTAGTAAAACATCTTTAATTTTTTCCAACTCTCTTCACTCTGTCCTTCTTTTCCTCCCAATCGCCTCTCCTTAGTGAAAAGGGGGGAGAGGGAAGGGGAAGTGTATGGGGGGGAGAGGGGGTTAACAATACATCTGCCAGGGTTTTATTGTCACCCCGCAATCTTAACCCTCGACAGATAACTGGCGCCCAACGTGGGGCCGGAAAAAGGGGTAAATTTGAAGATTTTTGGCTTTTCTACTGCTCTGACGTACCTTTCAGTTTTCTTGGCACGGTGCCAACTCATGGAGTTGTGATACTCGCGCGTCCGTTTGCTTTGGATAATATTTAGTTGTATTAAGGCAAAGTGAATTACACTGATTTAAAGATGTTATAGCATAAGTTGTATCAGTTATTTTCTACATTGTGCTCACTGATTCCATATCTGTGTTGGGCTTTCTTTTTAAATCGAAGTATTCATTATATAACAACAAGGAACTGGACAATGGTCATGATGATACTGTGTGGTTTGTCACTGGTTTATTTCATTATACTGCAGTCGCTAATGAATTTCTACTCGCTTCTGCTTTATCTTGAAAAGCCTCCAGGAGAGATTAAAGAGCAGTACAGCTCTGTGTTTGCTAATTGGTCAAGCGAATCTTTAGAAAGGCTGACTAACAATACTTTTGTTTTTTCGCTAGGACAGTTCGCAAATGTTTTAGAGAGCTTTGAATATCCTTGGAGTTTTGATCGAACTGTGATGGTGTTATCTGGTTTGCTGAATGTGTGTCAGTTTGTGCTTCTGTTAAGAGAAATGGCGTTCAACAGGAGGTTTGCGTCTCTTTGTTGTCCTGAGATTTGTGGTGCGTCTTCGGAAGCTTTAGCAAAAAGCACTCCTAGCCGCTCGAGAAAGAGCAAAACAGCAAAAGCTGCCGCTGCAGCCACTGCCCCCCCAACGGCAGCTTCACAGGCTGAAGCTACAGCTCCTCCGCAGAGTTCCTCTGCCAAGGTCACTGCAGATAACATTACTTCTCCAGCCTCAAAGGCTAACAAGGCAGCCCCCCCTTCTTCAGACACTGGGCACTGTTGCTGCTGTAACCACTGTGACAGTCATTCAGACTCTGGAAATAAATCAAATGATGGTGAACCCATATCAGCATCAGTTGCTGGTTGTAAGAAAGTCACTAGAAAGACTACCCGTTCAGCAGATGATGGCACAGGGCCAATATCAACCCAAGGGGCATCATCAGGACAGGGAGGAGATGAAGTGACCACCACTCGGTCCTTTTCTCCAGGTGAGCTGAGAGATATGAGAAAAGACTTTAGTTGTCGTGAAGGTGAGAATATTTTAACCTGGCTGCTCCGATGCTGGGACAATGGGGCAGAAACAATTGAATTGGAAGGTGGTGAAGCCAGGCAGCTGGGATCTCTGTCAAGAGATTCCACCATTGATAGGGCAATTTCAAGAGAGTCTAATGCCACTACTCTCTGGACGCGACTCCTAGCAGCTATGAAAGTAAGATTCCCCTACAAGGAAGATTGTATATCCAAGTCAGGGAAATGGAATACTATGGAGAGAGGTATTCAGTTCCTGAGAGAATTAGCTGTGTGAGAGATCATCTATTTTGGATCAGACAACCAAGAGGGGACAGACCCAGATAGAATCAATTGTACACGATCTCTGTGGCACAGATTTGTACAAAGTGCACCCCCTGCATATGCTAAGTCATTGGCAGGAATGGTCTGGTCAGCTGGAGGTCAACAAGAGATTAATGAAGTGATTGAGCAGCTTTGGAACTTTGAGGACAGCCTTGCTGGTTCTCTACGGGCTTGTGTCTCTGCTGTAGAGAAACTGTGTGAAAAATCTGATGACCGGTTTGAAAAGCTGTTGCAAGAAATCAAAGAACTCAGAGAAGACACATACCATTCACGACCTGCACAAACCTATGTTTCAGCTATTAGGAAAAGGCGTTTCCAATCTCGAGAGACAGGACAGAGGCAGCCCACAAAAAGAGGTTCGCTGTGGTTCTTCCTACATGAGCAGGGAGAAAACATGAATAAGTGGCATGGAAGACCTACCTCAGAACTTCAGGAACGAGTACGTTGAGATAAAAGGAAAAACTCCTAGGAAGGTGGCTGCTCCAGCTTACAAAAGGAGCAGAAGATATTCTGATGCTCTTGAAGGAACCTCTAATTCACACCCAGAGACTGTGCAAAACAGACATTAGAGGTGCCCTGCCTCCAACCAGGTGGAGGAAAGGGATAACAGATTTTATTGGACTGTACAAACATGATGGCCTGGTACAACACACCCCCAGGAGCACAAAGATTTAGTGGACACTGGTGCACAGTGCACAATAATTCCTTCTAATTATAAAGGAATGCAATCCATCAATATTGTTGGAGTGACTGGGGGATCCCAGGAACTGACTGTTGTAGAGGCTGAAATGAGCCTAACTGGAAAAAACTGGCAAAAGCATCCCATTGTGACTGGTCCAGATGCTCCGTGCATCCTTGGCATAGACTACCTCAGGAGAGGGTATTTCAAGGACCCAAAAGGGTATAGGTGGGCATTTGGTATAGCAGCTGTGGACACTGAGAAAATTGAACAGCTGTCTGATTTGCCTGGTCTTTCAGATGATCCTTCTGTAGTAGGACTGCTGATGGTTGACGATCACCAGGTGCCAATCGCTACCACGACAGTGCATCGTCGGCAATATCGCACCAACCGAGACTCTTTGATTCCTATCCAGAAATTGATCCGTCAATTGGAAAACCAGGGTGTCATCAGTAAGACTCGCTCGCCTTTTAACAGCCCAATCTGGCCAGTGTGTAAGTCCAGTGATGAGTGGAGACTAACTGTAGACTATCGTGGCCTGAATGAAGTTACACCACCACTGAGTGCTGCTGTGCCTGACATGCTAGAACTGCAATTTGAACTGGAGTCAAAGGCAGCTAAGTGGTATGCTACAATTGACATTGCTAATGCATTTTCTCTATTCCTGTAGCAGCAGAGTGCAGGCCGCAGTTTGCTTTCACCTGGAGAGGCATCCAGTACACGTGGAATCGCTTGCCCCAGGGGTGGAAACACAGTCCTACCATCTGCCATGGACTGATCCAGACCACACTGGAGCAAGGTAAAGCTCCAGAACACTTGCAGTATATTGATGACATCATCGTATGGGGCGACACAGCGAAAGAAGTCTTCGAGAAAGGTGAGAGAATAATTCAGATTCTTTTGGATGCCGGATTTGCCATAAAACGAAGCAAGGTCAAGGGACCTGCACGAGAGATACAGTTTTTAGGAATAAAATGGCAAGATGGCCGTCATCAGATCCCAATGGATGTGATCAACAAAATTGCAGCAATGTCTCCACCTACTAATAAAAAGGAGACACAGACTTTCTTGGGCGTTGTAGGTTTTTGGAGAATGCATATTCCTGACTCCAGCCAGATTGTGAGCCCTCTCTATCAAGTGACTCGTAAAAAGAACCAATTTGAGTGGGGCCCTGAACAACGACAAGCCTTTGAACAAATTAAGCGTGAGATAACTCATGCGGTGGCCCTTGGACCAGTTCGGACTGGACTAGATGTTAAAAATGTGCTCTACACTGCAGCCGGAGATAATGGACTTACCTGGAGCCTCTGGCAGAAAGCACCAGGAGAAACCCGAGGTCGACCCTTAGGTTTTTGGAGTCGAGGATACAAAGGATCTGAAGCCAACTATACTCCAACTGAAAAAGAGATACTAGCAGCATACGAAGGAGTTCGAGCTGCTTCAGAAGTGATCGGTACTGAAGCACAGCTCCTCTTGGCACCTCGACTGCCGGTGCTGAGCTGCATGTTCAAAGGGATGGTTCCCTCTCCACATCATGCAACCGAAGTTACATGGAGTAAATGGATTGCATTGATCACGCAACGAGCTCGAATTGGAAATCCCAATCGCCCAGGGATCTTAGAAGTGATTACAGACTGGCCAGAAAGCAAAGACTTTGGGATGTCTCCAGATGAGGAGGAAGTAAAACGTGCTGAAGAAGCACCACCGTATAATACTCTTTCAGAGACTGATAAGTAGTATGCACTGTTCACAGATGGATCCTGTCGTCTTGTAGGAAAACATCGAAGGTGGAAAGCTCCTGTGTGGAGTCCCACACGACAAGTTACAGAAGCCACTGAAGGACAAGGTGAATCTAGTCAATTTGCAGAAGTGAAAGCTATCCAGCTGGCTTTGGACATTGCTGAACGAGAGAGGTGGCCAATACTTTATCTCTATACTGACTCATGGATGGTAGCAAATGCCTTGTGGGTCTGGTTACAGCAATGGAAGAAAAGCAACTGGCAGCGCAGAGGTAAACCCGTTTGGGCTGCCACAGTGTGGCAAGACATTGCTGCTTGGCTAGAGAGCCTGCCTGTGAAAGTTCGTCATGTAGATGCTCATGTGCCTAAAAGTCGAGCCACCGAGGAACATCTAAACAACCAACAAGCGAATCAAGCTGCTAAGATTAAAGTAGCTGAGGTGGACTTGGACTGGCAACATAAAGGTGAACTTTTCCTAGCTCGGTGGGCCCATGATGCTTCAGGGCATCAAGGTAGAGATGCAACATATAAATGGGCTCGCGATCGAGGGGTGGATTTAACTATGGACACTATTTCACAGGTTATTCATGAATGTGAGACTTGCGCCGAAATCAAACAAGCGAAACGGTTAAAGCCTGTATGGTATGGGGGGCGATGGTTAAAGTATAAATATGGAGAAGCTTGGCAGATTGATTATATTACACTTCCACAAACACATCAAGGTAAGCGTTATGTACTTACAATGGTGGAAGCAACCACTGCATGGTTGGAAACATATGCCGTACCTCATGCTACAGCCCGAAATACTATCTTGGGCCTTGAAAAACAAGTCCTTTGGCGACATGGTACGCCAGAAAGAATTGAATCAGACAATGGTACTCATTTCAAAAACAGTCTTATAGACAATTGGGCCAAAGAACATGGTATTGAGTGGGTATATCATATTCCATATCATGCACCAGCCTCTGGGAAAATTGAAAGGTACAATGGTTTGCTAAAAACTACACTAAAGGCACTTGGTGGTGGAACCTTTAAAAACTGGGATTCACATTTAGCAAAAGCCACTTGGTTGGTCAACACCAGGGGATCAACCAATCGAGCCGGGCCTGCCCAATCAGAAATTCTACGGACTGTAGAAGGAGATAAAGTCCCTGTAGTACGCATGAAAAACATGTTAGGAAAGGCAGTCTGGGTTACTCCTGCCTCAGGCAAAAGCAAGCCCATTCATGGGATTATTTTTGCCCAGGGACCTGGCAGCACCTGGTGGGTGATGCTTAAGGATGGAGAAGTTCGGTGTGTACCTCAAGGGGATTTGAGTTTAGGTGAAAATATTCAATACTGAACTGCATGATGTGAATTGCCGTACTAACAGTGTTTAATAAGTGTCTTCCAGATCAAGACAGTGATGATGAAACCAGAGCTAGCTTCTTCGAGTGGCGCCTGACAACTTCTTCGAAGTTGATGTCTTTAACCCACAAACAGTGGTCATGAGATGCACTTGTACCATTTTTCCTGCCCTGGGAGACTGTCGTGACAAAATGAACTTAATGAACTTTTTAAAGGATGGTCCACTGATTAATTAGTCCTGTGTATATATGTACATATGTATATATATATATAGTAGTAGTGATTAATTAGATTGTATTGATAGATTGTATTGATAAGGTTTAAGCATTCAGTGAATGGCATATTATAAGGGGTGGAATGTCCTGGTTTTGTTAAGAACAAGTTTCTCTTTTAGTGAATTTTGCCTGTCAGCTAAAGCCTTCATATTAACTGCATTTTCCTGGAGAACCAGACACATGTTTTGGTAAACCTAGCAATGGAATGCAAACTTATTGATAAGCACAGATGGACATCTCGCGAGAGGGGCGACGAGAAGCAAGTGAGCAAGAAACTGACCAACTGTGTATAACATTCCATTCATGTGAATACTTCATATAAAGTGGGAGATCACAAGGATCTCGTCCCTTTTCGCTTTTGCCCTTTTCCCTTCTGCTTATGGCCGACATTAGAAGAGGACCTTACTAGTCGTCCCTGCAAACTGAGGCCTAGTGAGAGACTGAATCCAGCTCCGATTGGCTGCAGAGTCTAATCCAGGACTTTGGTTGCCGACTCTGCAGTTGCTGAGACTTTCAAGATTGGTTTTGTATATTTTGTATTATTTTCTCTATTCTTATTAGTAGCATTAGTAAAACATCTTTAATTTTTTCCAACTCTCTTCACTCTGTCCTTCTTTTCCTCCCAATCGCCTCTCCTTAGTGAAAAAGGGGGGAGAGGGAGGGGGAAGTGGGGGGGTGGGGAGAGGGGGTTAACAAAACATCTGCCAGGGTTTTATTGTCACCCCACAACCTTAACCCTCGACAGTGACAAACACAGAGAATTGATCATATATCATTACATGGATGATATTTTGATTACTGGACAATCACTTCAAATTGAATTAATAGTTACAGAACTAGAAAAAGAATTAGGAACCAGAGGTTTAAAAATTGCACCAGAGAAAATTCAACAAACACAGCCTTGGAAATATTTAGGTTGGGAAATTACTAAGCTGCAGATCTCCTTAGGCTGATTCATGATGCTTTGGTGCAGGGATCATGCATATCATGGGAATATTTCACCATTTCTGCTCTGGTTTCCAGTGTATTACACCAAAACACCCACCTGATGACATCCTTTCAAGAGCAAAGGCAGCAATTTGAAGAATTCCGCTTTTTTGGGGAAGTGAGAAATTGCTGAGCTGACACCAAGCCCTGCAGTGTCCCTGTCACCTGCAGAGTCACCACATCCTCGCCGCGGTAGCAGGCATTGTGACAAAAGTTCTATGTCAGCTGCGTGTGGCAGCCGAGCGCCCCCTAGGGGAGAGGGAGCCTGTCAGCCCCGGGCCTGTCACTACCTGCTGTCCCTGCTTTCACCAGCCAGACCTCTGAACACCGGACAAACCATGCGCAGACTTGGGGCCAAAGTGGCCCAAAGTCTCCAACAGACAAGTCGGTAAAAAAGATATGGGACAGAGGGAGAAAGCGAAGGGAGCAGGAGAAAGGGAAGGAAGAATAAAAAGTAGTGTTGGGGTGCAGGAGTGAGATGCAGGAATTGAAAGGAAAGAGGCAGGAAGCAGGAGAGTGAAGAAAAGGAAAGAAGAGACATGCAGCCAGACGAGGGGTTTGTGAGAGAGCATGGGACAGAGAACAGGATGAGAAGGAAATAAGGCAAGGCAAGGACAGGCAAGGACAGGCAAGGCAAGGCTAGGCTGCAGGACATTTTGTTGCTTTATAGTTTCTAGCACATTCGTCTTCAGACGGGGAGGAAAGCCACAAGACCATATGGATTAGGCCCAAGCAAAAACTCCAGCTACTTGAGACACTTAGACTAAGCCTAAAATACGAAGATCTCTCCATAAGAATGGTTTTTATACTGTACTTCCACAATCTGCTGGCAGTACTAAAATTAAGCTGCAGATCTCCTTAGGCTGATTCATGATGCTTTGGTGCAGGGATCATGCATATCATGGGAATATTTCACCATTTCTGCTCTGGTTTCCAGTGTATTACACCAAAACACTCACCTGATGGCAGAATTTCAAGAGCAAAGGCAGCAATTTGCAGAATTCCTCTTTTGGGGGAAGTGAGAAATTGCTGAGCTGACACCAAGCCCTGCAGTGTCCCTGTCACCTGCAGAGTCACCGCATCCTCGCCACGGTAGCGGGCATTGTGACAAGGTCGTCGCTGTGGAGCTGGGCCCTGCGCTGGGCAGGCTATGTCTGTGCTGGTCTCTCCCCCATGCTCTGCAGACATTGGAGAAACCATGTTTTCTTCTTCATCCTTTGCAATTGGGACGAGAGGGCTGTGCTGGCTGTCCCTCATCCTCTCCTGCCAAATGACCCTCAATGGCTTCAAGTCCTGCAGGTGCTGGTGCTGCCACTGGAACATCCATGCATTGGGCCAGGTCCTGTTGTTCCACCGGTTGCTGGCCAGGTCCCTGCATCTCAGCCTCAGCCCTGCGCACGGCCTCACTGATGATGTACTGCACAATGTCTGCCAGGTCCACATTGTCCTCTGTGGGGCTGTGCTGCGCAGGTGCTGGGTGCTTTGCCTCTGCTGCCGCCTCCGTGTCTGTGCAGCTGGGCAAGCCAGACCCCTCCTGGGGACCTGCAGGGGCATCCTGGAGGTGCTCCTGGACTGAGGGGTTGATCCAGATGCTGTGGATGGTGTCTCCGCCTTGGCACCCCTCTTTGCCATTCTCATCTTGCAAGTCCACGCGCTGGGCCAGGTCCTGCTGTTCCTCCGGTTCCTGGCCAGCTGCCACGATCTCAGCCACAGCCCTCCACATGGCCTCACTGACGATGTGCTGGGCTGTGTCCCACAGAGCCGCGTCATCGGCTGTGGGGCCCTGTGGGGCAGGTGCTGGGCACTCTGCCTCTGCTGCTGCCTCGGTGTTGGTGCTGCGAGGCCAGCCAGACCCCTCCTGGGGACCTTTATGGTGGTCCTGCAAGCGCCTCTGGACCGAGGGGGTGACCCAGGTGCTCTGGAGGGTGTGCTGGCCCAGGCTGTGGCTGATTTGCGGGCAGGAGGAGGAGCAGGACACATGGGATGGAGGCGGCAGCCCCGGCACCACAGCAGCTGCTTGCGTCCCCATCCAACCACCGGCCTCCCCCTCCTGCCCTGTCCCGTCCCTCCCCTGTGGCCCATGGAGCAAGGGTGGCAGCCCGAAGGGCTGGGAGTGGGCGTTTGCCTCCTCGTCAATGGGCATCTTGGGTCTCGTCTACCACAGAGCTGCGGTGAGCACTCAGGGGAGATGCTGCCTCCTGAGAAGCTGCTGCCTCCTGAGAAGCTGCTCTCCTGGGAGTGAGCACCCCAGGGCTTTCGCTCCTTAAATACCCCCACGGTCAGGGCGGGGACCCCCGTGTCACAATGGCCTCTGGCTATGACGACCCCATGTCACAATGGCCTCTGGTTATGACGTCACAGAGCCCGGGCGGTCGTCATGGAGACACCCACCTCCGGGCCCGGCTGGGACTGGCTGTGTGTGGCGTGGGGCAGCCCCTGCTTGAAGGAGGAGGGAGCAGAGAATGGCGAGGGAAGCTGTCCCCAGCACACAGGACCCCGTCCCCCAGAGCTTTGCTCAGAGACACTGCTGCCTGCTCCACTACACCTGCAAGAATCCGCATTCAGAGCTTGTTTGCAGGACAAACCAAGAGCCACTCTACAGCCTCACCACACTGATTCTTTGTTTTTGTCGTGGTTTGATCGTGGGAAGACAATCAAAACCATGGGAGAAGGTTTCCCTTCACCCTTTTTCCCCCTTCCCCCTTCAGGCCACAGTAGTCTACAGTTAATCTCCACTCATCGCTAGACTTACACACTGGTCAAATTGGGCTATTGAAAGGTGAGCGAGTCTTCCTGATCGCACCCTGGCTTTCCAGTTGACGAATCAGTTTCCGAATAGGAATCCAAGAGTCCCGATTGGTGCGATACTGTCGACGATGCACCATTGTGGTAGCAACTGGCACCTGCTGATCATCAACCATCAGCAGTCCTACAACAGAAGGGCCATCTGAAAGACCAGGAAAATCAGACAGCTGTTCAATTCTCTCAGTGTCCACAGCTGCTATCCCAAATGCCCACCTATACCCTTCTGGGTCCTTAAAATACCCTCTCTTAAGGTAGTCTATGCCAAGGATGCACAGAGCATCTGGGCCAGTCACAATGGGATGCTTTTGCCAATTTTTTCCAGTTAGGCTCATTTCAGCCTCTACAACAGTCAGCTCTTGGGATTCCCCAAGTCACTCCAAAAATACTGATGAGTTGTGTCCCCTTACAGTCTGAAGGAATTATTGTGCACTGAGCAGCAGTGTCCACCAAAGCCTTGTACTCCTGAGGGCGTGTTGTACCAGCCCATCTTATCTGTACCGTCCAGTAAACTCTGTTATCCCTTTCCTCCGCCTGGCTGGAGGCAGGGCACCTCTAATCTCGGTTTTCCACGGTCACTCGGTGTGAATTAGAGATTTCTTAACGAGCACCAGAATCTCTTTTGTAAACCGGGGCAGGCCTTTTCCTAGAAGCCTGCCCTGTTAACTCATGCACTCGTTATTGAAGTTCCCCTGCAGGTTTATTGTGCCACGTACTCATATCTTCTCCCTGCTCACGTAGGAAGGACCACAGTAAACCTCTGATGGCGGCCTGCCTGTGTTCTCTCTCTCTGGAGATTGGGGACGCCTTCTCTCTCTCTCTGGGGACTGGAAACGCTTTCTCTCTCTCTCTGGATATTGGAAATGCTTTCTCCTAATAGCTGAAACATTGGTTCCTACAAATCAAGAGTCATGTGTGTGCTCCCTGAGTGCTTTAATTTCTCTCAACAGCTTTTCAAAACAGTCAACAGTTGTTTCACTCAGTTTCTCCACCCTAGAGACATAAGCCCCTAGGGGATCAGAAAGGCTTTCCTCAAATTCCCGGAGCCGCTCAGTCACGTCATTAACACTTTGTCTACCACCAGTTGACACGAACGTTCCTGCCAATATCTTAGCATATGGAGCTGGTGCACTCTGTGAGAATCTGCGCCACATAGACCGTGTACACTCAACTCTGTCTGGATTCACCCCGTCCTGGCTATCTGGCCCAAAATAGATAATCCCTCACACAGCTAGCTCTCTCAGGAACTGGATACCTCGCTCCATAGCATTCCATTTCCTTGATGTGCATTGACAGTCATCCTTGTTACGAAATATTGTTTTCATGGCTGTCAAGAGTCGGGTCCAGAGGGCCGTGGGGTTTGGCTCACTGGTAATTGCCCTATCAAGGGTGGAATCCCTTGACAGGGATCCCAACTGTTTGGCTTCTCCGCCCTCCAGTTCTCTTGTGTCAGCCCCGTCATCCCAGCATCGGAGCATCCAGGTTAACATATTCTCACCATCTTTACGAGTATACTCTTTTCGCAACTCTCTTAGCTCACTTGGAGAAAAAGACCGGGTAACGGTCACTTCCTCCCCTGTTGACGCCCCTGGGGATGAATGTGGCCCCTTGCCATCATCTGCAGCCCGATTAGTCTTCTTAGTCGCTTTCTTACAACCGGCTACTGATGCCGATATGGGCTTAACATTATCGCTGGGCTTGTTTTTGCTACAACAGGAACAATACCCCGTATTTGAGGAAGAAGCTTGAGCCTGAGTAGCCATGGTGTTTATGACTGGGGAAGTGGCGGCCACAACGGCAGCCCCTTTTCCAGCCTCACCAGACACCGTGCAACTCTCATTGATCAAAAGATACACAAGCCTTCGATTTAACCTAATCTCTCCTAACAAATATATGAATACTAAGATATTTTTCAGGACAGAGATCAGTATCATAGTTCTTTCAAAACTCCATGAATATTCCAAGTGCTCAAAAACATCGGGAATCGGCTCAAATGAGAAGGGAGAAGTACGCTGAGTCATAGTTTCCCAAGATTCACTAGCCCATTTAGCAAACACATCACTGGAATTTAGCTCTCCTGGCAGTCTCTCAAGGTACAGCAGAAAGGAATAGAAACTCATTATTGGTTGCACTACCATAAGGTAAACCACTGCCAAGCCACAGAGTACCGTTATAAGCATGGTCCAGTTCTTTGTTGTTATCTAATGTAAAACTCTATTGACAAGAAACATCCAGAGAAAACAAGGAATACTTGTGCACAAGGTATAAAATAACTTACAGAAAATAAACCACAATGTTTTTCAAATCAAAGTAATTCACCTCTACGTTAATACCACTATTCAATATTCTAAACATCCAGACCTGCTAGTTTTATAATCCTATGAGTTGGCACTGTGCCAGGATAATTCAAAGGTACTGTTGATCAGTTTTAAAACCTCCCGTTTTTTTTTCCCCGTGCCACCCCACGCTGAGCCTGCCGCGTGGCCACGTGGAGCCGAGCCGCGCTCAAACAAAGACACGGCAGACAGCGACACCTAGTGCCCGCGCTGCGCAACGCTGAGCCCGCCACATGGCCGCCGAGGCAAAGGCTGATGGCGGCAGAGAAACGACAGGGCGCAGGAGCACGCGGGTCCGACCCTGCCCTTTCAAAACTCCATGAATATTCCAAGTGCTCAAAAACATCCGGAATCGGCTCAAATGAGAAGGGAGACGTACGCTGAGTCATAGTTTCCCAAGATTCACTAGCCCATTTAGCAAACACATCACTGGAATTTAGCTCTCCTGGCAGTCTCTCAAGGTACAGCAGAAAGGAATAGAAACTCTTTATTGATTGCACTACCATAAGGTAGTGCCAAAATACTAAAAATGTCTCAAGTCCCGAATTTGCCCGCATTCTTCACCAATTATCTGTCGTGGTTTGATCGTGGGGAGACAATCCAAACCGTGGCAGATGGTTTCCCTTCACCCTTTATCCCCCTTCAGCAACCCCCCCTCTCTCCTTCCCCCTCCTTCTCACTAGGATGTGGGGAGGACAGGAAAAGAGAAAAGTAAAGGAAAAGAGAATTGGGAAACTTGAAAACGTTTACTAAGACTAGGAAAATGAACACAGGGCAAAAATAACACAGAAACAAATATTGGAAAACCAGTCCTGAAGTCCAGCAGCATCCCACAGTTGAACCGGAAACAGCAGGAGACTTCAGCTTGCAGGAACAGCAGAATGAAGGAAAGCAGTCCGATGAAAAACAACCAATGCCCCCAGCAGGCAATGCAAAAAGAGAGCAGGCCAGTCCACGTGCTCTGCTTTTATATGCAGGAAATCGTGACTTGGATGGAATACCCCTATTGGTCAGTTCGTGGCCACATGACTCGGGCCAGTTCCTTCCATTGCTCCCCCCCTCCTCTTCAGCCCAAAACGAGGGGGGGCGGTTCACAACACCAGGGCACTTTTCAACATGATCGTCATGAGTTTTCTTAAGTAGGTATGAGCCTCCTTTGAAGAAAAAGGCTGAAGCCACATTCACAAAACCCCACAGTCCATTTTCAGCAACAGAATCTACCGTTTCCCCCTTTAGTGACAATCAGGGTTCTCTCAAGGTGTGATTTTACAGTACTTGTGAGCTGTTCAGTGACTCACTTGCTAAAGGAGGTGGCCTCATCCAACTCCCAGTTTTAGCCTGCTAGCTCTCCAATGCATTGCCTCTTCCACCTTCCTTCTACCGGGCCCAAAGTGCATTCTACTGCCTGGTTAGGGAGATGCACGTGCCACCGGTCCCAAAGCATCACTCTGGGGATCCATCATAGCTGGCCATTACCTCTCAGCTGCTGCACCAGCCAAACCTTTCTGGAACAGCAAACTCTCAGAATCTGCTCCAGGTCTGTAAGAGTCGGTCCAAAACCAGTATCTGCGTTAACATCGCCACCAAGAACAGGCTGACAGTGACTCAGAGAGAGGCCTGAGGAGAAGCATTGTGTTGCACAGGTGTCTCCAACCTGGAAGGCTACTGCTAACAATGGCTGCTGTGTGGAGTTTGCCTGCTGCTTCAGCCAAGCTAGCCCCCACCTCCTAAAAGGGATTGTTAGACGGGTCTCTCTGACCCAGGGACAATCGCTGCCATCCAGAAGATGGATTCTTGCCTGCAGCCTCAGTCACACCTTGTCCCCCACCCGCTCCCTCGAACAAAGGACAACAAAAAAGAGCATGCCCAGAAGCTCGCCAAGGGTCCTGAGGCCACCCAATGGACCAGAGAGATACCCCTGAATGCAGGCCACGCAGGCGCAGACAAGCGCTGGCAAGAGAGGCAAAGACTTTTCAAGCCTGCGCAGTTAAGCCCAGATTGAGAAACAAAGGTGGAGATTGGCCTGAAACAATGGGAGCGAGGGGGATGAAGAAGTATAAAGATGGTTCCTGACTGGACGTCATTGAGATCTCCCCAACAGAGGATCCCAAAACACCATGGAGGACCGGCAGGACTCCACGGGACTGGACACCAGAGGGACGCCTTTGGAGCTCACCTGCTGATAAACCAGTCCTCATTCCCATCTTTTCCTTCTTCTTTCCCTGTTTCTTTTTCCTTTCCTGTTTTCTTACTCTCTCGCTATCGCGTGCCGCTTTACGGGCAAAATAATAAAGTAACACTGTTTGATTGTATTCTAAGCCTTTGGCATTTCAGATGCCTTAATTTTGTGCTTCAAGAAGAATGTAAATGAACCATCATGAGTCCATCACTGAGTGGACCCCAACAAGGTCCTTGCAAGCTCTCAGGCTGTCTCAATCTCCTTTTGCTCCCCTAGCACACTTCTTCCCCCCTCCATGCAGTTTGGTTTCGGCCTAGGGAGCAGACAAATCCTTGGAAAAAGTAGGCATTCTTTTCATGTCCTATGTCAGCACGGGAAAAGAAGAAAATCCCAAAGTCTCAACATCTACACCGCCCTAAGTGGAAGGCCAACGTGTCCCCACCATCCACCAGCATGATGTACCACTAGTTCATATATGACTCAGTGATTTTGAGAGAGGTAGAAGAAAACAGGCACCAAAAATTAGAAAAAAAGTCTGAAAGCTTAAGACAAAACAGCACTTCTTTAGAAGGAGATGATTGGCTCGAAGAGGGACGGGGTTGTAGCTGAGCTTGTCCCAGTCGGGCAGCATTCTAAAACCAATGAGGACCAGGTGGCCTCCTATGCCTCTAGGGAGAAACTGATGTGCTCTGCTCGCTCCCTGAAATGCTTGTACACCAATGCGCGCAGCATGGGGAATAAGCAGGAGGAGTTAGGATCCTATGTTCAGTCGGGAGATTATGATCTGGTGGCAATTACAGAAACATGGTGGGACAGTCCACATGACCAGTATGTGGTCATGGATGGCTATGCCCTTTTCGGGAAAGACCGGCCAGCCAGGCGTGGTGGTGGAGTTGCTCTCTATGTGAGAGAGCAACTACAATGTACTAAATTCTGCCCAGGAGTGGATGACGAGCGAATTGAGAGTGTATGGGTCAGGATCAAGGAGCAGGCTGGCAGGGGTGACACTGTTGTGGGCGTCTGTTACAGGCCACCAGATCAGGCTAAGGAAGTTGATGAGGCCTTCTATGGGCAGTTGAGAGTGGCCTCACAGTCACAGGCCCTGGTTGTTGTGGGTGATTTTAACTTCCCTGATGTTTGCTGGAAGGACCATTCAGCCAGCCAGCCACAGTCCAGGAGGTTCCTCCAGTGCATTGATGATAACTTCCTCATGCAGATGGAGGAGGAGCCGACTAGGAGAGGTGCACTGCTGGATCTCATCCTCACTAACAAGGAGGGTCTGGTCGAAGCAGAAAAGGGTGAGGGGTGCCTGGGTTGCGGTGACCATGAGATGGTGGAGTTCAGCATCTTGTGTGGCAGGAACAGAATAGCAAGCAGAATTACAACCCTGGACTTTAGCAGGGCTAACTTTGGCCTTTTCAAGCAATTGCTGGGGGAAATCCCATGGGCAAGACTGCTTGAAGGAAAAGGGGCCCAAGATAGCTGGATTGCATTCAGATATTGCTTCTTCTACGCTCAGGATCAGAGCATCCCCACATGTAGGAAGTCAAGGAAGGGAGCCAGGAGGCCTGCGTGGTTGAATAGGGATCTGTTGGGTATGCTCAAACAGAAGAGGGGAGTTTACAGGTCACGGAAGCAGGGGCTGGCCCCTTGGGAATAATATAAGGCTGCTGTTAGAGGATGTAGGAAGGCAGCTAGGATAGCCAAGGCCTCCTTAGAATTACAGCTGGTGAGAGGGGTCAAGGACAGCAAAAAGAACTTTTTCAAATGCATAGCAGATAAAACTAATACCAGAGGCAATGTAGGCCCACCGATGAATGGGGTGGGTGCCCTGGTGGCAGAAGGTACAGAGAAGGCAGAATTACTGAATGCCTTCTTTGTCTCTGTCTACTCTGCCGGAGGCTGTCCTGGGGAGCCCTGTACCCCTGAGACACCGGATGAAGCCAGGTCAATGGAGGAGTTTGCTTTAGTTGATGAGGACTGGGTTAGGGAGCAATTAAATAGTCTGGACATCCATAAATCAATGGGTCCAGATGGGATGCATCAGCGGGTGCTGAGGGAGCTGGCTGAAGTCATTGCTGGACCACTCTCCAACATCTTTGCCAAGTCTTGGGAAATGGGGGAGGTGCCCAAGGATTGGAGGAAAGCAAATGTCACTCCGGTCTTCAAAAAGGGCAAGAAGGAGGACCCGGGTAATTATAGACCGGTCAGCCTCACCTCTGTCCCTGGGAAAGTAATGGAACAGCTTATCCTTGGTGCCATCTCAAGGCATATCAAGGATAAGAGGGTTATTAGGGGGAGTCAGCATGGCTTTGCCAAGGGTAAGTCATGCTTGACCAACCTCATAGCCTTTTATGAGAATGTAACAAGGTGGATGGATGATGGCAGAGCGGTGGATGTGGTCTACCTTGACTTCGGTAAAGCCTTTGACACAGTCTCCCACAGCATCTTCACAGCTAAGTTGAGGAGGTGTGGTCTAGACAATAGAGTAGTGAGGTGGGTTGCAAACTGGCTTAAGGAGAGAAGCCAGAGAGTGGTAGTCAATGGTGCGGAGTCTAGTTGGAGGCCAGTATCTAGTGGAGTGCCTCAGGGGTCAGTACTGGGGCCAATATTATTCAATATATTCATTAACAATTTAGACGAGGGAATAGAGTGTACTATCAGCAAGTTTGCTGATGACACTAAGCTGGGAGGAGTGGCTGACACGCCAGAAGGCTGTGCTGCCATCCAGCGGGACCTGGACAGGCTGGAGAGTTGGGCGGGGAATAACCTAATGAAATTTAACAAGGGAAAGTGTAGAGTCCTGCATCTGGGCAGGAACAACCCCAGGTTCCAGTATAGGTTGGGAAATTACATATTAGAGAGCACTGTAGGGGAAAGGGAGCTGGGGGTCCTGGTGGACAGCAGGATGACCATGAGACAGCACTGTGCCCTTGTGGCAAGGAAGGCCAATGGCATCCTGGGGTGTATTAGAAGGGGCGTGGTTAGTAGATCGAGAGAGGTCCTCCTTCCCCTCTACTCCGCCCTGGTGAGACCCCATCTGGAATATTGTGTCCAGTTCTAGGCCCCTCAGTTCTAGAAGGACAGGGAACTGCTGGAGAGGGTCCAGAGTAGGGCAACGAAGATGATTAAGGGAGTGGAGCACCTCCCTTATGAAGAAAGGCTGAGGGAGCTGGGTCTCGTTAGTTTGGATAAGAGGAGACTAAGGGGGGACCATATTAATGTTTATAAATATGTAAAGGGTGAGTGCCATGAGGATGGAGCCAGGCTCTTCTCGGTGGCAAACAATGATAGGAAAAGGGGTAATGGGATCAGGCTGGAACACAAGAGGTTCCACTTACATTTGAGAAAAAACTTCTCAGTAAGGGTGACAGAGCACTGGAACAGGCTGCCTAGGGAGGTTGCATAGTCTCCTTCTCTGGAGACATTCAAAACCCGCCTGGACATGTTCCTGTGTGACCTCACTTAGGCATTCCTGCTCCAGCAGGGGGATTGGACTAGATGATCTTTTGAGGTCCGTTCCAGTCCCAAACATACCATGATACTGTGATACTGTGATCCCTGCACCAAACAACCATGACTCAGCCTAAGGAGATCTGCACCTTATTTTTTTGTACTGCCAGCAGATTGTGGAAGTACAGTATAAAAACCATTCTTATGGAGAGATCTTTGTATTTTAGGCTTAGTCTAAGTGTCCCAGGTAGCTGGAGTTTTTGCTTGGGCCTAATCCATAAGGTCTTGTGGCTTTCCTCCTCATCTGAAGACGAATGTGCTAGAAACTATAAAGCAAAAAAATATCCTGCAGCCTAGCCTTGCCTTGCCTGTCCTTGCCTGTCGTTGCCTGTCCTTGCCTTGCCTTATTTCCTTCTCATCCTGTTTTCTGTCCCATCCTCTCTCACTAACCCCTCGTCTGACTGCATATCTCTTCTTGCATTTTCTCTCACTCTCCTGCTTCCTGCCTCTTTCCTTTCAATTCCTCCATCTCACTCCTGCAGCCCAACACTACTTTTTATTCTTCCTTCCCTTTCTCCTGCTCCCTTCGCGTTCTCCCTCTGTCCCATATCTTTCTTCCCGAGTTGTCTCTTGGAGACTTTGGGCCACTTTGACCCCAAGTCTGGGCATGGTTTGACCAGTTTTCAGAGGCCTGGCTGGTGAAAGCAGGGACAGCAGGCAGTGACGGGCCCGGGGCTGACAGGCTCCCCCTCCCCTAGGGGGCGCTCGGCTGCCACACGCAGCTGACATAGAACCTTTGTCACAATGCCCGCTACCGTGGCAAGGATGCGGTGACTCTGCACACACTGTCCAGGGGTGTTTGTGACACACACGATGTCCAATTTGGTTTCTGACACAGCGACTCTCCAGGGGTGTTTGTGACACACATGCTGTCCATTGGGGTTTGTGACACACACGTGCTATCCAATGGGGTTTGTGACAAACACACTTTCCAATGGGCTTTGTGACACACATACACTTTCCAATGGGGTTTGTGACGCACATACTCTGCCCAATGGGGCTTGTGACACACACTCTGTCCAATGGGGTTTGTGACACACATACTGTCCAATGGGGATTGTTACACCAACAGGCTGTCCAATGGGGTTTGTGACACCATCTCTGTCCAATGGGGTTTGTGACACACACGCTGTCCAATGGGGATTGTGACACGCACAATGCCCAGGGGGGTTTATGACACACACACTGTCCAGGTGAGTTTGTGACATACACGCAGTCCAATGGGTTTTGTGACACAAACACTGTCCAGCCGGGTTTGCGACACACACAATGTCCAATGGGGTTTGTGACACACAGGCTGTCCAATGGGGATTGTGACACACACACTGTCCAGGGGGGTTTGTGACACACACACTGTCCAATGGGGTTTGTGACACGCACACTGTCTAGGGGGATTTGTGACGCACACGCTGTCCGATGGGGTTTGTAACACACACACTGTCCAATGGGGTTTGTGACACAGAGTCTCTCCAGGGGTGTTTGTGACACACATGCTGTCCAGTGGTGTTTTTGACACTCACACTGTCCAGTGGGGTTTGTGACACACACACGCTGTCCAATGGGGTTTGTGACACTGTCAAGGGTTAAGATTGCGGGGTGACAATAAAACCCTGGCAGATGTTTTGTTAACCCCCTCTTCCCAACCCCCCACTTCCCCCTCCCTCTTCCCCCTTTCCACTAAGGAGAGGCGATTGGGAGGAAAAGAAGGACAGAGTGAAGAGAGTTGGAAAATATTAAAGATGTTTTACTAATGCTACTAATAAGAATAGAGAAAATAATACAAAATATACAAAACCAATCTTGAAAGTCTCAGCAACTGCAGAGCCGGCAACCAAAGTCCTGGATTAGACTCTGCAGCCAATCGGAGCTGGATTCAGTCTCTCACTAGGCCTCAGTTCGCAGGGACGACTAGCAAGGTCCTCTTCTAATGTCGGCCATAAGCAGAAGGGAAAAGGGACAAAGGGATGAGATCCTCGTGATCTCCCACTTTATATGAAGTATTCACGTGAATGGGATGTTATACACAGTTGGTCAGTTTCTTGGTCACTTGCTTCTCGTTGCCCCTCTCCCGAGATGTCCATCCCTGCTTATCAATAGTTTTGCATTCCATTGCTAGGTTTACAAAAACATGTGTCTGGTTCTCCAGTAAAATGCAGTTAATATGAAGGCTTTAGCTGACAGGCAAATTCACTAAAAGAGAAACTTGTTTGTAGCAAAAACAGGACAGACACACACACTGTACAATAGGGTTTGTTACACACATGCTGTCCAATGGGGATTTTGGCACGCACACTGTCTAGGGGGTTTTGTTACATACCGCTGTCCAATGGGGATTGTGACACACACGCTGTCCAGGTGAGTTTTTGACACACACAATGTCGAATGGGATTTGTGACACACACGCTGTCCAATGGGGATTGTGACAAACACACTGTCCAATGGGGGTTTTGAAACACATGCTGTCCAATTGGGCTTGTGACGCACACACTCTGTCCAATGGGGTTTGTGACACACACACTCTGTCCAATGGGGGTTGTGAACACACACTCCGTCAAGTGGGGTTTGTGACACACACACTGTCCAATAGGGTTTGTGACACACACACGCTATCCAGTGGGGTTTCTGACACATAAACTTTTCAATGAGTTTGTGACACACACACTCTGTCCCATGTGGCTTGTGACACACACTCTGTCCAATGGGGATTGTGACACAAACAGGCTGTCCGATGGGGTTTGTGAAACACACACTGTCTAATTGGGTTTGTGACACACACACTGTCCAATGGGGTTTGTGACACGCACACTGTCCAGGGGGGTTTGTGACACACACGGTGTCAAATGAGGCTTGTGACACACACACTGTCCAGGGAGGGTTGTAACACGCACACTGTCCAATAGGGTTTGTGACACACACATGCTATCCAATGGGGTTTGTGACACACATGCTGTCCAATAGGGATTGTGACACACACACTGTCCTGGGGGGTTTGTGACACACATGCTGTCCAATGGGAATTGTGACACACACACTGTCTAATTTGGATTGTGACACACACACGCTGTCCCATGGGTATTTTGAGACGGATGCTGTTCAATGGGGTCTGTGACAGACACACTGTCCAGGGCTGTTTGTGACACACACACTGAACAATGTGTGTTTGTGACACACACGCTGTATAGTGGGTTTTGTGACACACACCCTGTCCAGGGGGGTATGTGACACACACGTTGTCCAATGGGGTTTGTGACACACACAGTGTCCAATGGGGTTTGTGACACACACAAACGCTGTCCAAAGGGGGTCATGACACAGACGCTCTCCAATGGGTTTTTTTACACGAACACTGTCCAACAGTGTTTGTGACACACACACAGTATCCAACGGTGTTTGTGACACATACACATTCCAATGCGGATTGTGACACACACACTCTGTCCAAAGGGGCGTGTGACACACACTCTGTCCAATGGGGCTTGTGACACACACACGCAATCCAATGGGGTTTGTGACACACACACTTTCCATTAGGGTTTCCGACACACACAAGCTGTCCAAAGGTGTTTGTGAAACACACATGTCAAATTGGGTATGTGACACACATACTGTTGGGGGGGTGTTGTGACACACAGACTGTCCAATGGGGTTTGTTACACACACTCTGTCCAATGGTGTTTGTGAAACACACACTGTCCAATGGGGATTGTGACACAAACACAGTTTGCAATGGAGATTGTGACACACACACTGTACAATGGGGTTTGTGAGATACACGCTGTCCAGTGGTGTTTGTCACGCACACGGTGTCCACGGGGGTTTGTGACACACACTCTGTCCAATGGGGATTGTGACACAGAAGCTGTCCAATGGGGTTTGTCACACATACTCTGTTCAGGGGGATTTGTGACACACACGCTGTCCAATGGCGTTTGTGACACACACAATCTGTCCAATGGGAGTAGTGACACACACGCATTCCAGTGGGGTTTCTTGCACACACACACTGTCCAGTGGGGTTTGTGAAACACACACGCTATCCAGTGGGGTTTAGGACACACATACTTTCCAATGGGGTTTGTGACGCAAACACTTTCCAGTTGGGTTTGAGACACACACGCTGTCCAATGGGTTTTGTGACACACACTCTCTCCAATGTGGATTGTGAACACACACACACACTGTCCCATGGGGTTTGTGACACGCATACTGTCTAATGGGGTTTGTGACACACACATTGTACAGGGGGGTTTGTGACACGCACACTGTCCTGGGGGGTTTGTGACACACATGCTGTCCAATGGGAATTGTGACACACACACTGTCCAATTTGGCTTGTGACACACACACGCTGTCCCATGGGTATTTTGAAACGGATGCTGTTCAATGGGGTCTGTGACAGAGACACTGTCCAGGGCTGTTTGTGACACACACAGTGTCCAATGTGTGTTTGTGACACACACACTGTCCAATGGGTTTTGTGACACACACACGCTGTCCCATGGGTATTTTGACACGGGTGCCGTTCAATGGGGTCTGTGACAGACACACTGTCCAGGGCTGTTTGTAACACACACAGTGTCCAATGTGTGTTTGTGACACACACTGTCCAATGGGTTTTGTGACACACACACTCTCCAGGGGGGTTTGTGACACACACGTTGTCCAATGCGGTTTGTGACACACACACTGTCCACTGGGGTTTGTGACACACACACGCTGTCCAATGGGGTTCGTGACACAGAGGCTCTCCAGTGGGTTTTTTTACACGAACACTGTCCAACAGTGTTTGTGACACACACACAGTATCCAACGCTGTTTGTGACACATACACATTCCAACGGGGATTGTGACACACACACTCTGTCCAAAGGGGTGTGTGACACACACTATGTCCAATGGGGCTTGTGACACACACACGCAATCCAATGGGGTTTGTGACACACACACTGTCCAATGGGTTTTGTGAGATACACGCTGTCCAAATGTGTTTGTCACGCACACGGTGTCCACGGGGGTTTGTGACACACACTCTGTCCAATGGGGATTGTGACACAGACGCTGTCCAATGGGGTTTGTCACACATACTCTGTTCAGGGTGATTTGTGACACACACGCTGTCCAATGGGGTTTGTGATACACAGAATCTGTCCAGTGGGAGTAGTGATACACACGCATACCAGTGGGGTTTCTTGCACACAAACACTGTCCAATGGGGTTTGTCAAGCACACACGCTATTCAGTGGGGATTAGGACACAGACACTTTCCAACGGGGTTTGTGACACACACGTGCTATCCAATGGGGTTTGTGACACACACACTTTCCAGTTGGGTTTGAGACACACACACTGTCCAATGGGTTTTGTGACACACACGCTGTCTAATGCGGTTTGTGACAAACAAAGGCTGTCCAATGGGGTTTGTGACACACACTCTCCCCAATGGGGACTGTGAACACAAACACGCTGTCCCATGGGGTTTGTGACATGCATACTGTCTAATGGGGTTTGTGACACACACATTGTACAGGGGGTTTTGTGACAGACACAGTGTCCAATGGGGTTTGTGACACATACACTCTTTCCAATAGGGGTTGTGACACAAACGCTGTCCAATGGGGTTGGTGACACACACAATTTCCAATTGGTATTGTAAACACACACTGTCCAGGGGGGTTTGTGACACACACATTGTCCAATGGGGTTTGTTACACAGATATTGTACAGGGGGGTTTGTGACACACACACTGTCCAACAGGGTTTGTGACACACAGACGCTGTCCAATGGGTTTTGTGACACACAAACTTTCCAGGGGGGTTTGTGACACACACGCTGTCCAACAGAATTTGTGACAGACACATGGTATCCAGTGGGGTTTGTGAAACACATGCTGTCCAGTGGGGATTGTGACACACACACACGCTGTCCAATGGGTTTGTGACACACAAGCTGTCCAGTGGGTTTTGTAGACACATAGACTGTCAAACGGTGTTTGTGACACAAACTCTGTCTAATGGGGTTTGTGACACACACGCTGTCCAAATGGGTTTGTGACACACACACCGTCCAATGGGTACTGTGACACACACACGATGCGCAAAGGGGTCTGTGATAAACACACTGCCCAACGGGGTTTGTGACAGACACGCTGCGCAATGGGGATTGTAACACACACACGCTGCACAATGGAATTTGGTGACACGCATGCTCTCCAATGGGATTTCTGACATACAGTCTGTCCACTGGGGTTTGTGACACACACGCTGTAAAATATGGTTTTTGACACACACACGCTATCCAATGGCATTTATGACACACACGCTGTCAAATGGGGTTTGTGACATACACACTGTACAGGGGAGTGTGTGACATACACAATGTCCAATGGGATTTGTCTAACACACTCTGTCCAATGGGGATTGTGACACACACACGGTGCCCAATGGGTTTTGTAACACACACACTGGCCAGGGGGTTTTGTGACACACACGATGTCCAATGGGGTTTGTGACACACACGATGTCCAATGGTGTTTGTGACACACACACTCTGTCCAGTGGGGGTTGTCACACACACGCTGTCCAATGTGGTTTGTCACACACACTCTGTCCAATGGGGATTGTTATACACACACGCTGTTCAGTGGGATTTCTGACACACACACTGTCCAATGGGGTTTCTGACACACATGCTGTCCAATGGGGATTGTGACATATACGCGCTGTCCAATGGGGTTTGTGGCACACACACTCTGTCCATTGGGGGTTGTGAAACACACGCTGCCCAATGGGGTTTGTGAAACACACACTGTCCAATGGGGCTTGTGACAGACACGCTTTCCAATGGGGATTGTGACACAAACGTGCTGTCCAATGGGGTTTGTGACACACACACTTTCCAAAGGGGATTGTGACACACAAACGCTGTCGGATGGGGTTTGTGACACACACACTGTCCAATGGGGATTGTGACACAAACACTCTGTCCAATGGGGATTGTTACACACACGCTGTCCAATGGTGTTTGTGACACGCATGCTGTCCAATGGGTTTTGTGACACAAACTCTGTCCAATGGGCTGGTGACACACATGCTGTCCAAAGGGGTTTGTGACACACACTGCCCAGGGGGGTTTGTGACACACACAGGCTGTTAAATGGGGTTTGTGACACACACTCTGTCCAATGGGATTTGCGACACACACTGTGCAATGGGGTTTCTGACACACACGCTCTCCAATGGGGATTGTAACACACATGCTCTCCAATGGGCTTTATGACACATACACTCTGTCCAATGGAGTTAGTGACAAACACACCGTCCAGTGGGTTTTGTGACGCGCACACTGTCCAATGGGGTTTCTGACACACACGATGTACAATGGGGATTGTGACACTCACACGCTGTCCAATGGGTTTTGTGATACAGACGCTGTCCAATGGGGATTGTGACGAACACACTCTATCCAATGGGGTTTGTGACACGCACGCTTTCCAATGGGGTTTGTGACACAGACACTATCCAATGGGTTTTTGAAAAACACACACTCTCCCATGGGGTTTTGGACACACACGCTGACTAATTGGGTTTGTTACACACACACTGTCCAATGGTGTTTGTGACACACTGTCCAATGGATTTTGTGACATACACTCTGTCCAATGGGCTTGTGATACACATGCTCTCCAATGGGGTTCTTGACACACACACTGACCTGGAGGGTTTGTGACACACACACGCTGTCCAATCGGGTTTGTGACACACACACTGTCAATGAGGATTGTGACACACACACGCTGTCCAATGGTGTTTGTGACATGCATGCTGTCCAATGGGTTTTGTGACACACGCACTGTCAGGGGGGGTTTGTAACCCCCGCTCTGTCCAATGGGGTTTGTGACACACAAACTGTCCAATGGGGTTTCTGACACACATGCTGTCGAATGGGGATTGTGACACACTCGCTGTCCAATGGTGTTTGTGACACACACACTGTGCAATTGGCATTGTGACACACACACGCTGTACAATGATATTTGTGACACGCATGCTGTCCAATGTGTTTTGTGACACTCGCACTGTCCAATGGGGTTTATGAGACACACGCTGTCCAATGTGGTTTCTGATACACACACTGGGTCAAAAGGGGGTTGTGACACACATGCTGTCCAATGGGGTTCGTGACACACACGCTGTCCAGTGGGGTTTGCGACACACACACGCTTCCGAATGAGTTTGTAATCCCCACTCTGTCCAAGGGGTTTGTGACAAAGACACGCTGTACAATGCTGTTTGTAAAACACACGCTGTCCAATGGGGATTGTGACATACATACTGTCCAATAGGGTTTGTGACACACACACTGTGCAATGGGGATTGTGACACACACACTGTCCAATTGGGATTGTGGCACACACACGCACTCCACTGGGGTTTGTGACAAACAAACTGCCCAAGGGGGTTTGAGTCACACAAGATGTTCAATGGGGTTTGTGACACGCACATTGTCCAATGGCGTTCGTGACACACACAATGTCCACGGGGGTTTGTGACACACACGCTGTCCAATGGCGTTCGTGACACAAATACTGTACACAGGGGTTTGTGACACACACGCTGCCCAATGGTGTTTGTGACACACACACTGTCCAAGGGGTATTGTTACACACAGACAACGTCCAATGGGTTTTGTGACACACATGCTGTCCAATGGGTTTTGTGACACACACGCTGTCCAATGGGGATTGTGACACACAATCTGTCCGAGGGGGGTTGTGACACACACACTGTCTAATGGTGTTTGCGACACACACGCTGTCCAATGGGGATTGTGACACACACCCTGTCCTATAGGGTTTGTGACATACACACTGTACAATGAGGTTTGTGACACACACACTGTGTAATGGGTATTGTGACACACACACGCTGTCCAAAGGGTATTGTGACACACACACTCACCAATCGGGTTTGTTACATACACACTGTGCAAAGTGGTTTGTGACACACACGCTGTCCAATGGGTATTGTGAACACACAAACTGACCTGGGGCGTTTGTGACACACACACTGTCCAATTGGGTTTGTGACACACACCCTGTCCAATGGGGTATGTGACACACACTGACAAGGGGGTTTTGTGACACACAAACGCTGTCCTATGGGTTTTGTGTCACACACACTGTCCAATGGTTTTTGTGACACACTTCCTGTCCAATGGGCTTGTGACACACACACTGTCCAATGGTGTTTGTGACACGTTCTCTGTCCCATGGGGTTTGTGACACATACTCTGTCCAATGGCGATTGTGACACACAGAGGCTGTCCAATGGTGTTTGTAACTCACACACTTTCCAATGGTGTTTTTGAAACACAATATGGATTATGGACGGTCCAGGACGGTTTGTGACACACACATTCTGTCCAATGGGCTTCTGTCACACACACTCTCCAATGGCGATTGTGACACACACTCTGTCCCATGAGGTTTGTGACACACACACTGTCTAATTGTGATTGTGACACACACACGCTGTCCACTGGGGTTTGTGACACACACTCTGTCCCATGAGGTTTGTGACACACACACTGTCTAATTGTGATTGTGACACACACACGCTGTCCACTGGGGTTTGTGACACACAAACTGCCCAAGAAGGTTTGAGTCACACAAGATATCCAATGGGGTTTGTGACACGCACACTCTCCATGGCTTTTTGTGACACACACACTGTTCAATGGTGTTCGTGACACACGCAGTGTCCAAGGGGTATTGTTACACAATAGACAATGTCCAAAGGGATTTGTGACACACATACTGTCCAATGGGGATTGTGACACACACGCTGTCCAATGGGCCTGTGACACACACGCTGTCCAATGGGGCTCGTGACACACACTCTGTCCAGTGGGGTTTGTGACACACACACAGTCCAAAGGGGTTTGTGACACACATGCTGTTCAATGGGCTTAGTGACACAAATGCTGTCCAATGGGTTTTGTGACACACACACACTGTCCAATGGGGTTATGACACACACGCTGTCCAATGGTGTGTGTGACACACACACGCTGTCCAATGGGGTTTATGACACACACACTGTCTAATAGGGTTTGTGACACACGCACGTTATCCAATGGGTTTTGTGACACGCACACTTTCTGATGGGGTTTGTAACACACAAAAGCTGTCGCATGGGGTTTGTGACACACACGCTGAAAAATTGGGTTTGTTACACACACACAGTCCAATGGTGTTTGTGACACGAATGCTGTCCAGTGCTTTTTGTGACACACACACTGTCCAATAGGGTTTGAGACACACACACACTATCCAATGCGGTTTGTGACACGCACACTTTCTCATGGGGTTTGTAACACACACACGCTGTCCCATGGGGATTGTGACACACACGCTGAACAACTGGATATGTTACACACACAATGTCCAATAGGTTTGTGAACACGCATGCCGTCCAATGGGTTTTGTGAAACACACACTCTCCAATAGGGTTTGTGACACACACACGCTATCCAATTGGGATTGTAACACACACACTCTGTCCAATGGGATTTATGACAAACACGCTGTCCAATGGAGTTTGTGAGACAAACAATCTGTCCAATAGGGTTTGTGACGTAAACGCTGTCCAATGGGGATTGTGACACACACACTCTGTCCAATGGTTACTGTGACACAGACACTGTCCTATGGGTTTTGTGAAACACATAATCTGTCCAATGGTGTTTTTGACACACACGCTGTGCATCGGGGTATGTGACACAGACGCTGTACAATGGGGATTGTGACATACACACGCTGTCCCATTGGCTTTGTGACACACACGATGACAAATTGAGTTTGTTACACACACACTGTCCAATGTGTTTGTTACACACACGCTGTCCAATGGGGTTTGTGACACACAATCTGTCCCATGGGGTTTGTGACACACACACTGTCCAATTGGGATTATGACACACACACGCTGTCCACTGGGGTTTGTGACACACTCACTTTCTAATGGGGTTTGTGACACACACGCTATACAATGGGTTTTGTGACACACACACTGTCCAATGGGGATTGTGACACACACACGATGTCCAATGTTGTTTGTGACACACACACTATCGAATAGGATTTGTGACACGCGCACTTTCACATGGGGTTTGGGTCACACACACGTTATCCAATGGGGTTAGTACACACACACTTTCCAATGGGGTTTTTGACACACACACGCTGTCCCATGGGGTTTGTGGCACAGACGCTGAACAATTGGGTTTGTTTTACACAGACTGTCCAATGGTGTTTGTGACACGCATGCTGTCTAATGGGTTTTGTAATACACACACTGTCCAATAGGGTTTATGACACACACATGCTATCCAATGGGGTTTGTGACACATACACTGTCCAGTGGGCCTTGTGACACACACACGATGTCCAATGGTGTTTGTGACACACACGCTGTCCAATAGTGTTTGTGACACACACTCTGCCCCATGGGGTTTGTGACACACACACTGTACAGGAGGGTTTTTGACACACACACTGTCCAATGGGGATTGAGACACACACATTCACCAATGGGTATTGTGACACACACACACTGTCCAATGGGGTTTGTGACACACACACTGTCCAGGAGGGTTTGTGACACACGCACTGTCCAGTGGGGTTTGAGACACAGACGCTGTTCAATGGGGATTTTGACGTACACACGCTATCCAATGGGGTTTTTGACACGCACACTTTCCAATGGGGTTTGTGACACAGACACTATCCAATGGGTTTTTGACAAACACACGCTCTCCCATGGGGTTTTGGTCACACATGCTGACTAATTGGGTTTGTTACACACACACTGTCCAATGGTGTTTGTGACACGCTGTCAAATGGGTTTTGTGACACACACTCTATCCAATGGGCTTGTGACACACACACTGTCAATGGTGTTACTGACACAAACGCTGTCCAATCGGGTTTGTGACACACACACTGTGCAATGAGGATTGTGACACACACACGCTGTCCAATGGGGATTGTGACATGCATGCTGTCCAATGGGTTTTGTGACACATGCACTGTCAGGGGGGGTTTGTAACCCCCGCTCTGTCCAATGGGGTTTGTGACACACACACTGTCCAATGGGGTTTCAGACACACATGCTGTCGAATGGAGATTGTGACACACACGCTGTCCAATGGGGTTTGGAACACACACACTGTGCAATTGGGATTGTGACACACACACGCTGTCGAATCGGGTTTGTGACACACAAACTGTCCAATGGGGATTGTGACACACACGCTGTCCAATGGGGATTGTGACACAAAGACTGTCCGGGGGGGGTTGTTACACAGTCACTGTCCAATGGGAATTGTGACACACACACTGTCCGGGGGCATTTTTGAAATAGTCACGGTCCAATGGTGTTTGTGACACACACGCTGTCCAATGGCGATTGTGACACACACACGCTGTCCAATGGGGTTTGTGACACACACAATGACCAGGTGCGTTTGTGACACACACACTCTGTCCAATGGGCTTCTGTCACACACGCTGTCCAATGGCGATTGTGACATACACGCTGTCTAATGGGGTATGTGACACACACTCTGTCCCATGGGGTTTCTGACACACACACTGTCCAATGGGGATTGTGACACACACACGCTGTCCACTGGGGTTTGTAACACACAAATTGCCCAAGGGGGTTTGAGTCACACAAGATGTCCAATGGGGTTTGTGACACGCACACTGTCCAATGGCGTTCGTGACACACACAATTTCCACAGGGCTTTGTGATACACACGCTGTCCAATGGGGATTGTGAAACACACACTGTCCAGGGGGGTTTGTGACACACACACTGTCCAATGGCGTTCGTGACACAAATACTGTGCACGGGGGATTGTGACACACATGCAATGTCCATTGGGGTTTGTGACACACACACTGTCCAAGGGGTATTGTTACACACAGACAATGTCCAATGGGATTTGTGACACACACACTGTCCAATGGGTTTTGTAACACACACGCTGTCCAAAGGGGATTGTGACACACACACTGTCCGGGGGGGTTTGTGACACACACACTGTCCAATGGTGTTTGTGACACACACGATGTCCAATGGGGATTGTGACACACACTCTGTCCTATAGGGTTTCTGACACACACACTGTCCAATGAGGTTTGTGACACACACACTGTGTAATGGGGATTTTGACACACACACGCTGTCCAAAGGGGTTTGTAACACACACTCTGACCAATCGGGTTTGTTACATACGCACTGTGCAATGTGGTTTGTGACACACATGCTGTGCAAGGGGGATTGTGAACACACCCACTATCCAATGGGGTTTATGACACACACGCTGTCCAGTGGGGTTTGTGACACACACACTGTCCGGGGGCGTTTGTGACAGACACACTGTCCAATGGGGTTTGTGACACACACGCTGTCCAATGAGGATTGTGACACAACAATGTCCAGGACGGTTTGTGACACACAGACTGTCCAATGGGGTTTTTGACACACACGCTGGCCAATTGAATTTGTGACACAGACTCTGTCCAATGGGGATTGTGAACACACACGCTGTCCAATGGGGATTGTGACAAACACGCTGTCCAATGGTGTTTGTGACACAGTCACTGTCCAATGGGGTTTGTGACACACACGCTGTCCAATGGGGATTGTCACACACACACTGACCAGGGGGGTTTGTGAAACACACACTGTCCAAAGGCGTTTGTGACACACGTGATGTCCAATGAGGTTTGTGACACGAACAATTTCCAATGGGGTTTGTGACACACACACTGCACAATTGGGATTGTGACACACACACGCTGTACAATGGTGTTTGTGACACGCATGCTGTCCTATGGGTTTTGTGACACTCGCACTGTCCAATGGGGTTTGTGAGACACACGCTATCCAATGGGGTTTGTGATACACACACTAGGTCTAAAGGGGGTTGTGAGTCACATGCTGTCCGATGGGGTTCGTGACACACACGCTGTCCAGTGGGGTTTGCGACACACACATTGTCCAGTGCAGTTTGTGACACACACACTGTCCAATGGGGTTTGTGACACACACTCTTTCCAATGGGGTTTGTGACATGCACACGCTTCCCAATGAGTTTGTAACCCCCACTCTGTCCAATGGGGTTTGTGACACACACACACTGTCCAATGGGGATTGTGACAAACACGCTGTCCAGTGGGGTTTGGGACACACACACTGTCCGGGAGGGTTTGTGACATACACACTGTCCAAAGGGGTTTGTGACACACACAATGTCCAATGGGGTTTGTGACACACACAATCTATCCAATGGGGATTGTGACACACGGTGTCCAATGGGGATTGTGACACACACACTCTCCGGGGGGTTTTGTGACACACACACTGTCCAATGGGGATTGTGACAAACAAGCTGTACAATGGGGTTGGTGACACACACACTCTGTCCTATGGGCTTCTGTCACACACGCTCTCCAATGGCTATAGTGACACACACTCTGTCCCATGGGGTTTGTGACACACACGCTGTCCAATGGGGTTTGTTACACACACTCTGTCCCATGGGGTTTGTGACACACACACACTGTCCAGGGGGTTTTCTGACATACACACTGTCCAATGGTGTTCGAGACACAAATACTGTGCACGGGGGTTTGTAGCACACACCGACCATGGGGGTTTGTGAAACACACACTGTCCTAAGGCGTTTGTGACACACGTGATGTCCAATGAGGTTTGTGACACGAACAATTTCCAATGGGGTTTGTGACACACACACTGCACAATTGGGATTGTGACACACACACGCTGTACAATGGTGTTTGTGACACGCATGCTGTCCTATGGGTTTTGTGACACGCATGCTGTCCTATGGGTTTTGTGACACTCGCACTGTCCAATGGGGTTTGTGAGACACACGCTATCCAATGGGGTTTGTGATACACACACTAGGTCTAAAGGGGGTTGTGAGTCACATGCTGTCCGATGGGGTTCGTGACACACACGCTGTCCAGTGGGGTTTGCGACACACACATTGTCCAGTGCAGTTTGTGACACACACACTGTCCAATGGGGTTTGTGACACACACTCTTTCCAATGGGGTTTGTGACATGCACACGCTTCCCAATGAGTTTGTAACCCCCACTCTGTCCAATGGGGTTTGTGACACACACACACTGTCCAATGGGGATTGTGACAAACACGCTGTCCAGTGGGGTTTGGGACACACACACTGTCCGGGAGGGTTTGTGACATACACACTGTCCAAAGGGGTTTGTGACACACACGATGTCCAATGGGGTTTGTGACACACACAATCTATCCAATGGGGATTGTGACACACGGTGTCCAATGGGGATTGTGACACACACACTCTCCGGGGGGTTTTGTGACACACACACTGTCCAATGGGGATTGTGACAAACAAGCTGTACAATGGGGTTGGTGACACACACACTCTGTCCTATGGGCTTCTGTCACACACGCTCTCCAATGGCTATAGTGACACACACTCTGTCCCATGGGGTTTGTGACACACACGCTGTCCAATGGGGTTTGTTACACACACTCTGTCCCATGGGGTTTGTGACACACACACACTGTCCAGGGGGTTTTCTGACATACACACTGTCCAATGGTGTTCGAGACACAAATACTGTGCACGGGGGTTTGTAGCACACACCGACCATGGGGGTTTGCGACACACACACTGTCCAGTGTGGTTTGTGACACACACACTTTCCAATGGGGTTTCTGACATGCACACGCTTCCCAATGAGTTTCTAACCCCCACTCTGTCCAATGGGGTTTGTGACAAACACAGGCTGTACAATGCTGTTTGTGACACACCCACTGTCCAATGGGGTTTGTGACACACACTCTGTCCAACGGGGTTTGTGTCACACACTCTGTCCAATGGGGTTTGTGACACACACACACTGTCCAATGGGGATTATGAACACACACGCTGTCCAATGGTGGTTGTGACAAACAAGCTGTACAATGGGGTTTCTCACACACACTCTGTCCAATGGACTTTGTGACACAAACTCTGTCCAATGGGGTTTGTGAACACACACGGTGTCCAATGGGGATTGTGACAAACAAGCTCTACAATGGGGTTTGTGACACACACACTGCCCAATGGGCTTCTGTCACACACACTCTCCAATGGTGATTGTTACGCACACTCTGTCCAGGTAGGTTTGTGACACACACGCTCTCCAATAGGGTTTTTTACACACACTCTGTCGCATGGGGTTTGTGACACACACACTGTCCAATTGGGATTGTGACACGCACACGCTGTCCACTGGGGTTTGTGACACACAAACTGCCCAAGGGGTTTTGAGTCACACAAGATGTCCAATGGGGTTTGTGACACGCACACTGTCCATTGGTGTTTGTGACACACACACTGTGCAAGGGGTATTGTTACACACAGACAATGTCCAATGGGATTTGTGACACACACACTGTCCAATGGGTTTTGTGACACACAAGCTGTCCAATGGGGATTGTGACACACACAATGTCCAATGGAGATTGTGACACACACGCTGTCCTATAGGGTTTTTGACACACACGCTATCCAATAGGGATTGTGACACACACGCTGTCCAATAGGGTTTATGACACACACACTTTCCAATTAGGTTTGTGACACACACACTGTGTAATGGGGATTGTGACACACACACGCTGTCCTAAGGGGTTTGTGACATGCACGCTGACCAATTGGGTTTGTTACACACACACTGTGCAATGTGGTTTGTGACACACACGTTGTCCAATGGGGATTGTGAACACACAAACTGACCAAGAGGGTTTGTGAATCCCACAATGTCCAATTGGGTTTGACACACACGCTGTCCAATGGGGTATGTGACACACACACTGACAAGGGGGGTTTGTGACACATACACGCTGTCCAAAGGGTTTTGTGTCACACACACTGTCCAATGGTGTTTGTGACACAAACGTTAGCAACTGGGTTTTGTGACACACACACTGACCAGGGGTTTTGTGCCACACTTACGCTGTCCAATGGGGTTTGTGACACACACACCCTGTCCAATGGGCTTGTGACACACACGCTGTCCAATGGTGTTTGTGACACATACTCTCTCCCATGGGGTTTGTGACACACACACTGTCCAATGGCGATTGTGACACACAGACGCTGTCCCATGGTGTTTGTGACTCACACACTTTCCAATGGCGTTTGTGAAACATACACTGTGCAATATGGATTGTGACACACTAGTGCTGTCCCATGGGGATTGTGACACACGAACTGTCCAGGCGTGTTTGTGACAGACACATTGTCCAATGGTGTTCGTGACACACACGCTATCCAATGGGTTTGTGGCACACACACTTTCCAATCAGGTTTGTGACATACACACGCTGTCCAATGGTGTATGTGACACATACGATGTCCAATTGGGTTTATGAAACACACGCTGTCCCGTGGGGTTTGTGACACACACACTGTCCAATAGGGTTTGAGTCACACACACGCTATCCAATGTGGTTTGTGACACACACACTTTCCAATGGGGTTTGTGAAACACACACTGAGCAATATGGATTGTGAAACACTAGCGCTGTCCCATGGGGATTGTGACACACAAACTGTCCAGGGGTGTTTGTGACACACACGGTGTCCTATGTGGATTGTGACACACACACTGTCCAATGGGGTTTGTCACAGACACTCTGTCCAGAGGGATTTGTGACAAACACACTGTCCAATGGCATTCGTGACACACACAGTGTCCACGGGGTTTGTGACACGCAAGCTGGCCAATGGGGATTGTGACACAAATACTGTGACGGGGGTTTTTGACACACACGCTGTCCAATGGGGTTTGTGACACACACACTGTCCAATGGGTATTGTTACACACACACGCTGTCCAACGGGATTTGTGACACACAGACTGTCCAATGGGTTTTGTGACACACATGCGGTCCAATGGGGATTGCGACACACACACTGTCTGGGGGGGTTTGTGACACACACGCTGTCCAATGGGGATCGTGACACACACGCTTTCCTATAGGGTTTGTGAGACACACATTGTACAATGAGGGTTGTGACAAACACACTGTGCAATGGGTATTGTGACACACACACGCTGTCCAAAGGTGTTTGTGACACACACGCTTAGCAATTGCGTTTGTTACACACACACTGTGCAATGTGGTTTGTGACACACATGCTGTCCAATGGGGATTGTGAACACACAAACTGACCAGTGAGGTTTGTGACACACACACTGTCCAATGGGTTTTCTGACACACACGCTGTCCAAAGGGGTTTGTGACACACACACTGACCAATAGGGTTTGTGACACACACTCTGTAGGATGAGGATTCTCACACACACTCTGTCCAATTGACTTTGTGACACACATTCTGTCCAATGGGGTTTGTCAACACAAACGCTGTCCAATCGGGATTGTGACAAACACGCTGTACAATGGGGTTTGTGACACACACATTCTGTCCAATGGGCTTCTGACACACACGCTGTCCAATGGCGATTGTGACACACACGCTGTCCAATGGCGATTGTGAAACACACTCTGTCCAGGTGGGTTTGTGAAACACACGCTGTCCACTTGGGTTTGTGACACACAAACTGCCCAAGGGGGTTTGTGTCACACATGAAGTCCAAAGGGGTTTGTGACACGCACACTGTCCATGGGTGTTTGTGACAACGCACTGTCCAGGGGGTTTGTGACACACACACTGTCCAATGGCGTTCGTGACACACACAGTGTCCACGGGGGTTTGTGACACACACGCTGTCTAGTGGGGATTGTGAAACACACACTGTCCAGGGGGGTTTCTGACACACACACTGTCCAATGGCGTTCGTGACACAAATAGTGTTCACGGGGGTTTGTGACACACACGCTGTCCAATGGGGTTTGTGACACACACCCTGTCCAATGGGTATTGTTACGCACACGCTGTCCAATGGGGATTGTGACACACACACTGTCCAGGGGGGTTTGTGAAACACACACTGTCCAATGGGGTTTGTGACACACACGCTATGCCATGGGGATTGTGACACACACGCTGTCCAATAGGGTTTGTGACACACACACTGTCCAATGGGGTTTGTGACACACACTCTGTCCTATGCGTTTTGTGTTACACACACTGTCCAATGGTATTTGTGACACAAACGTTGCCACATGGGGTTTGTGACACACACACTGACCAAGGGGGTTTGTACCAAGACACGTTGTCCAATGGGATTTGTGACACACACAGCCTGTCTAATGGGCTTGTGACACACACTCTGTCCAAAGGTGTTTGTGACACATACTCTGTCCCATAGGGTTTGTGACACAGATGTTGTCCAAAGGGAATTGTGACATACATACTCCCCAATGGGGTTTGTGACACACACACTGTCCACTGGGGATTTTGACACACAAACTGTCCAGGGGGGTTTGTGACACACACACTGTCCAATGGCGTTCGTAACACACACGCTATCCAATGAGTTTGTGACACACAAACTTTCCAGTCGGGTTTGTGACATACACACTCTGGCAATGGTGTACGTGACACACACACTGTCCAATTGGGTTTGTGAAACACACGCTGTCCAATGTGGTTTGTGACACACACACTGTCCAATAGGGTTTGTGACACACACATGCTATCCAATGTGGTTTGTGATGCAAACACTTTCCAGTGGGGTTTGTGACACATGCACTGTCCAAAGGGGTTTGTGACACACACACTGTCCAATGGGGTTTGTCACACACACACTGTCCAATGGCATTCGTGACACACACAGTGTCCACGGGGTTTGAGACACACACGCTGTACAATAGGGATTGTGACACACACAATGTCCATGGGTGTTTGTGACACACACGCTGTCCATTGGGGTTTGTCACACACCCACTGTCCAATGGGGTTTGTGACAAACACACTGTCCAAAGGCGTTCGTGACAAAAAGAGTGTGCACGGGGGTCTGTGACACACACGCTGTCCAGTGGGGTTCGTGACACACACACTGTTCAATGGGTATTATTACACACACACGCTCTCTCCAGTGGTGATTGCGACACACAAACTGTCCAGGGGGGTTTGTGACACACACACTTTCCAATGGGTGTTGTGACACACACGCTGTCCAATGGGGTTTCTCACACACACTCTGTCCAATTGACTTTGTGACACACACTCTGTCCACTGGGGTTTGTGAACATGAACACTGTCCAATGGGGATTGTGATAAACGCGCTGTCCAATGGTGTTTCTGACACACACAATGTCCAATGGGTTTTGTAACACACACGCTGTCCAATGAGAATTGTGACACACACACTGTCCGGGGGGGTTTGTGAGACAGTCACTGTCCAATGGGTTTTGTGACACACACGCTGTCCAATGGGGATTACGACACAGACACTGTACGGGGGGGTTTGTGACACACACACTGTCCAATGGGGTTTGTGACACACACACTGTCTAGGGGGGTCTGTGACACACATACTGTCCAATGAGGTGTGTGAAACACACACTGTGCAATGTGGTTTGTGACACACATGCTGTCCAATGGGGACTGTGAACACCCAAACTGACCAGGGGGGTTTGTGACACTCACACTATCCAATGGGTTTTGTGACACACACGCTGTCCAATGGGGATTGTGACACACACACTTTCCAATGGGGTTTGTGACACAAACTCTGTCCAATGGGGTTTGTGACACAAACACGCTGTCCACAGGGGTTTGTGACACACAAATTGCCCAAGGAGGTTTGAGTCACACAAGATGTCCAATGGGGTTTTTGACACGCACACTGTCCATGGGTGTTTGTGACATACACACTGTCCAATGGCGTTCGTGACACACACCGTGCCCACGGGAGTTTGTGACACACACGCTGTCAAATGGGGATTGTGACACACACTGTCCAGGGGGGTTTGTGACACACACACTGTCCAATGGGTATTGTTACACACACACGCTCTCCAATGGGGTTTGTGAAACAAACACTGTCCAATGGGTTTTCTGACACACACGCTGTCCAATGGGGTTTGTGACACACACACTGTCCACTGGGGATTTTGACACACAAACTGTCCAGGGGGGTTTGTGACACACACACTGACCAATAGGGTTTGTGACACACACATGCTATCCAATGTGGTTTGTGACACAAACACTTTCCAATGGGGTTTGTGACACACGCACTGTCCAAAGGGGTTTGTGACACACACGCTGTCCAATGGGGTTTGTGACACACACACTGTCCATGGGTGTTTTTGACACACACGCTGTCCATTGGGGTTTGTGACACACCCACTGTCTAGTGGTGATTGTGACACACACACTTTCCAATGGCGTTCGTGACACACACAGTGTCCACGGGGGTTTGTGACACACGCGCTGTAGAATGGGGATTGTGACACACACACATTGTCCAGGGGGGTTTGTGACACACACACTGTCCAATGGAGTTTGTCACACACACACTGTCCAATGGGGTTTCTCACACACACTCTGTCCAATGGACTTTGTGACACACACTCTGTCCAATTGGGTTTGTGAACACACACGCTGTCCAATGGGGATTGTGACAAACAGGCTGTACAGTGTTGTTTGTGAAACACACAAACTGTCCAATGGGCTTCTGACACACACGCTGTCCAATGGAGATTCTGAGACACACTCCGTCCACGTGGGTTTGTGACAAACACACTGTCCAATGGGGTTTGTGACACACACACTGACCTGGAGGGTTTGTGACACACACATGCTGTCCAATCGGGTTTGTGACACACACACTCTCAATGGTGTTAGTGACACACACGCTGTCACATGGGATTTTTGACACACACACTGTGCAATGAGGATTGTGGCACACACACGCTGTCCAATGGTGTTTGTGACATGCATGCTGTCCAATGGGTTTTGTGACACACGCACTCTCAGGAGGGGTTTGTGACCCCCGCTCTGTTCAATGGGGTTTATGAAACACACATTGTTCAATGGGGTTTCTGACACACACGCTGTCCAATGGGGTTTGTGACACACACACTGTCCACTGGGGATTGTGACACACAAACTGTCCAGGGGGGTTTGTGACATACACACGCTCTCCAATGGTGTATGTGACACACACACTGTCCAATCGGCTTTGTGAAACAAACGCTGTCCAGTGGGGTTTGTGACACACACACTGACCAATAGGGTTTGTGACACACACATGCTATCCAATGTGGTTTGTGACACACACGCTGTCCATTGGGGTTTGTGACACACCCACTGTCTAGTGGTGATTGTGACACACACACTTTCCAATGGCGTTCGTGACACACACAGTGTCCACGGGGGTTTGTGACACACGCGCTGTAGAATGGGGATTGTGACACACACACATTGTCCAGGGGGGTTTGTGACACACACACTGTCCAATGGAGTTTGTCACACACACACTGTCCAATGGGGTTTCTCACACACACTCTGTCCAATGGACTTTGTGACACACACTCTGTCCAATTGGGTTTGTGAACACACACGCTGTCCAATGGGGATTGTGACAAACAGGCTGTACAGTGTTGTTTGTGAAACACACAAACTGTCCAATGGGCTTCTGACACACACGCTGTCCAATGGAGATTCTGAGACACACTCCGTCCACGTGGGTTTGTGACAAACACACTGTCCAATGGGGTTTGTGACACACACACTGACCTGGAGGGTTTGTGACACACACATGCTGTCCAATCGGGTTTGTGACACACACACTCTCAATGGTGTTAGTGACACACACGCTGTCACATGGGATTTTTGACACACACACTGTGCAATGAGGATTGTGGCACACACACGCTGTCCAATGGTGTTTGTGACATGCATGCTGTCCAATGGGTTTTGTGACACACGCACTCTCAGGAGGGGTTTGTGACCCCCGCTCTGTTCAATGGGGTTTATGAAACACACATTGTTCAATGGGGTTTCTGACACACACGCTGTCCAATGGGGTTTGTGACACACACACTGTCCACTGGGGATTGTGACACACAAACTGTCCAGGGGGGTTTGTGACATACACACGCTCTCCAATGGTGTATGTGACACACACACTGTCCAATCGGCTTTGTGAAACAAACGCTGTCCAGTGGGGTTTGTGACACACACACTGACCAATAGGGTTTGTGACACACACATGCTATCCAATGTGGTTTGTGACACACACGCTGTCCATTGGGGTTTGTCACACACCCACTGTCCAATGGGGTTTGTGACAAACACACTGTCCAAAGGCGTTCGTGACAAAAAGAGTGTGCACGGGGGTCTGTGACACACACGCTGTCCAGTGGGGTTCGTGACACACACACTGTTCAATGGGTATTATTACACACACACGCTCTCTCCAGTGGTGATTGCGACACACAAACTGTCCAGGGGGGTTTGTGACACACACACTTTCCAATGGGTGTTGTGACACACACGATGTCCAATGGGGTTTCTCACACACACTCTGTCCAATTGACTTTGTGACACACACTCTGTCCACTGGGGTTTGTGAACATGAACACTGTCCAATGGGGATTGTGATAAACGCGCTGTCCAATGGTATTTCTGACACACACAATGTCCAATGGGTTTTGTAACACACACGCTGTCCAATGAGAATTGTGACACACACACTGTCCGGGGGGGTTTGTGAGACAGTCACTGTCCAATGGGTTTTGTGACACACACGCTGTCCAATGGGGATTACGACACAGACACTGTACGGGGGGGTTTGTGACACACACACTGTCCAATGGGGTTTGTGACACACACACTGTCTAGGGGGGTCTGTGACACACATGCTGTCCAATGAGGTGTGTGAAACACACACTGTGCAATGTGGTTTGTGACACACATGCTGTCCAATGGGGACTGTGAACACCCAAACTGACCAGGGGGGTTTGTGACACTCACACTATCCAATGGGTTTTGTGACACACACGCTGTCCAATGGGGATTGTGACACACACACTTTCCAATGGGGTTTGTGACACAAACTCTGTCCAATGGTGTATGTGACACAAACACGCTGTCCACAGGGGTTTGTGACACACAAATTGCCCAAGGAGGTTTGAGTCACACAAGATGTCCAATGGGGTTTTTGACACGCACACTGTCCATGGGTGTTTGTGACATACACACTGTCCAATGGCGTTCGTGACACACACCGTGCCCACGGGAGTTTGTGACACACACGCTGTCAAATGGGGATTGTGACACACACTGTCCAGGGGGGTTTGTGACACACACACTGTCCAATGGGTATTGTTACACACACACGCTCTCCAATGGGGTTTGTGAAACAAACACTGTCCAATGGGTTTTCTGACACACACGCTGTCCAATGGGGTTTGTGACACACACACTGTCCACTGGGGATTTTGACACACAAACTGTCCAGGGGGGTTTGTGACACACACACTGACCAATAGGGTTTGTGACACACACATGCTATCCAATGTGGTTTGTGACACAAACACTTTCCAATGGGGTTTGTGACACACGCACTGTCCAAAGGGGTTTGTGACACACACGCTGTCCAATGGGGTTTGTGACACACACACTGTCCATGGGTGTTTTTGACACACACGCTGTCCATTGGGGTTTGTGACACACCCACTGTCTAGTGGTGATTGTGACACACACACTTTCCAATGGCGTTCGTGACACACACAGTGTCCACGGGGGTTTGTGACACACGCGCTGTAGAATGGGGATTGTGACACACACACATTGTCCAGGGGGGTTTGTGACACACACACTGTCCAATGGAGTTTGTCACACACACACTGTCCAATGGGGTTTCTCACACACACTATGTCCAATGGACTTTATGACACACACTCTGTCCAATTGGGTTTGTGAACACACACGCTGTCCAATGGGGATTGTGACAAACAGGCTGTACAGTGTTGTTTGTGAAAAACACAAACTGTCCAATGGGCTTCTGACACACACGCTGTCCAATGGAGATTCTGAGACACACTCCGTCCACGTGGGTTTGTGACAAACACACTGTCCAATGGGGTTTGTGACACACACACTGACCTGGAGGGTTTGTGACACACACACGCTGTCCAATTGGGTTTGTGACACACACACTCTCAATGGTGTTAGTGACACACACGCTGTCACATGGGATTTTTGACACACACACTGTGCAATGAGGATTGTGGCACACACACGCTGTCCAATGGTGTTTGTGACATGCATGCTGTCCAATGGGTTTTGTGACACACGCACTCTAAAGAGGGGTTTGTGACCCCCGCTCTGTTCAATGGGGTTTGTGAAACACACATTGTTCAATGGGGTTTCTGACACACACGCTGTCCAATGGGGTTTGTGACACACACACTGTCCACTGGGGATTGTGACACACAAACTGTCCAGGGGGGTTTGTGACATACACACGCTCTCCAATGGTGTATGTGACACACACGCTGTCCAATCGGCTTTGTGAAACAAACGCTGTCCAGTGGGGTTTGTGACACACACACTGACCAATAGGGTTTGTGACACACACATGCTATCCAATGTGGTTTGTGACACAAACACTTACCAATGGGGTTTGTGACACACGCACTGTCCAAAGGGGTTTGTGACACACACGCTGTCCAATGGGGTTTGTGACACACACACTGTCCATGGGTGTTTTTGACACACACGCTGTCCATTGGGGTTTGTGACACACCCACTGTCTAGTGGTGATTGTGACACACACACTTTCCAATGGCGTTCGTGACACATACAGTGTCCACGGGGGTTTGTGACACACGCGCTGTAGAATGGGGATTGTGACACACACAATGTCCAGGACAGTTTGTGACACACACACTGTCCAATGGAGTTTGTCACACACACACTGTCCAATGGGGTTTCTCACACACACTCTGTCCAATGGACTTTGTGACACACACTCTGTCCAATTGGGTTTGTGAACACACACGCTGTCCAATGGGGATTGTGACAAACAGGCTGTACAGTGTTGTTTGTGAAACACACAAACTGTCCAATGGGCTTCTGACACACACACAATGGAGATTCTGAGACACACTCTGTCCATGTGGGTTTGTGACAAACACACTGTCCAATGGGGTTTGTGACACACACACTGACCTGGAGGGTTTGTGACACACACACGCTGTCCAATCGGGTTTGTGACACACACACTCTCAATGGTGTTAGTGACACACACGCTGTCACATGGGATTTTTGACACACACACTGTGCAATGAGGATTGTGGCACACACACGCTGTCCAATGGTGTTTGTGACATGCATGCTGTCCAATGGGTTTTCTGACACACGCACTCTCAGGAGGGGTTTGTGACCCCCGCTCTGTTCAATGGGGTTTGTGAAACACACATTGTTCAATGGGGTTTCTGACACACACGCTGTCCAATTGGGTTTGTGGAACACACACTGTCCAGTGAGTTTTGTGACACACACTCTGTCCAATGGGGTTAGTGACACACAGACTTTCCTTTGATTTTGTGACATACACACTGTCTAATGGGGTTTGTGATACACACACGCTTTCCAATGGTGTATGTGACACACATGCTGTCCAATGGGGTTTGTGACACACACACTGTCTAATGGGGTTTGTGATACACACACGCTTTCCAATAGTGTATGTGACACGCATGCTGTCCAATGGGGTTTGTTACACACACGCTGTCCAATGGTGTTTGTGTCACACAGACGGTGTCTAATGGTGTTTCCGACACAGATACTTGTCAGTGGGGTTTTTTACAGACACAATGTCTATGGGGGGTTGTGACACAGACACTGTGCCATGGGGATTGTCGCACACACACTGTCCAGGGGGGGTTTGTGACACACAAACTGTCCAATGGGGTTTGTGACACACACACTGTCTACGGGGGTCTGTGACACACACGCTGTCCAATGTGGTTTGTGACACACAGGCTGTCCAATGGGTTTTGTGACACAGAGACTCTTCAGGGGTGTTTGTGACACACATGCTATCCAATGGGGATTGTGACACACACACGGCATCCAATGGTGTTTGTGACACGGATGCTTTTCATTGTGGTTTGTTACACACACACTGTCCAGGGGGGTTTGTGACGCAGACACTGTGCAAGGGGCATTGTGACGGACAAGTTGTCCAATGGGGTATGTGACACACACACTGTCCTGGGGGGTTTGTGACACACACGCTGTCCAATGTGGTTCGTGACACACAGACTCTCCAGGGATATTTGTGACACACACACTGTCCAATGGGTATTATGACACACACACTCCATCCACTTGGGTTTGTGACACACACACTGTCCAATGGGTATTATGACACACACACTCTGTCCAATGGGGATTGTGACACACACACTGTCCAATGGGGATTGTGACACACACACTGTACAGGGGGGTTTGTGACACACACTCTGTCCAATGGGGTTTGTGACACACACACTGTACAGGGGGTTTGTGACACACCTTCTGTCCATTGTGGTTTTGTGACCCAGACGCTGTCCAATGGGGACAGTGACACACACACGCTGTCCAATGGGTTTTGTGACACACACACACTGTCCAAGTGGGATTGTGACACACACACGCTGTCCAATGGGGTTTGTGACACACACGCTGTCCAGAGGGGTTTGTGACACACAGGCTGTCCAATGGGGTTTGTGACACACACACGCTGTCGAATAGTATTTGTGACACACAAACTGCCCAATGGGGATTGTGACACACACGCTGTCCAATGGGGATTGTGACACACACACTGTCCAATGGGTTTTGTGACACACACGGTTTCCAATGGGTATTGTGACACACACACTGTCCGTGGGGGTTTGTGACACACACGCTTTCCAATGGGGATTGTGACACACACAATGTCCAGGACGGTTTGTGACACACACACTGTCCAATGGGGTTTGTGACACAAACTCTGTCCAATGGGTTTTGTGACACACACACGCTGTCCACTGGGGTTTGTGACACACAAACTGCCCAAGGGGGTTTGAGTCACACAAGATGTCCAATGGGGTTTGTGACACGCACACTGTCCATGGGTGTTTGTGACATACACACTGTCCAATGGCGTTCGTGACACACACCGTGCCCACGGGGGTTTGTGACACACACGCTGTCCAATGGGGATTGTGACACACACACTGTCCAGGGGGGTTTGTGACACACACACTGTCCAATGGGGTATGTGACACACACACTGACAAGTGGGGTTTGTGACACACACACGCTGTGCTATGATTTTTGTGTCACACACACTGTCCAATGGTGTTTGTGACACACACGTTGTCAAATGGGGTTTGTGACACACACACAGACCAGGGGGATTTGTGCCACAAAAACGCTGTCCAATGGGGTTTTTGACACACACGCCATGTCCAATGGGCTTGTGACACACACGCTGTCCAATGGTGTTTCTGACACATCCTCTGTCCCATGGGGTTTGTGACACACACACTGTCCAATGGCGATTGTGACACACAGACGCTGTCCAATGGTGTTTGTGACTCACACACTTTCCAATGTGGTTTGTGAAACACACACTGTTCAATATGGATTGTGACACACTTGCTCTGTCCCATGGAGATTGTGACACACAAACTGTCCAGGGGTGTTTGTGACACACACACTGTCCAATGGCGTTGGTGACACACACGCTATCCAATGGGGTTTGTGACACACACGCTTTCCAATCGGGTTTGTGACATACACACGCTGTCCAATGGTGTATGTGACACACACGATGTCCAATTGGGTTTATGAAACACACGCTGTCCAGTGGGGTTTGTGACACACACACTGTCCAATAGGGTTTGTGACACACACACGCTATCCAATGTGGTTTGTGACACACACACTTTCCAATGGGGTTTGTGAAACACACAGTGTGCAATATGGATTGTGAAACACTAGCGCTGTCCCATGGGGTTTGTGTCACACAAAATGTCCAGGGGTGTTTGTGACACACACGGTGTCCAGTGGGGATCGTGACACACACACTGTCCAATGGGTTTTCTCACACACACTCTTTCCAATGGGGTTTGTGAACACACACGCTGTCCAATGGGGATTGTGGCAAACAGGCTGTGCAATGGGGTTTGTGACACACACACTCTGTCCAATGGGCTTCTGACACACACGCTGTCCAATGGAGATTGTGACACACACTCTGTCCAGGTGGGTTTGTGACAAACACACTGTCCAATAGGGATTGTGACACACACACGCTGTCCACTGGGGTTTGTGACACAAACTGCCCAAGGGTGTTTGTGTCACACACGATGTCCAATGGGGTTTGTGACATGCACACTGTACATGGGTGTTTGTGACACACACACTGTCCAATGGCATTCGTGACACACAAAGTGTCCACGGGGGGTGTGACACACACGCTGTCCAATGGGGTTTGTGACACACACACTTTCCAATGGGGTTTGTGACACACACGCTGTCCAATGGGGATTGTGACACACACAATGTCCAGGACGGTTTGTGACACACACACTGTCCAATGGAGTTTGTCACACACACACTGTCCAATGGGGTTTCTCACACACACTATGTCCAATGGACTTTGTGACACACACTCTGTCCAATTGGGTTTGTGAACACACACGCTGTCCAATGGGGATTGTGACAAACAAGCTGTACAGTGGGGTTTGTGAAACACACAAACTGTCCAATGGGCTTCTGACACACACGCTGTCCAATGGAGATTCTGAGACACACTCTGTCCACGTGGGTTTGTGACAAACACACTGTCCAATGGGGTTTGTGACACACACACTGACCTGGAGGGTTTGTGACACACACACGCTGTCCAATCGGGTTTGTGACACACACACTCTCAATGGTGTTAGTGACACACACGCTGTCACATGGGATTTTTGACACACACACTGTGCAATGAGGATTGTGGCACACACACGCTGTCCAATGGTGTTTGTGACATGCATGCTGTCCAATGGGTTTTGTGACACACGCACTCGCAGGAGGGGTTTGTGACCCCCGCTCTTTTCAATGGGGTTTGTGAAACACACATTGTTCAATGGGGTTTCTGACACACACGCTGTCCAATGGGGTTTGTGACACACACACTGTCCACTGGGGATTGTGACACACAAACTGTCCAGGGGGGTTTGTGACATACACACGCTCTCCAATGGACTATGTGACACACACGCTGTCCAATCGGCTTTGTGAAACAAACGCTGTCCAGTGGGGTTTGTGACACACACACTGACCAATAGGGTTTGTGACACACACATGCTATCCAATGTGGTTTGTGACACAAACACTTTCCAATGGGGTTTGTGACACACGCACTGTCCAAAGGGGTTTGTGACACACACGCTGTCCAATGGGGTTTGTGACACACACACTGTCCATGGGTGTTTTTGACACACACGCTGTCCATTGGGGTTTGTGACACACCCACTGTCTAGTGGTAATTGTGACACACACACTTTCCAATGGCGTTCGTGACACACACAGTGTCCACGGGGGTTTGTGACACACGCGCTGTAGAATGGGGATTGTGACACACACATTGTCCAGGGGGGTTTGTGACACACACGCTGTCCAATGTTGTTTGTGACACACACGCGGTCAAATTGGGTTTGTGACACACACACTGTGAATGGGGGATTGTGACACACACAAACTCTGTCCTGTGGGGTTGGTGATACACAAACTGTCCAATGGGGTTTGTGACACACACGCTGTCCAATGGGGATTGTGACACACACACGGTGTCTAATGGTGTTTCTGACACAGATACTTTTTAATGGGGTTTGTTACAGACACAATGTCTACGGGGTTTTTGACACAGACACTGTCCTATGGGGATTGTGACACACACACTGTCCAGTGGGGTTTGTGACACTCACACTGCCCAATGGGGTTTGTGACAAACACATGGTGTCCAATGGTGTTTGTGACACGGATGCTTTTCAATGGGATTTGTTACACACACACTATCCAGGGGGGTTTGTGACACAGACACTGTCCAAGGGGGATTGTGACAGACACGTTGTCCAATGGGGTATGTGACACACACACTGTCCTGGGGGGTTTGTGACACACACGCTGTCCAGAGGGTTTTGTGACACACACACTGTCCAATGGGTATTATGACACACACACTCCGTCCTCTTGGGTTTGTGACACACACACTCTGTCCAATGGGTTTTGTGACACAAACATTATCCAATGGGTTTTGTGACCCAGACGCTGTCCAATGGGGACAGTGACACACACACTCTGTCCAATGGTGTTTGTGACACGCATGCTGCCCAATGGTGTTTGTGACACACACACTGTCCAAAGGGGTTTGTGACACACACGCTGTCCAATGTGGTTTGTGAAACACACGCTGTCCAAAGGGGTTTGTGACACACAAAATGTCAAGGTGGGTTTGTGACACACACACTGTTCAAAGGGGTTTGTAACACACACGATGTCCAATGGTGTTTGTGACACGCATGCTGTCCAATGCTGTTTGTGACACGGATGCTTTTCAATGGGGTTTGTTACACACACACTGTCCAGGGGGCTTTGTGACACAGACACTGTCCAAGGGGGATTGTGACAGACACGTTTTCCAATGGGGTATGTGTCCTGGTTTTGCTAAAAACAAGTTTCTCTTTTAGTCAATGTGCTTGTCAGCTAAAGCCTTCATATTAACTGCATTTTCCTGGAGCACCCGATACATGTTTTGGTAAACCTAGCAATGGAATGCAAACTTATTGATAAGCACAGATGGACATGACGCGAGAGGGGCGACGAGAAACAAGTGAGCAAGAAACTGACCAACTGTGTATAACATTCCATTCACGTGAATACTTCATATAAAAGTGGGAGATCACGAGGATCTCATTGGTTTTTCCCTTTTCCCTTCTGCTTATGTCCGACATTAGGAGAGGACCTTGCTAGTCGTCCCTGCGAACTGAGGCCTAGTGAGAGACTGAATCCAGCTCCGATTGGCTGCAGAGTCTAATCCAGGACTTTGGTTGCGGGCTCTGCAGTTGCTGAGACTTTCAAGATTGGTTTTGTATATTTTGTATTATTTTCTCTATTCTTATTAGTAGCATTAGTAAAACATCTTTAATTTTTTCCAACTCTCTTCACTCTGTGCTTCTTTTCCTCCCAATTGCCTCTCCTTAGTGAAAAGGGTGGAGAGGGAGGGGGAAGTGTGTGGGGGGAGAGGGGGTTAACAATACATCTGCCAGGGTTTTATTGTCACCCCGCAATCTTAACCCTCGACAGATAATTGGCGCCCAACATGGGGCCGGAGAAAGGGGTAAATTTGAAGATTTTTGGCTTTTCTACTGCTCTGACGTACCTTTCAGTTTTCTTGGCACGGTGCCAACTCATAGAGTTGTGATACTCGCGCGTCCGTTTGCTTTGGATAATATTTAGTTGTATTAAGGCAAAGTGAATTACACTGATTTAAAGATGTTACGGCATAAGTTGTATCAGTTATTTTCTACATTGTGCTCACTGATTCCATATCTGTGTTGGGCTTTCTTTTTAAATCGAAGTATTCATTATATAACAACAAGGAACTGCACAATGGTCATGATGATACTGTGTGGTTTGTCACTGGTTTATTTCATTATACTGCAGTCGCTAATGAATTTCTACTCACTTCTGCTTTACCTTGAAAAGCCTCCAGGAGAGATTAAAGAGCAGTACGGCTCTGTGTTTGCTAATTGGTCAAGTGAATCTTTAGAAAGGCTGACTAACAATACTTTTGTTTTTTCGCTAGGACAGTTCGCAAATGTTTTAGAGAATTTTGAATATCCTTGGAGTTTTGATTGAACTGTGATGGTGTTATCTGGTTTGCTGAATGTGTGTCAGTTTGTGCTTCTGTTAAGAGAAATGGCGTTCAACAGGAGGTTTGCGTCTCTTTGTTGTCCTTAGATTTGTGGTGCGTCTTCGGAAGCTTTAGCAAAAAGCACTCCGAGCCGCTCGAGAAAGAGCAAAACAGCAAAAGCTGCCGCTGCAGCCACTGCCCCCCCAACGGCGGCTTCACAGGCTGAAGCTACAGCTCCTCCGCAGAGTTCCTCTGCCAAGGTCGCTGCAGATAACATTACTTCTCCAGCCTCAAAGGCTAACAAGGCAGCCCCCCCTTCTTCACACACTGGGCACTGTTGCTGCTGTAGCCACTGTGACAGTCATTCAGACTCTGGAAATAAATCAAATGATGGTGAACCCATATCAGCATCAGCTGCTGGTTGTAAGAAAGTCACTAGAAAGACAACCCGTTCAGCAGATGATGGCACAGGGCCAACATCAACCCAAGGGGCATCATCAGGACAGGGAGGAGATGAAGTGACCACCACTCGGTCCTTTTCTCCAGGTGAGATGAGAGATATGAGAAAAGACTTTAGTCGTCGTGAAGGCGAGAATATTTTAACCTGGCTGCTCCGATGCTGGGACAACGGGGCAGAAACAATTGAATTGGAAGGTGGTGAAGCCAGGCAGCTGGGATCTCTGTCAAGAGATTCCACCATTGATAGGGCAATTTCAAGAGAGTCTAATGCCACTACTCTCTGGACCCGACTCCTGGCAGCTATGAAAGTAAGATTCCCCTACAAGGAAGATTGTATATCCAAGTTAGGGAAATGGAATACTATGGAGAGAGGTATTCAGTTCCTGAGAGAATTAGCTGTGCGAGAGATCATCTATTTTGGATCAGACAACCAAGAGGGGACAGACCCAGATAGAATCAATTGTACACGACCTCTGTGGCGCAGATTTGTACAAAGTGCACCCCCTGCATATGCTAAGTCATTGGCAGGAATGGTCTGGTCAGCTAGAGGTCAACAAGAGATTAATGAAGTGATTGAGCAGCTCCGGAACTTTGAGGACAGCCTTGCTGGTTCTCTACGGGCTTGTGTCTCTGCTGTAGAGAAACTGTGTGAAAAATCTGATGACCGGTTTGAAAAGCTGTTGCAAGAAATCAAAGAACTCAGAGAAGACACATACCATTCATGACCTGCACAAACCTATGTTTCAGCTATTAGGAAAAGGCGTTTCCAATCTCGAGAGAGAGGACAGAGGCAGCCCACAAAAAGAGGTTCGCTGTGGTTCTTCCTACATGAGCAGGGAGAAAACGTGAATAAGTGGCATGGAAGACCTACCTCAGAACTTCAGGAACGAGTACGTTGAGATAAAAGGAAAAACTCCTAGGAAGGTGGCTGCTCCAGCTTACAAAAGGAGCAGAAGAGATTCTGATGCTCTTGAAGGAACCTCTAATTCACACCCAGAGACTGTGCAAAACAGACATTAGAGGTGCCCTGCCTCCAGCCAGGTGGAGGAAAGGGATAACAGAGTTTACTGGACGGTACAGATAAGATGGGCTGGTACAACACACCCCCAGGAGTACAAAGCTTTAGTGGACACTGGTGCACAGTGCACAATAATTCCTTCTAATTATAACGGAACGCAATCCATCAATATTGTTGGAGTGACTGGGGGATCCCAGGAACTGACTGTTGTAGAGGCTGAAATGAGCCTAACTGGAAAAAACTGGCAAAAGCATCCCATTGTGACTGGTCCAGATGCTCCGTGCATCCTTGGCATAGACTACCTCAGGAGAGGGTATTTTAAGGACCCAAAAGGGTATAGGTGGGCATTTGGTATAGCAGCTGTGGACACTGAGAAAATTGAACAGCTGTCTGATTTGCCTGGTCTTTCAGATGATCCTTCTGTTGTAGGACTGCTGATGGTTGACGATCAGCAGGTGCCAATCGCTACCACGACAGTGCATCGTCGGCAATATCGCACCAACCGAGACTCTTTGATTCCTATCCAGAAATTGATCCGTCAATTGGAAAACCAGGGTGTCATCAGTAAGACTCGCTCGCCTTTTAACAGCCCAGTCTGGCCAGTGCGTAAGTCCAGTGATGAGTGGAGACTAACTGTAGACTATCGTGGCCTGAATGAAGTTACACCACCACTGAGTGCTGCTGTGCCTGACATGCTAGAACTGCAATTTGAACTGGAGTCAAAGGCAGCTAAGTGGTATGCTACAATTGACATTGCTAATGCATTCTTCTCTATTCCTGTAGCAGCAGAGTGCAGGCCGCAGTTTGCTTTCACCTGGAGAAGCATCCAGTACACGTGGAATCGCTTGCCCCAGGGGTGGAAACACAGTCCTACCATCTGCCATGGACTGATCCAGACCACGCTGGAGCAAGGTAAAGCTCCAGAACACTTGCAGTATATTGATGACATCATCGTATGGGGCGACACAGCGAAAGAAGTCTTCGAGAAAGGTGAGAGAATAATTCAGATTCTTTTGGATGCTGGTTTTGCCATAAAACGAAGCAAGGTCAAGGGACCTGCACGAGAGATCCAGTTTTTAGGAATAAAATGGCAAGATGGCCGCCGTCAGATCCCAATGGATGTGATCAACAAAATTGCAGCAATGTCTCCACCTACTAATAAAAAGGAGACACAGACTTTCTTGGGCGTTGTAGGTTTTTGGAGAATGCACATTCCTGACTACAGCCAGATTGTGAGCCCTCTCTATCGAGTGACTCGTAAAAAGAACCAATTTGAGTGGGGCCCTGAACAATGACAAGCCTTTGAACAAATTAAGTGTGAGATAACTCATGCGGTGGCCCTTGGACCAGTTCGGACTGGACTAGATGTTAAAAATGTGCTCTACACTGCAGCCGGAGATAATGGACTTACCTGGAGCCTCTGGCAGAAAGCACCAGGAGAAACCCGAGGTCGACCCTCAGGTTTTTGGAGCCGAGGATATAGAGGATCTGAAGCCAACTATATTCCAACTGAAAAAGAGATACTAGCAGCATACGAAGGAGTTCGAGCTGCTTCAGAAGTGATCGGTACTGAAGCACAGCTCCTCCTGGCACCTCGACTGCCAGTGCTGAGTTGGATGTTCAAAGGGACGGTTCCCTCTCCACATCATGCAACCGAAGTTACATGGAGTAAATGGATTGCATTGATCACGCAACGAGCTCGAATTGGAAATCCCAATCGCCCAGGGATCTTAGAAGTGATTACAGACTGGCCAGAAAGTAAAGACTTTGGGATGTCTCCAGATGAGGAGGAAGTAAAACGTGCTGAAGAAGCACCACCGTATAATACTCTTTCAGAGACTGATAAGCAGTATGCACTGTTCACAGATGGATCCTGTCGTCTTGTAGGAAAACATCGAAGGTGGAAAGCTGCTGTGTGGAGTCCCACACGACAAGTTACAGAAGCCACTGAAGGACAAGGTGAATCTAGTCAATTTGCAGAAGTGAAAGCCATCCAGCTCGCTTTGGACATTGCTGAACGAGAGAGGTGGCCAATACTTTATCTCTATACTGACTCATGGATGGTAGCAAATGCCTTGTGGGGGTGGCTACAGCAATGGAAGAAAAGCAACTGGCAGCGCAGAGGTAAACCCGTTTGGGCTGCCACACTGTGTCAAGACATTGCTGCTTGGCTAGAGAGCCTGCCTGTGAAAGTTCGTCATGTAGATGCTCATGTGCCTAAAAGTCGAGCCACCAAGGAACATCTAAACAACCAGCAAGCAGATCAAGCTGCTAAGATTAAAGTAGCTGAGGTGGACTTGGACTGGCAACATAAAGGTGAACTTTTCCTAGCTCGGTGGGCCCATGATGCTTCAGGGCATCAAGGTAGAGATGCAACATATAAATGGGCTCGCGATCGAGAGGTGGATTTAACTATGGACACTATTTCACAGGTTATTCATGAATGTGAGACTTGCGCCGAAATCAAACAAGCGAAACGGTTAAAGCCTGTATGGTATGGGGGGCGATGGTTAAAGTATAAATATGGAGAAGCTTGGTAAATTGATTATATTACACTTCCACAAACACGTCAAGGTAAGCGTTATGTACTTACAATGGTGGAAGCAACCACTGCATGGTTGGAAACATATGCCGTACCTCATGCTACAGCCCGAAATACTATCTTGGGCCTTGAAAAACAAGTCCTTTGGCGACATGGTACGCCAGAAAGAATTGAATCAGACAATGGTACTCATTTCAAAAACAGTCTTATAGACAATTGGGCCAAAGAACATGGTATTGAGTGGGTATATCATATTCCATATCATGCACCAGCCTCTGGGAAAATTGAAAGGTACAATGGTTTGCTAAAAACTACACTAAAGGCACTTGGTGGTGGAACCTTTAAAAACTGGGATTCACATTTAGCAAAAGCCACTTGGTTGGTCAACACCAGGGGATCAACCAATCGAGCCGGGCCTGCCCAATCAGAAATTCTACGGACTGTAGAAGGAGATAAAGTCCCTGTAGTACGCATGAAAAACATGTTAGGAAAGGCAGTCTGGGTTACTCCTGCCTCAGGCAAAAGCAAGCCCATTCATGGGATTGTTTTTGCCCAGGGACCTGGCAGCACCTGGTGGGTGATGCTTAAGGATGGAGTGTCGGGGATTGGCTCAAGGAGCACAGACATGAGTCCACCAAGCAACTGTACGAGCAGAGTCCATTTTAGTTGACATAAGTAGGCCTTAGTTAGCTTGTCTATTAGGCCGTGGGAAAGGGGGGAACGGAAAAGTACTAACTAAGGCAGGGTCAGGATATTTTTGAAGAGATAAGAGTCAGAAGAATGTGGGATGCGCATAGCTAGCTAAACCCAAGTAGGTGGAGTAAGTAAATGTGCTTAGCCTATTAGATAGAGACAAGTATGCATAATTATGGTATTTGGTATAAATGCACGCTATCTCGGGCAATAAAGTTGAGGTATGCTTATCACTCATATTGGGTCGACCGCATTCCTTCCTCCGTCCGCTCGGGTCTGGAACTCTGATGGAATTTTTCTCTGCAATTGGCGCCCGAACCGGCGATCCGAAGCGGCGGATAGAAGCAAAAGGCGCCGGGAGAGCAGCGACCGGCGGGCAAGAGCGACCGAACACTGTGCTGCGGTGTGTCGACTCCGAAGCCTGAACCGACTGAAGTTCGCCAGTGCTGGGCTACAGGAAACAAGGGCTGCAAGAGGTCTCTTAATTTAGCAAGAGGTACCGTACTAAAGTGATGAATAACGGAGAAATAGATTAAAAATGATGAATAACGGAGAAACAGATAACAGAGAAACGGATTAAAAGTGACAGATAACAGAGAAACGGATTAAAAGTGATAAATAACGGAGAAACGGATTAAAAGTGATGAATAACGGAGAAACGGATTAAAATGGTGAATAACAGAGAAATGGATTTAGACGTAGCCCTGGATTTATTACAAAGCATTTTAGAAAAGCGGGGGGTTAATTATAGTTGCGTTAAACAGCTAGCTGGTCTAGTAGCAACGGGGAAAACTAAGGGGTGTTTTCAGGATCCTGATTTATTGTTTGATGAAGGAGAGTGGAGGAAATTAGGGGACGTGTTGTGGGATATGGTCATAGACGAGGATAAAACAGCTAAGAAACTGATGAAACCGTGGAGGGAAGTAATTAATAATATTAAGCGTCATAAAGTGGAAAAGAATTTAGCCGCGGTAGCTTCACAGAAACTCGGCAAAATGGAGCCTTCCGCTCCGCCGATGGAAACGGGCATATCTGCGTTATCAGCGAAGAACCTTAAAAGACTATTAACTTGGTGCAGAGACAATAGGTATCCTGCTGACCTGTCAGGAGTTTTTCAAATAGAGACTTGGAAAAAGATGGGAACTGTGTTGTGGAAGGCAATTAGTCACCGCGAAAGATATATTCTCGGCCTTGTAACCATCTGGAAACTGATAAATACTACAGTGAAGCAATTAAAACCTGAAAAGACTGTTACGAGCATTAGTGACTCAAAACTTGAACTTTGGGACAGTATAGAGCAGAAATTATGGGATAAAGTCAGCAATGGAGATACAGAAGCTAAATCATTAGTAACTACATGGAAGCTTGAACGGTCTGCTGCTGCCGGAATTTTTGCAGCGTTGCAGCCTGATGCATTTTAACCCTCTAACTTCCACAAGAGAACAGAAGAAGTCACTGAAAATAGAACTGGACAACAGAACTGTGTGACAGATTAGATCAGTTAACAGCAAGTGAATCTGACAGTCGGCAATGTGGTCATGATAATCGTGACGGGAAAGGGGGTGCTTCTCGGGACTCAGGGTATAAAACTTAGAAGTTAAGGAAGTACTGGTGTTGAAATTGGCAGTAGGGAATGCTAAAGTTTGCTATCAACATGTTATTTGCGAGTTTTACAGTGCATATTATGTGCTGCTGTTTATTGCCTCTCTGAAAGTCAAGCAGCTTGTCAGGAATGTGAGTTAATTGTTTTACTGGTTGTTGTTAGAATTGTTTCTTTGTGGTATAAGTGCACCGTAAAACTTTCTCTCCACTTTTCCCACTCACGCTGCAAGCAGCCCTGTGCTTTTCCGTGGGGTCAGAAATTACTGTTTTCAGTCGTGTTCATAAAAAATCGGTATTGGGAGGTGTTTTAAAACATAGGGAAGCACTTGGAAATATGAGGAAAGAAGATCTTGTAAAATATTGTAATTAATGGTGGCTGCTGTATAAGTTAAATGATTGGGAAAAGTGTCCGGGGAATAGAATCTTGAAGTATAACACCTTATTGCAATTAATGTTGTTTTTGGGGCGAGAAGAGTAAGACAAAATAAATCCCTACAAGAGATCATTAAATCATTTCAGACAGCTGAGAGAGAGTTAACTGATAACACGCAGGTCACAGTAAACTTGCCGAAGTCTGCACAATGTTTTCCTTATTAGCCTGTTTTCTTTGTGGGTATCTGTTTAAGCATGTTGCAATTTTGGTAGGTCTTTGTTATATGGTACAGTAAGTTCACAGACTGTTAAATCATGAGAATCGGTTGACTCAAAAGGTGCGTTTTGTGATAGTACAAAAGATCATGAGTAATTTAGTTCCTTACTGCGTGAATGTGATGTTAAGATTTTATGTGTAGTAGCTGTTATATTTTTTCCTAGAGTACTAGCTTTATTCCAATATCCAGACTTGCGCAACTCTGTGACAGGCTGTCTCTCATCTCAGTGCGCTAAATTTGGCCTTTTTGTATGCACATCAAGTAAAGAATCCTGGTTTTAGAATAACAGTTGTAGCGCACCAGATGAGACACTAATAAAAGGCCTTGCCCAGTCCAGCTTGCTGCGGGGGGGGGCAGATGCCAAATGGGCCTCCAGCGCGCACTGACCCATTTTGTCAGGGAGACCCAGAGGTATCTCCACCTGGCTGAGCAGTGAGCAGTTCAAGGTGCAATGCAAAAAATTGAGATATTGTCTTAAATTGGTGTAAGTGTGATCCATCTGCTTGTTTGAACTTGGTATATGGTTTTCGTATCTGAGCTCAGTATTTTAGTTTGTATATTCATATTCGGTACCAAAAGAATCTTGTTTGGGGAGATAATTACAAAATGGGAACCGGTTCCACTGCTAAAATTCCACCTTGCTCCCCCTTAGGATGCATCCTTACACATTAAAGTAATCGCTTATATTGTTAGAAAAGCATTTAAATTGTTAAAATACTATGATAGATGTGAACTTGGGGTATTGTATGAAGTTATGAAGTTGTATTTAAAGGTTGCTGGAATGTGAACTGATTTGGATCTAGGACAATAGAATAATGGATTTATGTTTATTATACTGGTTTATACTGTTTTTTTGACATCTCTAAATTGTAAAAGGTAAATGGAGCTAAGGAATGTGACTATTGCTGAGCTACTTGAAATTGCATATAAAGTGTATTATGGCTGAAATGAAATGGGAAAACAAAAGAGCAAAATATCCCAGGCCTGTGTGCAGCTCATTGTAACTGAGAAGTTTCCCAGAGCCTCCTACTTCGTACCAGCCAGTATGCCAGCTGCGTGACCCTGGTTATATCTACACTGCACAGAAAGAAAAAACAACTGGAAAAACCTGGCTGCCTGCTTTTAAAGCAGAGAAAGGGGGGTTCTCTCTCCCCCCACTGCAGCGATGTAATAGAATGGAGCCGTCCGAGGGTGAAGTTTAAAGGCATCCTGAGCAGACCCATAGTTTTAATTAAACTGGACAATTAAACCAAAAATTTGTTGATGGACTTATCCTATGGTAATTAATTGTACGAGACTTCTTAGTAAATTCACCAGGCTAGAGACAACGAAAGAAAGGCCGTTTTTTAAGACAAATGGAATGCCAGATTTGGAACAAAGTTTTAATACATGAATTCTTGTATTTGCCCAAAAGTCCTATACCTCTCTTGGGTCAGGATTTGTTAAGTAAATTGTAAGCTCAAATAACGTTTTCTGAGAATTCTGTTTAGTTGCATATCCTACAAGAAGGTGCTTGGATGGTGCAGATCTGCTTGTGCAAGTGAGAAATCTTCAAGGAACTTAGCAGCCAATGTTTTTGATAAAGCAAATACTACACTGAGAAATCTGAAACAGGACTTCAATCCGGTAAGGGAAAACAATATCCAGTAAATATGACAGCCAAAATGGAGTTAGAAACTTTGAGGAATGAATTTATGACAACTTTACAGGATGACTGCATTTGATTGGACTTACAGATTTGTCTATGAAACAACCTGTGGCTATTGTGGGACAGTATGATGAGAATGCTAACAGACTAATATACCAATTGTCACTCTGATCAAGAAAATGCAGGGAATGAATTTAAGGCCATGATCCTTTTGTCATATATGTACCATTTGCGAAATTTAAGGAACCTCTGAATTTGATTTGCGATTTTGAGTACGTAGTCAAGATCCAACACACGTATCTGATTCTGAACTGTGTTTTTGTTTTGTTTTGTTTGTTTTGTTTTGTTTTTTAAACAAAAAGGGGAATTGTCAAAAGGATTGTATGTGATGAATCACTTGTATCTAAGTGGTACAGCCTAAATTTGCCCTGTGATGAAACACTTTGTAACTATGACCCAAAACCATGCTAAATCAGAAAGAACCTGCATTAGTTATGGTCAAATCACTAGTTAACGTTCAATGGAAAAGGCCACACCAATTGATAACCTGGGGGAGAGGTTATGCTTATGTTTTTACAGATCAAGAGCTGCAATGGTTGCCAGCACGAAAAGTGAAACCTGTGTTATCTTCCTGACAATGATTGTTGCAGCTGCTGTGTTTTGGATGCCTGCACAGACAAAGACTAACATGTGGATTACTTTAGCCAACATGACTGACCATCTATATGCCTAACTACGATGTCTCTGGAAAAAACGTTCCACACATGCTTGGTTGGTGTCTTCCTTGATGACTACAGCAGCATCACACGACTGTTTCAAATAGTGGTTGATGCAGAGGCATTGCAACGAACTGTAATAATACTAACACGGCACTTTGGATTAATTGCCACCTGGAAGCAGACCTCGAACCACAGGAACTGGAATTGATGGCATCTATGCCCATGGACACTTGTATCCAGCCGGTTTGTGAAAAGTGTCAGAACAGTATACAAGAACATGAATGGACAAAACTACAAAATGTTAATGCTACTCTTGGTGACTACAGAAATGAAACTCGACGGTGTAATGCTTCACAGAAGAATGCAAGGGATGTCATTGACAGCGACCCTAAAACCTCCTGTATGGTGTATTCTTGATCTGTGAAGATAGAGCCTGACCAGGAATTCCTTCTAACGCTGTTGGAGGACTGTGTATTTTGGGACTATTAACTCTCTTAACGCCCAGTGTATCTATGATAATAGATCACAAAAGAGCAAGACGAGAAAAACACTTTTTGCGTGTATATGAGTCAAAATGTGATGATAATGTAGATTATTGAGGATCAGGGTTAAGGGTTTTAGGATCTCTTGTATCTAGTGTTGGCACAACTAAAGCTTTAAATACTTTAGAAAAGTTAGGATGCTGGCTAGTTAAGCAAATAAACAGAACTTCTAAGGCTTTAAGTGGACTTTTGTTAGATGTAGATTCTGTAAGACATGCTACACTGCAGAATACAGTCACAGGAGACTTTTGTTATTAGCCCATGGCCATGGATGTGAGGTATTTGACGGAATGTGCTGTATGGATTTACAGAATAAGTCGAGATCCATCCACGAGGAGATTAAACAACTTACGGACCATTCACAGAAGATCAGAGAGGATGTGGGCCTCTTTGGCTTAGAGGGCCTCATGAACTGGTTTGGACTAGGAGGATGGGTAAAATGGCTTTTGCAGAGTGCTCTGGCTCTCTTAATCATAGTAGTAGTTGCATTAATATGCTTGAGTTGTGCTATATCATGTATTAAGAAGATTTTAGAGCAGACACTTGGGCAGGCTCTGCTCATTAAAAAAAGAAAAAGGGGGAGATGTCGGGGATTGGCTCAAGGAGCACAGACATGAGTCCACCAAGCAACTGTACGAGCAGAGTCCATTTTAGTTGACATAAGTAGGCCTTAGTTAGCTTGTCTATTAGGCTGTGGGAAAGGGGGGAACGGAAAAGTACTAACTAAGGCAGGGTCAGGATATTTTTGAAGAGATAAGAGTCAGAAGAATGTGGGATGCGCATAGCTAGCTAAACCCAAGTAGGTGGAGTAAGTAAATGTGCTTAGCCTATTAGATAGAGACAAGTATGCATAATTATGGTATTTGGTATAAATGCACGCTATCTCGGGCAATAAAGTTGAGGTATGCTTATCACTCATATTGGGTCGACCGCATTCCTTCCTCCGTCCGCTCGGGTCTGGAACTCTGATGGAATTTTTCTCTGCAATGGAGAAGTTCGGTGTGTACGTCAAGAGGATTTGAGTTTAGGTGAAAATATTCAATACTGAACTGCATGATGTGAATTGCCGTACTAACAGTGTTTAATAAGTGTCTTCCAGATCAAGACAGTGATGATGAAACCAGAGCTAGCTTCTTCGAGTGGCGCCTGACAACTTCTTCGAAGTTGATGTCTTTAACCCACAAACAGTGGTCATGAGATGCACTTGTACCATTTTTCCTGCCCTGGGAGACTGTCGTGACAAAATGAACTTAATTAACTTTTTAAAGGATGGTCCACTGATTAATTACTCCTGTGTATATATGTATATATATATATAGTAGTAGTGATTAATTAGATTGTATTGATAGATTGTATTGATAAGGTTTAAGCATTCAGTGAATGGCATATTATAAGGGGTGGAATGTCCTGGTTTTGTTAAGAACAAGTTTCTCTTTTAGTGAATTTTGCCTGTCAGCTAAAGCCTTCATATTAACTGCATTTTCCTGGAGAACCAGACACATGTTTTGGTAAACCTAGCAATGGAATGCAAACTTATTGATAAGCACGGATGGACATCTCGCGAGAGGGGCGACGAGAAGCAAGTGAGCAAGAAACTGACCAACTGTGTATAACACTCCATTCATGTGAATACTTCATATAAAAGTGGGAGATCACGAGGATCTCGTCCCTTTTCGCTTTTGCCCTTTTCCCTTCTGCTTATGGCCGACATTAGAAGAGGACCTTACTAGTCGTCCCTGCAAACTGAGGCCTAGTGAGAGACTGAATCCAGCTCCGATTGGCTGCAGAGTCTAATCCAGGACTTTGGTTGCCGACTCTGCAGTTGCTGAGACTTTCAAGATTGGTTTTGTATATTTTGTATTATTTTCTCTATTCTTAGTAGTAGCATTAGTAAAACATCTTTAATTTTTTCCAACTCTCTTCACTCTGTCCTTCTTTTCCTCCCAATCGCCTCTCCTTAGTGAAAAAGGGGGGAGAGGGAGGGGGAAGTGGGGGGTTGGGAAGAGGGGGTTAACAATACATCTGCCAGGGTTTTATTGTCACCCCGCAATCTTAACCGTTGACAGTGACAAACACAGAGAATTGATCATATATCATTACATGGATGATATTTTGATTACTGGACAATCACTTCAAATTGAATTAATAGTTACAGAACTAGAAAAAGAATTAGGAACCAGAGGTTTAAAAATTGCACCAGAGAAAATTCAACAAACACAGCCTTGGAAATATTTAGGCTGGGAAATTACTAAGGCCACAGTTCATCCGCAAAAACTGACTATCAGGACTAACATTCAGGCTTTAAATGATGTTCAAAAAATTATGGGTGACTTGAATTGGATTCGTACCTGTTGTGGTATTACAAATGATGATTTACTGCCAATTGCTAAATTACTACAGGGAGGAGGTGGGGTTGATGCTCCATGTTCAGCAAATGCTGAAGTACAACAGACATTAGTTAACATTATGCAAAAAATTTCCAAACATTATACACACAGTTGGGATCCAGAACAAGAATTAGGATTAATGATTATTAATAACTCTGCACATCCTTTTGCTTTGATTATGCAGTGGGCAAAAGAATCTGATCCACTCAGAATTTTGGAGTGGTTGTTTCTTTCAATTCAACCCAAACGATCAGTAGTTATCAGAACAGAAGCATTTGCACAATTGATAATAAAAGGTCGATCTCGTATAGTAGAAATAAGTGGGAAAGAACCAGATTATGTAGTCATACCTTTGTCAGCTGAATATTTACAATGGGCATTACAGAATTCTATAGCTCTACAGTCTGCAATGCTAGATTACTCAGGACCAATTAGAGTGCATTACCCTCCACATAAACTTATGGGGTGGTTGCCAACATTTCAAATAGAACGAATGCCTCTTCTATCTCTGAATCCAGTAAGAGGTGTCACTGTTTTTACAGATGCAGGAGGTCGTTCACAAAAAGCTGCAATAACATGGCAGGAAGAGGGAGAATGGAAGGATTTTGTGCTAACTGATTTAGAGGGTTCAGTTCAACTCTTAGAACTACAAGCAGTAATTCAAGTCTTTAAGATGTGGGACAAACAACCTGTGAATGTAGTATGTGATTCACTTTATGTTGTAGGAGTTGTACTGCGATTAGAAAGAGCAGTTTTGAAGAATATTGACACTTTACTACACTACAGATTATTTAAAATTTTATGGGATTTACTGAATCAGCGAACACATCGTTAATCACTCATATCAGAAGTCATACAAGCATTGCTAGTAGCTTAGCTGAAGGTAATCAGTGCGCAGATAGATTAGTTGCACCAGCTTGGACGGGTCCTTCTATAAACAGATTTGCTCAAGCTCGTCGCTCACATGATTTTTTCCATCAGTCAGCTAGCGTTTTACAGAAACAGTTTCATATTCCCGAGATTGATGCACGAAACATTGTTTTGTCCTGTGCTGATTGTCAAAATTGCTCTGATGGGATTTCAGGAGGTGTTAATCCACGAGGTCTTGGACCTTTAGAGGTTTGGCAAATGGATGTCACACACTTTGCAGAATTTGGACGTCTCAAGTATGTTCACGTTTCGGTTGATGCTTTTTCTCATGTTATATGGGCTACTGCTCAGGCAGGAGAGTCTAGCAAACATGTTCAAAAACATTTAAGGGCAGCTTTTGCAGCTCTTGGTATTCCAAAAGAAATTAAAACAGATAATGGTCCTGGCTATATTGCTTGGGCTACCACTCAATTTTTATCCTTATGGGGCGTTATCCATACGACAGGGACACCGCATCAACCAACAGGGCAAGCTATTGTGGAACGTACACATCATACCTTAAAACAGCTGTTGCAAAAACAAAAAAAGGGGGAGGTTAACCTAGCACCTCAAAAGCGCTTACAAAAAGCTATATATGTTATGAACTACCTTAGGTTACCCAAGGGAGAAAAGGTTCCTCCTATGGTAACTCATGGTGCAGGTTTAACAGGAGGTTTAGAGCAAGTCAAAAAGGGACAAGCAAAAGTTTGGGTAAAAATGGAGTTACAGGACAATGGGAAGGTCCATGGAACTTGATAACATGGGGACGGGGATATACCTGTGTCGTTACAGGATCAGGATCGCGCTGGGTTCTGGCAAAGTGGATCAAACTCTGGCTAGAAAACACTGCTCAGAGCACAGAAGTTAGAAACAGCAACAAGACGCAAGAATCAGAAGCAGCGCCATCTAGTGGTGAAACTGATTAGATACATAGCATGCAATTAATAACATAGAGGGGAAAAATTAAGACTGATTAGTTTTAACCTGTTGGGATGATATAATTGCTTCATTTATTCATACAGAGTTCAATGATGTTATGGTTTTTGCAATGCATAGTAGGCATTACTCTAATAGTGCTAAACATAAGTGATGCTTTTTGGCTTCCTTCTCAGCCAAAGACTAACATTTGGATAACTTTAGCCAACATGACAGGTCAAGATTCAATCTGTTTAGCCACTGCATCTCCGAGCAATCCTTTTTCAACATGTTTAGTTGGAGTTCCACTAGATAATTGGCCTATTCCTGGAAATAAGAAACAATTGGTTGATGGTAAAAACGTGACAGATAATTGGGACATCTGGGTTGTAGACCTACCACAAGGAGGTTTGGAACCTCAAGAAATTGAGTTACTAGGATCAGTAAAAATGGATTTTTGTCTGTATTTCAATTATTCAGGGAAAAGCATTTCTCTTGTGCAAGTGGTAAATGCTTCATCATCTGTATATCACAACCAGACTTTTTGGTGTAATTACGCCAGTCCAAATGTATCTAGGGCTACCAATATTCCTTTGAAATTCTCCCCAGGAGTTTTTCTAATTTGTGGAGATAGAGCTTGGCAAGGAATTCCTTCCTACATAAAAGAAGGACCATGTTCTTTACGGAGATTGACTCTGTTGACTCCAAATACATCAAGCATTCTAATGCATAAGAGAGGAAAAAGAAGCATTCATGCCTATAATAAAGATTGTAAAGATAACATACAATTTTGGGGAAAAGGCGAAACTATAGCATCTTCTCTTTTTGCACCTGGAGTTGCAGCAGCACAGGCTTTGACTACACTTAACAAATTAGGATGCTGGTTAGCAAAACAGACTAAAGCTACTTCTTTAGCATTATCTGGACTTTTAGCAGACACAGGTTCAATTAGGCATGCTACACTTCAAAATCGTGCTGCCATAGATTTTTTGTTGTTAGCGCAAGGACATGGCTGTGAAGACTTTGATGGGATGTGTTGCATTAATTTGTCTGATCATTCTGGATCAATTCACAAAGCAACTAGAAGGTTAGATGACATGACCAAGAAGTTAACCTATGAGGACTGGGGTTTAGACAAGTGGTTGAATGGCTGGGGTATTACAGGATGGATTAAGGATCTATTGAAAAATGGTCTAATCATATTGATTGTTGTTTTAGTAATGTCAATGCTTCTTCCTTGTATCTTACAATGTGTACAACGTACAGTAGAAAAATCCATGAAAGGTCTATGGTTGGCTCAGAAACAAAAAGGGGGAATTGTGGGATATTTGAGTGATTTTCTTGAAGTGGACATTGTATGGAATTGAACTGAACAGGCCTCTGAGGCCTACATATTCAGCAAGAGAACAAGAGAGCAAGAGAGCAAGAGTCGAGAAGCCTACGTGTCTTACGTGACTTTATACAATCTTGGGTAAAACAAAAGAAAGACTGTCTAGTGAAGAAAAGAATCAGCAAGTCAGCTATAATATAGATACATTTTGAATAATATTAGAGCTTATGTAAGAATCGTATAATCCAATCACCTATTAGTTTGCGGCGCATGAACAGCAGCTATTGACCAACTACAAGTAGCGTTCTGATGCATGGAGAGCGCGTGGACAGGTCAAAAAGATATTTAAGGAGAGTTATAACAAGTAATAAATGGCTTCACTTGAATTCATATTGGATTGTGTGGGGTCCATGATTCGTTGCCCTCGCAACAGAAGGCGAAAGCGAAGGGAGCAGGAGAAAGGGAAGGAAGAGTAAAAAGTAGTGTTGGGCTGGAGGACTAAGATGGAGGAATTGAAAGAAAAGAGGCAGGAAGCAGGAGACTGAGAGAAAAGGCAAGAAGAGATCTCTCCATAAGGATGGTTTTTATACTGTACTTCCACAATCTGCTGGCAGTACTAAAATTAAGCTGCAGATCTCCTTAGGCTGAGTCATGATGCTTTGGTGCAGGGATCATGCATATCATGGGAATATTTCACCATTTCTGCTCTGGTTTTCAGTGCATTACACCAAAACACCCACCTGATGACATCCTTTCAAGAGCAAAGGCAGCAATTTGCAGAATTCCGCTTTTTGGGGAAGTGAGAAATTGCTGAGCTGCCACCAAGCCCTGCAGTGTCCCTGTCACCTGCAGAGTCACCGCATCCTCGCCACGGTAGCAGGCATTGTGACAAAGGTTCTATGTCAGCTGGGTGTGGCAGCCGAGCGCCCCCTAGGGGAGGGGGAGCCCGTCAGCCCCGGGCCTGTCACTGCCTGCTGTCCCTGCTTTCACCAGCCAGGCCTCTGAAAACTGGTCAAACCATGCCCAGACTTGGGGCCAAAGTGGCCCAAAGTCTCCAACAGACAAGTCGGTAAGAAAGATATGGGACAGAGGGAGAAAGCGAAGGGAGCAGGAGAAAAGGAAGGTGTGGGTTGTCTGAATTTAGAGTTGGTGAGTTAGTTTTCTGTATTTGGAGTTAATAGGCTAGTTTGCTGTATGAATAAAGTTAAGTGTTGCGGTAGTTGTGAGGCGACTTGGAGGCGGGGAGAGCTTGTGGTTGGTGGGGGTGCCTGCGCCCTGGAGCCCTGGAGCGGGGGACAGCGGGATAACGATCTTGTTACCATGCGAACACTGCCTGACTAAGATTCCCGCCTTAGCTAGCTTAATGTCTGTTAAAGTGATTAGCCAATCAGCATGAAACATGTGTGCCTTAGACTATATAAATGTATGTTTGCCATACAATAAAGCGGACACCTTGCTTGCATCAAGCTGCGTCCCCGTCTCTCAATCGCGGCAAATTGGTGATCTCCGACGTGATCGTCAGCGACGAAACCGCCGAGGATTGAAAAACCGCCTACCTGGTGGCATGTCGCGAGTCCCGCAGAACGTGGAATGAGCTGCTGAAAGGAAGCAGGATAAGCCAGCCGGCCAAACAATCCCTCCGTCTGGAACGAGAGGTGAGACGTTTATGAGCTTATGAAAGCTCTACTTAAGAAGCATGGGAAAAAGACTCTTTCGGAACAAGATCTTAAGTTAATCCTTAAATGGGTGCAGGTTAAGATCCCCGCGGTGACTGCTTCTTCTATTTTTACGCGTGAACTTTGGGACGATGTGGGGGTAAAGTTATGGGACGCAGCTACCTCAGGAGATGAGGAAGCGCAGTATATGCTTCCCAGTTGGAGAAAAATCTTTGAAACCATAAAGGCACAAGAGCAAAATCAGCGAGGCTCCGAGGAGGGAGCTCAGTCACCTCCCTCCTGCCCTTCTAAAATCGCTGGTGGGGCGGAACCCTCTGCGCCACCGTTAGCTTGTGCTGCTGGATATCCCCCGGAGGGTGATCCCTTTGACCCGGGTCCGATTGACCCTGAAAAGGAACCTGATCTTTTTCCCCCTGATCCTCATGAGGTTTGGGGAAAGATTAAGCGCCAAGCGATAAACGAGGGGGAGTTGGAAATAGCCAGAACTATAGTAGCCCCCGTTATATACCAAGGACGGGGGGGGGGCTCAAGCTCAGTGGGAAGCTCTTTCTTTTTCGGTCATTAAGGAGTTGCGCCGTACAGTTACCGAGCATGGGTTGTCTTCCCCTTATTTTGCAAGCCTTTTATCTTCTGTATTCGATACATATGTCATGACCCCACATGATTTAAAATCTCTCGCGCGATTGTTATTAACCCCAACACAATATACAATGTGGGAGTCTCAATGGAGAACGGGATTGCAGACAGTTTTGCTGGGTTATGCAGGACATGCTAATGCCGCCTTAGCTGCATTGACTATAGAGCACCTCACAGGAACAGGGCAGTTTTCGGACCCGGCAGCCCAAGCTAGCGACATTCCTCGAGAGGCTTTGGAAGCAGGCAGAGAAGAAGCGAAAAGGGCCTTGTTGAGAGTTCCTGACTCTGGCAGACCCCAAAAAGCATTCACTAGTATCACTCAGGAACCCCGTGAGCCGTATATGCAGTTTATGGATAGATTAAAACAAGCCTTAGAGCGGCAAGTTGATAACGTACAAGCTCGGGAGATTTTACTCCTTAAACTGGCTGTGGAAAACGCTAACGCCGATTGTAAAAAGCTCTTGAAGTCTCTCCCAAATCAAAACCCTACCTTAATTGAAATGGTGGAAGCCTGTAATAGAATTGGCACTATGGATCATAAATATGAGGCCATGGCTGCTGCTTTTGTGGCCATGCACGGCCCGATGGGCGCCGACCCACAGCGAAACTGCTATGGGTGTGGAAAACCGGGACACCTTAAAAAAGATTGCTTTAGTGCCAATGCTGGGAAACGACCCCAAATACCTGGAGTTTGTCCTAAGTGCCAAAAAGGGCGCCACTATGCTAACCAATGTCGATCTAAATACGACTCTCAAGGGCGCCCCATACAGGGAAACCGATTGCAGAGCGCGGGACCGCGGCGCGCACAGACACAAGTTCCGCGACCGGCGCCCCCACAAACGCCGGGGGGGGAAACAGGAGTGTTTCCAGTCTCCGCCCAGCAACAGCAGGGAGCACCGGCCTGGACCTGGCAACCGCCCACACAGTAACGCTACTTGATTCCTCTGTTCACTTACTGCCTACCAAAATTGCAGGTCCTTTGCCCCCTCGAACGCAGGCTTTATTATTAGGAAGATCGTCCACCACTCTGTCAGGACTTTTTGTATTGCCCGGAGTAATCGATCCTGACAGTAATTCAGAAATTAAAATTATGGCCTGGACCCCGTTTCCTCCTTGTACAGTGCCAGAGGGAAGTCGTATCGCTCAATTGATACTGATCCCTAAGGAAGACTATGTCCCAATCCCTGACCAATTGCTCCCACAGAGACAGGGAAGTTTTGGATCTACGGGAGAACCACTAATTTTATGGGTTCAAGCCATCTCACAAAAACGTCCTATATGTCAATGCACCCTCATTCGCAGAGGTCAGCAAGTCATGTTAAGTGGAATTATTGATACAGGTGCAGATGTTACCGTTATTTCTCAAGCAAAGTGGCCTTCTAGGTGGCCTTTAGCTGATATCTCTCAGATGTTAGCAGGAATTGGGGGGTATGGAGCTAGCCGCCAAAGCGCAGAAATAATACAAGTTCAAAATTCAGAAGGACAAGTTGCCTCAGTCAAACCGTTCATCTTACCAGTACCTATGGTCTTGTGGGGGCGTGATGTCTTGTCTCAGTGGGGGATGTCTATCCAGACACATTTTTAGGTGGGGCCATTGAGGGGCGTGAAACCCTAAAGTTAACTTGGAAAACAGATACTCCTATTTGGATTGATCAATGGTCCCTGCCGCTGGAAAAACTTCACGCCCTCCAAGAAACAGTTAATGAACAACTATCTATGGGACATATTGTACCCTCTACGAGTCCTTGGAACTCGCCTATTTTTGTTATTAAAAAACTGACTGGCAAGTGGCGCTTGCTCCATGACCTCAGAAAAATTAATGATGCTATGGAAGACATGGGGGCCCTGCAACCTGGGCTTCCGTCACCCGCCATGATCCCTAGAGATTGGCATTTAACCATCATAGACCTCAAAGATTGTTTTTTCAACATTCCATTGCATCCAGATGATGCTCCTAAATTTGCCTTTTCGGTTCCTAGCGTCAACATGCAAGCTCCTTTGCAAAGATACCAGTGGGTTGTGCTACCACAGGGAATGAAAAATAGCCCTACAATATGCCAATGGTATGTAGCAAAAATACTTAGTCCTATCAGAACTGTAGTACCTGCTGCATTGTTATATCATTATATGGATGACATTCTAGTGGCAGCACAGCACCATGAAGTCATGGAGGAAGCTGTAGCCCTTGTCGTGGCTGCTGTAAAATCAGCAGACCTCTGTATTGCACCAGAAAAAATTCAAAAAATACCACCTTGGAAATACTTAGGATGGCGTATAAGGGCTCAGACTATTGCTCCGCAACCTTTACAAATACAGGCGAATGTAAAGAATTTACATGACGTGCAAAAACTGCTGGGAACAATCAATTGGGTCAGACCGTTGTTAGGAATCACTAAGGCGGATCTTCGTCCCTTATTCGAAATGCTTAAAGGAAGCTCGGACTTAAACGCTCCGCGAACTCTTAGTCCTGAAGCCATAGCTTCCTTGCATAAAGCTGCGGCAGCGATTACCTCCAGACAAGCGCATCGATGGGAACCAGAATTACCTGCAATGGTTACAACAACAATCAGATGCACTAGGCATAGCTCTAACTGGCTATGCAGGCCAACTCACTTCTCATCTGCCTTCTCACAAACTGTTAAGCGTTGATTTTCACCTTTTACCTATTCCAAAGCTGAGTGACCGGCCTTTACAAGCCCTCACTGTATTCACAGATGGGTCTGGCAAATCTCACAAGTCTGTTATCCTTTGGTGGGATGACCATCGGGAACAGTGGAACTCAGATTAGAGACTGTACAGGGCTCTCCTCAAATAGTAGAATTGTCTGCAGTTGTTCGAGTGTTTCGAAAATGGTCTGCCCCTGTCAATATAATCACTGATTCTGCTTATGTTGCAGGAATTGTTAGACGAGCAGAAGCTTCTGTGCTACGAGATGTTTCTCATACGGCACTGTTTAATTTGTTACAAGAACTCATCTTTCTGTTAAATTCCCGTCTTCACCCTTATTTTATTATGCATGTTCGATCTCACACTTCTCTACCTGGTTTTATTGCAGAAGGGAACCGACAAGCGGATTTGCTTACGCTACCGGTGCAGGTGTTACCAGATCGATTAGCGCAAGCTAAACTCAGCCACTCCTTTTTTCATCAAAATGCTGCAGGCCTTAAGCGTCAATTTGACCTCACTATACAACAAGCCCATAATATCATTGCGGTGTGTCCTGATTGTCAAAGGCACTCTTTCCCTTCTATAGCAGAAGGAGTCAACCCCAGAGGGCTACAGAGCCTTCAACTCTGGCAAACAGATGTCACTCATTTTGCTGAATTTGGTCGCTTAAAGTTTGTTCATTGCTCTATTGATACATTTTCAGGAATGTTATTTGCTTCCTGTCATATAGGAGAAAAAGCACGTGATGTGCAAAAACATCTAATGCGCGCTTTTGCTACTTTAGGGGTACCCTCTCAAATTAAAACTGACAATGGCCCCGCATATGTATCTAAAACCTTAACAACCTTTTTTGCCTCTTGGGGTATATCACATGTTACAGGTATCCCTCACTCTGCTACGGGACAAGCTTTAATAGAACGTTCCCACCAAACCTTAAAACGTCTGTTATTAAAACAAAAAGGGGGAATAGGAGCCGCTACGCCAGAGGAGCGAATACAGAAAGCCTTGTATGTTTTTAACTTTTTGAATTGTTCCCTATTAGACAGCAATCCTCCAGTAGTTCGTCATTTTAGCACAAACACCCTTTTTGAACCCAAGATTAAGCCGCCAGTATTGATCCGGGACCCCGAAACAGGTAAGATAATGGGACCCTATCCCCTTGTCACGTGGGGAAGAGGCTATGCTTGTGTTTCCACAGAAAGAGGTCCCCGCTGGATCCCAGCTAAAAACGTGAGACCTTTTCGAGAGACACTGCAGCAGCCTCCTGAAGACATTCCTGGTCCTGATCCTGCGACTGATATAGAAGACACCACCGATCAATAATTGAATGAACTCTGTTCCAGAGGTTAACAAATGGGAGCTTAAATGTCTCCAATGTGAAAAATGTAATCCGTGAACTTGTAGAATTTGTGCTAATTGTGGAAAATCACAGTGGCTAAATCGCCATACAGTAGGACACTGGTGTGATAACTGCCTAACAATTGAGTGGAATACAGTTCAGGTGTTATTGATAACAGGTAGAGAGACAGAATATTCTCCCCGGTATGATTATTATTCTAACGATTGGGGGAAAATTGTAGCACAAAGGTCTGGGGACATTTTATATTCTAAGATTGAATGCGCCAAAGACATTCAAATACCGCAGATTTGGGTAGTCACCCCCGGAAAGTGGGAACAGACAAAAAGAGAGTGTATACGGAGGAAGAGCAAACAATTACGAAAATGGGCAAAAGAATAGTTGTTTTACTTGTGATTATAGCTGATGGTATGGGCTTTGATTTGCACCACATTGATCCTCGTACTAATGTGTGGCTTACCTGGGCTAATCGTACCGGGACTACAGATTTTTGTTTGTCTTTAGCGCAAGTAGGTGACCCGTTTAGGACATGTTTAATTGGATACCCGTATGTAGATTTGATGGATTTTGTAGGGTACGTAAACGAGTCAGACTTGGAAAGCAATCTCAACCTCTCATACTGGAGCTGGCGTAATGACAACCTAAGGAGCTTGTGAGTTTCTATTCTTTTAATGATTTGTGCATTATTAATAGTAATCCCATGTGTGTTACAATGCTTGCAAAAATCAATAACTGCTTCAATGAACAAGATTTTCCTTGTGCAGCAAGGAGCGGACCAAGATCAGAAAGAAATTACAAAAACCCCCGGTACGGAGCTGTTACTGAAACAAGATGTCCTCGAGTTGGTCGTTCGCCGACCTTGGGAGGGTCAGTTAATTAAAACAAAAAGGGGGAGATGTGGGTTGTCTGAATTTAGAGTTGGTGAGTTAGTTTTCTGTATTTGGAGTTAATAGGCTAGTTTGCTGTATGAATAAAGTTAAGTGTTGCGGTAGTTGTGAGGCGACTTGGAGGCGGGGAGAGCTTGTGGTTGGTGGGGGTGCCTGCGCCCTGGAGCCCTGGAGCGGGGCACAGCTTGTGACTACGGGATAACGATCTTGTTACCATGCGAACACTGCCTGACTAAGATTCCCGCCTTAGCTAGCTTAATGTCTGTTAAAGTGATTAGCCAATCAGCATGAAACATGTGTGCCTTAGACTATATAAATGTATGTTTGCCATACAATAAAGCGGACACCTTGCTTGCATCAAGCTGCGTCCCCGTCTCTCAATCGCGGCAGGAAGGAAGAATAAAAAGTAGTGTTGGGCTGCAGGAGTGAGATGGAGGAATTGAAAGGAAAGAGGCAGGAAGCAGGAGAGTGAGAGAAAAGGAAAGAAGAGAGGAAAGAAGAGACATGCAGCCAGACGAGGGGTTAGTGAGAGAGAATGGGACAGAGAACAGGTTGAGAAGGAAATAAGGCAAGGCAAGGACAGGCATGGACACGCAAGGACAGGCAAGGCTACGCTGCAGGACATTTTTTTGCTTTATAGTTCCTAGCACATTCGTCTTCAGACAGGGAAGAAAGCCACAAGAACGTATGGATTAGGCCCAAGCAAAAACTCCAGCTACTTGAGACACTTAGACTAAGCCTAAAATACTAAGATCTCTCCATAAGAATGGTTTTTATACTGTACTTCCACAATCTGCTGGCAGTACTAAAATTAAGCTGCAGATCTCCTTAGGCTGATTCATGATGCTTTGGTGCAGGGATCATGCATATCATGGGAATATTTCACCATTTCTGCTCTGGTTTCTAGTGTATTACACCAAAACACCCACCTGATGACATCCTTTCAAGAGCAAAGGCAGCAATTTGCAAAATTCCGCTTTTTTGGGGAAGTGAGAAATTGCTGAGCTGACACCAAGCCCTGCAGTGTCCCTGTCACCTGCAGAGTCACCGCATCCTCGCCACAGTAGCAGGCATTGTGACAAAGGTTCTATGTCAGCTGGGTGTGGCAGCCGAGCGCCCCCTAGGGGACGGGGAGCCTGTCAGCCCCGGGCCTGTCACTGCCTGCTGTCCCTGCTGTCACCAGCCAGGCCTCTGAAAACTGGTCAAACCATGCCCAGATTTGGGGCCAAAGTGGCCCAAAGTCTCCAACAGACAAGTCGGTAAGAAAGACATGGGACAGAGGGAGAAAGCGAAGGGAGCAGGAGAAAGGGAAGGAAGAATAAAAAGTAGTGTTGGGCTGCAGGAGTGAGATGGAGGAATTGAAAGGAAAGAGGCAGGAAGCAGGAGAGTGAGAGAAAATGCAAGAAGAGACATGCAGCCAGACGAGGGGTTCGTGTGAGAGGATGGGACAGAGAACAGGTTGAGAAGGAAATAAGGCGAGGCAAGGACAGGCATGGACACCCAAGGACAGGCAAGGCTACGCTGCAGGACATTTGGTTGCTTTATAGTTTCTAGCACATTCGTCTTCAGACGGGGAGGAAAGCCATAAGACCATATGGATTAGGCCCAAGGAAAAACTCCAGCTACTTGAGACGCTTAGACTAAGCCTAAAATACTAAGATCTCTCCATAAGAATGGTTTTTATACTGTACTTCCACAATCTGCTGGCAGTACTAAAATTAAGCTGCAGATCTCCTTAGGCTGATTCATGATGCTTTGGTGCAGGGATCATGCATATCATGGGAATATTTCACCATTTCTGCTCTGGTTTCCAGTGTATTACACCAAAACACTCACCTGATGGCAGAATTTCAAGAGCAAAGCCAGCAATTTGCAGAATTCCACTTTTTTGGGGAAGTGAGAAATTGCTGAGCTGACACCAAGCCCTGCAGTGTCCCTGTCACCTGCAGAGTCACCGCATCCTCGCCACGGTAGCAGGCATTGTGACAAAGGTTCTATGTCAGCTGCGTGTGGCGGCCGAGCGCCCCCTAGGGGAGGGGGAGCCTGTCAGCCCCAGGCCTCTCACTGCCTGCTGTCCCTGCTGTCACCAGCCAGGCCTCTGAAAACTGGTCAAACCATGCCCAGACTTGGGGCCAAAGTGGCCCAAAGTCTCCAACAGACAAGTCGGGAAGAAAGATATTGGACAGAGGGAGAATGCGAAGGGAGCAGGAGAAAGGGAAGGAAGAATAAAAAGTAGTGTTGGGCTGCAGGAGTGAGATGGAGGAATTGAAAGATAAGAGGCAGGAAGCAGGAGAGTGATAGAAAATGCAAGAAGAGAGGAAAGAAGAGACATGCAGCCAGACGAGGGGTTAGTGAGAGTGGATGGGACAGAGAACAGGTTGAGAAGGAAATAAGGCAAGGCAAGGACAGGCATGGACACGCAAGGACAGGCAAGGCTACGCTGCAGGACATTTTCTTGCTTTATAGTTTCTAGCACATTCGTCTTCAGACGGGGAGGAAAGCCACAAGACCGTATGGATTAGGCCCAAGCAAAAACTCCAGCTACTTGAGACACTTAGACTAAGCCTAAAATACTAAGATCTCTCCGTAAGAATGGTTTTTATACTGTACTTCCACAATCTGCTGGCAGTACTAAAATTAAGCTGCAGATCTCCTTAGGCTGATTCATGATGCTTTGGTGCAGGGATCATGCATATCATGGGAATATTTCACCATTTCTGCTCTGGTTTCCAGTGTATTACACCAAAACACCCACCTGATGACATCCTTTCAAGAGCAAAGGCAGCAATTTGCAGAATTCCGCTTTTTGGGGAAGTGAGAAATTGCTGAGCTGACACCAAGCCCTGCAGTGTCCCTGTCACCTGCAGAGTCACCGCATCCTCACCGCGGTAGCGGGCATTGTGACAAAGGTTCTATGTCAGCTGCGTGTGGCAGCCGAGCGCCCCCTAGGAGAGAGGAAGCCTGTCAGCCCCGGGCCTCTCACTGCCTGCTGTCCCTGCTGTCACCAGCCAGGCCTCTGAAAACTGGTCAAACCATGCCCAGACTTGGGGCCAAAGTGGCCCAAAGTCTCCAACAGACAAGTCGGGAAGAAAGATATTGGACAGAGGGAGAATGCGAAGGGAGCAGGAGAAAGGGAAGGAAGAATAAAAAGTAGTGTTGGGCTGCAGGAGTGAGATGGAGGAATTGAAAGGAAAGAGGCAGGAAGCAGGAGAGTGAGAGAAAAGGAAAGAAGAGACATGCAGCCAGACGAGGGGTTCGTGAGAGAGGATGGGACAGAGAACAGGTTGAGAAGGAAATAAGGCAAGGCAAGGACAGGCATGGACACCCAAGGACAGGCAAGGCTACGCTGCAGGACATTTTCTTGCTTTATAGTTTCTAGCACATTCCTCTTCAGACGGGGAAGAAAGCCACAAGACCATATGGATTAGGCCGAAGCAAAAAGTCCAGCTACTTGAGACGCTTAGACTAAGCCTAAAATACTAAGATCTCTCCATAAGAATGGTTTTTATACTGTACTTCCACAATCTGCTGGCAGTACTAAAATTAAGCTGCAGATCTCCTTAGGCTGATTCATGATGCTTTGGTGCAGGGATCATGCATATCATGGGAATATTTCACCATTTCTGCTCTGGTTTCCAGTGTATTACACCAAAACACTCACCTGATGGCAGAATTTCAAGAGCAAAGCCAGCAATTTGCAGAATTCCGCTTTTTTGGGGAAGTGAGAAATTGCTGAGCTGACACCAAGCCCTGCAGTGTCCCTGTCACCTGCAGAGTCACCGCATCCTCGCCACGGTAGTGGGCATTGTGACAAGGTCGTCGCTGTGGAGCTGGGCCCTGCGCTGGGCAGGCTATGTCTGTGCTGGTCTCTCCCCCATGCTCTGCAGACATTGGAGAAACCATGTTTTCTTCTTCATCCTTTGCAATTGGGAAGAGAGGGCTATGCTGGCTCTCCCTCATCCTCTCCTGCCAAATGACCCTCAATGGCTTCAAGTCCTGCAGGTGCTGGTGCTGCCACTGGAACATCCATGCATTGGGCCAGGTCCTGTTGTTCCACCGGTTGCTGGCCAGGTCCCTGCATCTCAGCCTCAGCCCTGCGCACGGCCTCACTGATGATGTACTGCACAATGTCTGCCAGGTCCACATTGTCCTCTGTGGGGCTGTGCTGCGCAGGTGCTGGGTGCTTTGCCTCTGCTGCCGCCTCCGTGTCTGTGCAGCTGGGCAAGCCAGACCCCTCCTGGGGACCTGCAGGGGCATCCTGGAGGTGCTCCTGGACTGAGGGGTTGAACCAGATGCTGTGGATGGTGTCTCCGCCTTGGCACCCCTCTTTGCCATTCTCATCTTGCAAGTCCACGCGCTGGGCCAGGTCCTGCTGTTCCTCCGGTTCCTGGCCAGCTGCCATGATCTCAGCCACAGCCCTCCACATGGCCTCACTGATGATGCGCTGGGCTGTGTCCCACAGAGCCGCGTCATCGGCTGTGGGGCCCTGTGGGGCAGGTGCTGGGCACTCTGCCTCTGCTGCTGCCTCGGTGTTGGTGCTGCGAGGCCAGCCAGACCCCTCCTGGGTACCTTTATGGTGGTCCTGCAAGCGCTCCTGAACCGAGGGGGTGACCCAGGTGCTCTGGAGGGTGTGCTGGCCCAGGCTGTGGCTGATTTGCGGGCAGGAGGAGGAGCAGGACACATGGGATGGAGGCGGCAGCCCCGGCACTGCAGCAGCTGCTTGCGTCCCCATCCAACCACCGGCCTCCCCCTCCTGCCCTGTCCCGTCCCTCCCCTGTGGCCCATGGAGCAAGGGTGGCAGCCTGAAGGGCTGGGAGTGGGCGTTTGCCTCCTCGTCAATGGGCATCTTGGGTCTCGTCTACCACACAGCTGCGGCGAGCACTCAGGGGAGATGCTGCCTCCTGAGAAGCTGCTGCCTCCTGAGAAGCTGCTCTCCTGGGAGTGAGCACCCCAGGGCTTTCGCTCCTTAAATACCCCCACGGTCAGGGCGGGGACCCCCGTGTCACAATGGCCTCTGGCTATGACGACCCCATGTCACAATGGCCTCTGGTTATGACGTCACAGAGCCCGGGCGGTCGTCATGGAGACACCCACCTCCTGGCCCGGCTGGGACTGGCTGTGTGTGGCGTGGGGCAGCCCCTGCTTGAAGGAGGAGGGAGCAGAGAATGGCGAGGGAAGCTGTCCCCAGCACACAGGACCCCGTCCCCCAGAGCTTTGCTCAGAGACACTGCTGCCTGCTCCACTACACCTGCAAGAATCCGCATTCAGAGCTTGTTTGCAGGACAAACCAAGAGCCACTCTACAGCCTCACCACACTGATTCTTTGTTTTTGTCGTGGTTTGATCGTGGGGAGACAATCAAAACCATGGGAGAAGGTTTCCCTTCACCCTTTTTCCCCCTTCCCCCTTCAGGCCACAGTAGTCTACAGTTAATCTCCACTCATCGCTAGACTTACACACTGGCCAAATTGGGCTATTGAAAGGTGAGCGAGTCTTCCTGATCACACCCTGGCTTTCCAGTTGACGAATCAGTTTCTGAATAGGAATCCAAGAGTCCCGATTGGTGCGATACTGTCGACGATGCACCGTTGTGGTAGCAACTGGCACCTGCTGATCATCAACCATCAGCAGTCCTACAACAGAAGGGCCATCTGAAAGACCAGGAAAATCAGACAGCTGTTCAATTCTCTCAGTGTCCACAGCTGCTATCCCAAATGCCCACCTATACCCTTCTGGGTCCTTAAAATACCCTCTCTTAAGGTAGTCTATGCCAAGGATGCACAGAGCATCTGGGCCAGTCACAATGGGATGCTTTTGCCAATTTTTTCCAGTTAGGCTCATTTCAGCCTCTACAACAGTCAGCTCTTGGGATTCCCCAAGTCACTCCAAAAATACTGATGAGTTGTGTCCCCTTACAGTCTGAAGGAATTATTGTGCACTGAGCAGCAGTGTCCACCAAAGCCTTGTACTCCTGAGGGCGTGTTGTACCAGCCCATCTTATCTGTACCGTCCAGTAAACTCTGTTATCCCTTTCCTCCACCTGGCTGGAGGCAGGGCACCTCTAATCTCGGTCTTCCACGGTCACTCGGTGTGAATTAGAGGTTTCTTCACGAGCACCAGAATCTCTTTTGTAAACCGGGGCAGGCCTTTTCCTAGAAGCCTGCCCTGTTAACTCATGCACTCGTTCTTGAAGTTCCCCTGCAGGTTTATCGTGCCACTTACTCATATCTTCTCCCTGCTCACGTAGGAAGGACCACAGTAAACCTCTGATGGCGGCCTGCCTGTGTTCTCTCTCTCTGGAAATTGGGGACGCCTTCTCTCTCTCTCTGGGGACTGGAAACGCTTTCTCTCTCTCTCTGGATATTGGAAATGCTTTCTCCTAATAGCTGAAACATTGGTTCCTACAAATCGAGAGTCACGTGTGTGTTCCCTGAGTGCTTTAATTTCTCTCAACAGCTTTTCAAAACAGTCAACAGTTGTTTCACTCAGTTTCTCCACCCTAGAGACATAAGCCCCTAGGGGATCAGAAAGGTTTTCCTCAAATTCCCGGAGCCGCTCAGTCACGTCATTAACACTTTGTCTACCACCAGTTGACACGAACGTTCCTGCCAATATCTTAGCATATGGAGCTGGTGCACTCTGTGAGAATCTGCGCCACATAGACCGTTTACACTCAACTCTGTCTGGATTCACCCCCTCCTGGCTATCTGGCCCAAAACAGATAATCCCTCACACAGCTAGCTCTCTCAGGAACTGGATACCTCGCTCCATAGCATTCCATTTCCTTGATGTGCATTGACAGTCATCCTTGTTATGAAATATTGTTTTCATGGCTGTCAAGAGTCGGGTCCAGAGGGCCGTGGGGTTGGGCTCACTGGCAATTGCCCTATCAAAGGTGGACTCCCTTGACAGGGATCCCAACTGTTTGGCTTCTCCGCCCTCCAGTTCTCTTGTGTCAGCCCCGTCATCCCAGCATCGGAGCATCCAGGTTAACATATTCTCACCATCTTTACGAGTATACTCTTTTCGCAACTCTCTTAGCTCACTTGGAGAAAAAGACCGGGTAACGGTCACTTCCTCCCCTGTTGACACCCCTGGGGATGAATGTGGCCCCTTGCCATCATCTGCAGCCCGATTAGTCTTCTTAGTCGCTTTCTTACAACCGGCTACTGATGCCGATATGGGCTTAACATTATCGCTGGGCTTGTTTTTGCTACAACAGGAACAATACCCCGTATTTGAGGAAGAAGCTTGAGCCTGAGTAGCCATGGTGTTTATGACTGGGGAAGTGGCGGCCACAACGGCAGCCCCTTTTCCAGCCTCACCAGACACCGTGCAACTCTCATTGATCAAAAGATACACAAGCCTTCGATTTAACCTAATCTCTCCTAACAAATATATGAATACTAAGATATTTTTCAGGACAGAGATCAGTATCATAGTTCTTTCAAAACTCCATGAATATTCCAAGTGCTCAAAAACATCGGGAATCGGCTCAAATGAGAAGGGAGAAGTACGCTGAGTCATAGTTTCCCAAGATTCACTAGCCCATTTAGCAAACACATCACTGGAATTTAGCTCTCCTGGCAGTCTCTCAAGGTACAGCAGAAAGGAACAGAAACTCATTATTGGTTGCACTACCATAAGGTAAACCACTGCCAAGCCACAGAGTACCGTTATAAGCATGGTCCAGTTCTTTGTTGTTATCTAATGTAAAACTCTATTGACAAGAAACATCCAGAGAAAACAAGGAATACTTGTGCACAAGGTATAAAATAACTTACAGAAAATAAACCACAATGTTTTTCAAATCAAAGTAATTCACCTCTATGTTAATACCACTATTCAATATTCTAAACATCCAGACCTGCGAGTCTTATAATCCTATGAGTTGGCACTGTGCCAGGACAATTCAAAGGTACTGTTGATCAGTTTTAAAACCTCCCGTTTTTTTTGCCCCGTGCCACCCCACGCTGAGCCTGCCGCGTGGCCACGTGGAGCCGAGCCGCGCTCAAACAAAGACACGGCAGACAGCGACACCTAGTGCCCGCGCTGCGCAACGCTGAGCCCGCCACATGGCCGCCGAGGCAAAGGCTGATGGCGGCAGAGAAACGGCAGGGCGCAGGAGCACGCGGGTCCGACCCTGCCCTTTCAAAACTCCATGAATATTCCAAGTGCTCAAAAACATCGGGAATCGGCTCAAATGAGAAGGGAGAAGTACGCTGAGTCATAGTTTCCCAAGATTCACTAGCCCATTTAGCAAACACATCACTGGAATTTAGCTCTCCTGGCAGTCTCTCAAGGTACAGCAGAAAGGAATAGAAACTCTTTATTGATTGCACTACCATAAGGTAGTGCCAAAATACTAAAAATGTCTCAAGTCCCGAATTTGCCCGCATTCTTCACCAATTATCTGTCGTGGTTTGATCGTGGGGAGACAATCCAAACCGTGGCAGATGGTTTCCCTTCACCCTTTATCCCCCTTCAGCAACCCCCCCCTCTCTCCTTCCCCCTCCTTCTCACTAGGATGTGGGGAGGACAGGAAAAGAGAAAAGTAAAGGAAAAGAGAATTGGGAAACTTGAAAACGTTTACTAAGACTAGGAAAACGAACACAGGGCAAAAATAACACAGAAACAAATATTGGAAAACCAGTCCTGAAGTCCAGCAGCATCCCACAGTTGAACCGGAAACAGCAGGAGACTTCAGCTTGCAGGAACAGCAGAATGAAGGAAAGCAGTCCGATGAAAAACAACCAATGCCCCCAGCAGGCAATGCAAAAAGACAGCAAGCCAGTCCACGTGCTCTGCTTTTATATGCAGGAAATCGTGACTTGGATGGAATACCCCTATTGGTCAGTTCGTGGCCACATGACTCGGGCCAGTTCCTTCCATTGCTCCCCCCCTCCGCTTCAGCCCAAAACGAGGGGGGGCGGTTGACAACACCAGGGCACTTTTCAACATGATCGTCATGAGTTTTCTTAAGTAGGTATGAGCCTCCTTTGAAGAAATAGGCTGAAGCCACATTCACAAAACCCCACAGTCCATTTTCAGCAACAGAATCTACCGTTTCCCCCTTTAGTGACAACCAGGGTTCTCTCAAGGTGCGCTTTTACAATACTTGTGAGCTGTTCAGTGACTCACTTGCTAAAGGAGGTGGCCTCATCCAACTCCCAGTTTTAGCCTGCCAGCTCTCCAATGCATTGCCTCTTCCACCTTCCTTCTACCGGGCCCAAAGTGAATTCTACTGCCTGGTTAGGGAGATGCACGTGCCACCGGTCCCAAAGCATCACTCTGGGTATCCATCATAGCTGGCCATTACCTCTCAGCTGCTGCACCAGACAAACCTTTCTGGAACAGCAAACTCTCAAAATCTGCTCCAGGTCTGTAAGAGTCGGTCCAAAACCAGTATCTGCGTTAACATCGCCACCAAGAACAGGCTGACAGTGACTCAAAGAGAGGCCTGAGGAGAAGCATTGTGTTGCACAGGTGTCTCCAACCTGGAAGGCTACTGCTAACAATGGCTGCTGTGTGGAGTTTGCCTGCTGCTTCAGCCAAGCTAGCCCCCACCTCCTAAAAGGGATTGTTAGGTGGGTCTCTCTGACCCAGGGACAATCGCTGCCGTCCAGAAGATGGATTCTTGCCTGCAGCCTCAGTCACACCTTGTCCCCCACCTGCTCCCTCGAACAAAGGACAACAAAAAAGAGCACGCCCAGAAGCTCGCCAAGGGTCCTGAGGCCACCCAATGGACCAGAGAGATACCCCTGAATGCAGGCCACGCAGGCGCAGACAAGCGCTGGCAAGAGAGGCGAAGACTTTTCAAGCCTGCGCAGTTAAGCCCAGATTGAGAAACAAAGGTGGAGATTGTCCTGAAACAATGGGAGCGAGGGGGATGAAGAAGTATAAAGATGGTTCCTGACTGGACGTCATTGAGATCTCCCCACCAGAGGATCCCAAAACACCATGGAGGACCGGCAGGACTCCACGGGACTGGACACCAGAGGGACGCCTTTGGAGCTCACCTGCTGATAAACCAGTCCTCATTCCCATCTTTTCCTTCTTCTTTCCCTGTTTCTTTTTCCTTTCCTGTTTTCTTACTCTCGCTATCACGTGCCGCTTTACGGGCAAAATAATAAAGTAACACTGTTTGATTGTATTCTAAGCACTTGGCATTTCAGATGCCTTAATTTTGTGCTTCAAGAAGAATGTAAATGAACCATCATGAGTCCATCACTGAGTGGACCCCAACAAGGTCCTTGCAAGCTCTCAATCTCCTTTTGCTCCCCTAGCACACTTCTTCCCCCCTCCATGCAGTTTGGTTTCGGCCTAGGGAGCAGACAAATCCTTGGAAAAAGTAGGCATTCTTTTCATGTCCTATGTCAGCACGGGAAAAGAAGAAAATCCCAAAGTCTCAACATCTACACCGCCCTAAGTGGAAGGCCAACGTGTCCCCACCATCCACCAGCATGATCTACCACTAGTTCATATATGACTCAGTGATTTTGAGAGAGGTAGAAGAAAACAGGCACCAAAAATTAGAAAAAAAGTCTGAAAGCTTAAGACAAAACAGCACTTCTTTAGAAGGAGATGATTGGCTCGAAGAGGGATGGGGTTGTAGCTGAGCTTGTCCCAGTCAGGCAGCATTCTAAAACCAATGAGGACCAGGTGGCCTCCTATGCCTATAGGGAGAAACTGATGTGCTTTGCTCGCTCCCTGAAATGCTTGTACACCAATGCGCGCAGCATGGGGAATAAGCAGGTGGAGTTAGGATCCTATGTTCGGTCGGGAGATTATGATCTGGTGGCAATTACAGAAACATGGTGGGACAGTCCACATGACCAGTATGTGGTCATGGATGGCTATGCCCTTTTCGGGAAAGACCGGCCAGCCAGGCGTGGTGGTGGAGTTGCTCTCTATGTGAGAGAGCAACCACAATGTACTAAATTCTGCCCAGGAGTGGATGACGAGCGAATTGAGAGTGTATGTGTCAGGATCAAGGGGCAGGCTGGCAGGGGTGACACTGTTGTGGGCGTCTGTTACAGGCCACCAGATCAGGCTAAGGAAGTTGATGAGGCCTTCTATGGGCAGCTGAGAGTGGCCTCACAGTCACAGGCCCTGGTTGTTGTGGGTGATTTTAACTTTCCTGATGTTTGCTGGAAGGACCATTCAGCCAGCCAGCCACAGTCCAGGAGGTTCCTCCAGTGCATTGGTGATAACTTCCTCATGCAGATGGTGGAGGAGCCGACTAGGAGAGGTGCACTGCTGGATCTCATCCTCACTAACAAGGAGGGTCTGGTCGAAGCAGTAAAGGTTGAGGGCTGCCTGGGTTGCAGTGACCATGAGATGGTGGAGTTCAGCATCTTGTGTGGCAGGAACAGAATAGCAAGCAGAATTACAACCCTGGACTTTAGCAGGGCTAACTTTGGCCTTTTCAAGCAATTGCTGGGGGAAATCCCATGGGCAAGACTGCTTGAAGGAAAAGGGGCCCAAGATAGCTGGATTGCATTCAGATATTGCTTCTTCCACGCTCAGGATCAGAGCATCCCCACACGTAGGAAGTCAAGGAAGGGAGCCAGGAGGCCTGCGTGGTTGAATAGGGATCTGTTGGGTATGCTCAAGCAGAAGAGGGGAATTTACAGGTCACGGAAGCAGGGGCTGGCCACTGGGGAAGAATATAAGGCTGCTGTTAGAGGATGTAGGAAGGCAGCTAGGATAGCCAAGGCCTCCTTAGAATTACAGCTGGTGAGAGGGGTCAAGGACAGCAAAAAGAACTTTTTCAAATGCATAGCAGATAAAACTAATACCAGAGGCAATGTAGGCCCACTGATGAATGGGGTGGGTGCCCTGGTGGCAGAAGGTACAGAGAAGGCAGAATTACTGAATGCCTTCTTTGTCTCTGTCTACTCTGCCGGAGGCTGTCCTGGGGAGCCCTGTACCCCTGAGACACCGGATGAAGCCAGGTCAATGGAGGAGTTTGCTTTAGTCGGTGAGGACTGGGTTAGAGGCAATGAAATAGTCTGGACATCCATAAATCAATGGGTCCAGATGGGATGCATCAGCGGGTGCTGAGGGAGCTGGCTGAAGTCATTGCTGGACCACTCTCCAACATCTTTGCCAAGTCTTGGGAAACGGGGGAGGTGCCCAAGGATTGGAGGAAAGCAAATGTCACTCCGGTCTTCAAAAAGGGCAAGAAGGAGGACCCGGGTAATTATAGACCGGTCAGCCTCACCTCTGTCCCTGGGAAAGTAATGGAACAGCTTATCCTTGGTGCCATCCCAAGGCATATCAAGGATAAGAGGGTTATTAGGGGGAGTCAGCATGGCTTTGCCAAGGGTAAGTCATGCTTGACCAACCTCATAGCCTTTTATGAGAATGTAACAAGGTGGATGGATGATGGCAGAGCGGTGGATGTGGTCTACCTTGACTTCAGTAAAGCCTTTGACACAGTCTCCCACAGCATCCTCACAGCTAAGTTGAGGAGGTGTGGTCTAGACAATAGAGTAGTGAGGTGGGTTGCAAACTGGCTTAAGGAGAGAAGCCAGAGAGTGGTAGTCAATGGTGCGGAGTCTAGTTGGAGGCCAGTATCTAGTGGAGTGCCTCAGGGGTCAGTACTGGGGCCAATATTATTCAATATATTCATAAACGATTTAGACGAGGGAATAGAGTGTACTATCAGCAAGTTTGCTGATGACACTAAGCTGGGAGGAGTGGCTGACATGCCAGAAGGCTGTGCTGCCATCCAGCGGGACCTGGACAGGCTGGAGAGTTGGGCGGGGAATAACCTAATGAAATTTAACAAGGGAAAGTGTAGAGTCCTGCATCTGGGCAGGAACAACCCCAGGTTCCAGTATAGGTTGGGAAATTACATATTAGAGAGCACTGTAGAGGAAAGGGACCTGGGGGTCCTGGTGGACAGCAGGATGACCATGAGACAGCACTGTGCCCTTGTGGCAAGGAAGGCCAATGGCATCCTGGGGTGTATTACAAGGGGCGTGGTTAGTAGATCGAGAGCGGTCCTCCTTCCCCTCTACTCTGCCCTGGTGAGACCCCATCTGGAATATTGTGTCCAGTTCTAGGCCCCTCAGTTCTAGAAGGACAGGGAACTGCTGGAGAGGGTCCAGAGTAGGGCAACGAAGATGATTAAGGGAGTGGAGCACCTCCCTTATGAAGAAAGGCTGAGGGAGCTGGGTCTCGTTAGTTTGGATAAGAGGAGACTAAGGGGGGACCATATTAATGTTTATAAATATATAAAGGGTGAGTGCCATGAGGATGGAGCCAGGCTCTTCTCGGTGGCAAACAATGATAGGAAAAGGGGTAATGGGATCAGGCTGGAACATAAGAGGTTCCACTTAAATTTGAGAAAAAACTTCTCAGTAAGGGTGACAGAGCACTGGAACAGGCTGCCAAGGGAGGTTGTGGAGTCTCCTTCTCTGGAGACATTCAAAACCCTCCTGGACATGTTCCTGTGCGACCTCACCTAGGCATTCCTGCTCCAGCAGGGGGATTGGACTACCTGATCTTTTGAGGTCCGTTCCAATCCCAAACATACTATGATACTGTGATACTGTGATACCTGCACCAAACAACCATGACTCAGCCTAAGGAGATCTGCACCTTATTTTTTTGTACTGCCAGCAGATTGTGGAAGTACAGTATAAAAACCATCCTTATGGAGAGATCTTCGTATTTTAGGCTTAGTCTAAGTGTCTCAAGTAGCTGGAGTTTTTGCTTGGGCCTAATCCATAAGGTCTTATGGCTTTCCTCCTCGTCTGAAGACGAATGTGCTAGAAACTATAAAGCAAAAAAATGTTCTGCAGCCTAGCCTTGCCATGCCTGTCCTTGCCTGTCGTTGCCTGTCCTTGCCTTGCCTTATTTCCTTCTCATCCTGTTTTCGGTCCCATCCTCTCTCACTAACCCCTCATCTGGCTGCATGTCTCTTCTTTCCTTTTCTCTCACTCTCCTGCTTCCTGCCTCTTTCCTTTCAATTCCTCCATCTCACTCCTGCAGCCCAACACTACTTCTTATTCTTCCTTCCCTTTCTCCTGCTCCCTTCGCTTTCTCCCTCTGTCCCATGTCTTTCTTACCGACTTGTCTGTTGGAGACTTTGGGCCACTTTGGCCCCAAGTCTGGGCATGGTTTGACCAGTTTTCAGAGGCCTGGCTGGTGACAGCAGGGACAGCAGGCAGTGACAGGCCCGGGGCTGACAGGTTCCCCCTCCCCTAGGGGGCGCTCGGCTGCCACACGCAGCTGACATAGAACCTTTGTCACAATGCCCGCTACCGTGGCGAGGATGCGGTGACTCTGCAGGTGACAGGGACACTGCAGGACTTGGTGTCAGCTCAGCAATTTCTCACTTCCCCAAAAAGCGGAATTCTGCAAATTGCTGCCTTTGCTCTTGAAGTTCTGCCATCAGGTGAGTGTTTAGGTGTAATACACTGGAAACCAGAGCAGAAATGGTGAAATATTCCCATGATATGCATGATCCCTGCACCAAAACACCATGACTCAGCCTAAGGAGATCTGCAGCTTGTTTTTTTGTACTGCCAGCAGATTGTGGAAGTACAGTATAAAAACCATCCTTATGGAGAGATCTTCGTATTTTCGGCTTAGTCTAGGTTTCTCAAATAGCTGGGGTTTTTGCTTGGGCCTAATCCATAAGGTCTTATGGCTGTCCTCCTCGTCTGAAGACGAATGTGCTAGAAACTATAAATCAAAAAATGTCCTGCAGCGTAGCCTTGCTTTGCCTGTCCTTGCCTGCCTTATTTCCTTCTCATCCTGTTCTCTGTCCCATTCTCTCTCACTAACCCCTCGTCTGGCTGCATGTTTCTTCTTTCTTTCCTTTTCTCTCACTCTCCTGCTTCCTGCCTCTTTTCTTTCAATTCCTCCATCTTACTCCTGCAGCCCAACATTACTTTTTATTCTTCATTCCCTCTCTCCTGCTCCCTTCGCTTTCTCCCTCTATCCCATGTCTTTCATACCGACTTGTCTGTTGGAGACTTTGGGCCACTTTGGCCCCAGGACTGTGCATGGTTTGACCAGTTTTCAGAGGCCCTGCTGGTGACAGCAGGGACAGCAGGCAGTGACAGGCCCGGGGCTGACAGGCTCCCCCTCCCCTAGAGGGCACACGGGTGCCACACCCAGCTGACATAGAACCGTTGTCACAATGCCCGCTACCGTGGCAAGGATGCGGTGACTCTGTACACACTGTCCAGGGGTGTTTGTGACACACACGATGTCCAATGGGGTTTCTGACACAGAGACTCTCCAGGGGTGTTTGTGACACACACGCTGTCCCATAGGATTTGTGACACTCACATGCTATCCAGAGGGGTTTGTGACACATACACTTTCCAACGGGGTTTGTGACGCACACAGTCTGTCACGGGCTTGTGACACGCACACTGTCCAATGGGGTTTGTGACACTCTCGAGGGTTAAGATTGCGGGTGACAATAAAACCCTGGCAGATGTATTGTTAACCCCCTCTTCCCAACCCCCCACTTCCCCCTCCCTCTTCCCCCTTTCCACTAAGGAGAGGCGATCGGGAGGAAAAGAAGGACAGAGTGAAGAGATTTGGAAAATATTAAAGATGTTTTACTAATGCTACTAATAAGAATAGAGAAAATAATACAAAATATACAAAACCAATCTTGAAAGTCTCAACAACTGCAGAGCCGGCACCCAAAGTCCTGGATTAGACTCTGCAGCCAATCGGAGCTGGATTCAGTCTCTCACTAGGCCTCAGTTCGCAGGGATGACTAGTAAGGTCCTCTTCTAATGTCGGCCATAAGCAGAAGGGAAAAGGGACAATGGGACGAGATCCTCGTGATCTCCCACTTTTATATGAAGTATTCACATGAATGGAGTGTTATACACAGTTGGTCAGTTTCTTGGTCACTTGCTTCTCGTCGCCCCTCTTGCGAGATATCCATCCCTGCTTATCAATAGGTTTGCATTCCATTGCTAGGTTTACCAAAACATGTGTCTGGTTGTCCAGGAAAATGCAGTTAATATGAAGGCTTTAGGTGACAGGCAAATTCACTAAAAGAGAAACTTGTTTTTAACAAAACCAGGACATTCCACCCCTTATAATATGCCATTCACTGAATGCTTAAACCTTATCAATACAATCTATCAATACAATCTAATTAATCACTACTACTATATATATATATACATATGTACATATATACACAGGACTAATTAATCAGTGGACCATCCTTTAAAAAGTTCATTAAGTTCATTTTGTCACGACAGTCTCCCAGGGCAGGAAAAATGGTACAAGTGCATCTCATGACCACTGTTTGTGGGTTAAAGACATCAACTTCGAAGAAGTTGTCAGGCGCCACTCGAAGAAGCTAGCTCTGGTTTCATCATCACTGTCTTGATCTGGAAGACACTTATTAAACACTGTTAGTATGACAATTCACATCATGCAGTTCAATATTGCATATTTTCACCTAATCTCAAATCCTCTTGACGTACACACTGAACTTCTCCATCCTTAAGCATCACCCACCAGGTGCTGCCAGGTCCCTGGGCAAAAACAATCCCATGAATGGGCTTGCTTTTGCCTGAGGCAGGAGTAACCCAGACTGCCTTTCCTAACATGTTTTTCATGCGTACTACAGGGACTTTATCTCCTTCTACAGTCCGTAGAATTTCTGATTGGGCAGGCCCGGCTCGATTGGTTGATCCCCTGGTGTTGACCAACCAAGTGGCTTTTGCTAAATGTGAATCCCAGTTTTTAAAGGTTCCACCACCAAGTGCCTTTAGTGTAGTTTTTAGCAAACCATTGTACCTTTCAATTTTCCCAGAGGCTGGTGCATGATATGGAATATGATATACCCACTCAATACCATGTTTTTTGGCCCAATTGTCTATAAGACTGTTTTTGAAATGAGTACCGTTGTCTGATTCAATTCTTTCTGGCGTACCATGTCACCAAAGGACTTGTTTTTCAAGGCCCAAGATAGTATTTCGGGCTGTAGCATGCGGTACGGCATATGTTTCCAACCATGCAGTGGTTGCTTCCACCATTGTAAGTACATAACGCTTACCTTGATGTGTTTGTGGAAGTGTAATATAATCAATCTGCCAAGCTTCTCCATATTTATACTTTAACCATCGCCCCCCATACCATACAGGCTTTAACCGTTTCGCTTGTTTGATTTCGGCGCAAGTCTCACATTCATGAATAACCTGTGAAATAGTGTCCATAGTTAAATCCACCCCTCGATCGCGAGCCCATTTATATGTTGCATCTCTACCTTGATGCCCTGAAGCATCATGGGCCCACCGAGCTAGGAAAAGTTCACCTTTATGTTGCCAGTCCAAGTCCACCTCAGCTACTTTAATCTTAGCAGCTTGATCTGCTTGCTGGTTGTTTAGATGTTCCTCGGTGGCTCGATTTTTAGGCACATGAGCATCTACATGCCGGAACTTTCACAGGCAGGCTCTCTAGCCGAGCAGCAATGTCTTGCCACAGTGTGGCAGCCCAAATGGGTTTACCTCTGCGCTGCCAGTTGCTTTTCTTTCATTGCTGTAGCCAGCCCCACAAGGCATTTGCTACCATCCATGAGTCAGTATAGAGATAAAGTATTGGCCGCTTCTCTCGTTCAGCAATGTCCAAAGCCAGCTGGATGGCTTTCACTTCTGCAAATTGACTAGATTCACCTTGTCCTTCAGTGGCTTCTTTAACTTGTCGTGTGGGACTCCACACAGCAGCTTTCCACCTTCGATGTTTTCCTACAAGACGACAGGATCCATCTGTGAACAGTGCATACTGCTTATCAGTCTCTGAAAGAGTATTATATGGTGGTGCTTCTTCAGCACGTTTTACTTCCTCATCTGGAGACGTCCCAAAGTCTTTACTTTCTGGCCAGTCTGTAATCACTTCTAAGATCCCTGGGCGATTGGGATTTCCAATTCGAGCTCGTTGCATGATCAATGCAATCCATTTACTCCATGTAACTTCGGTTGCATGATGTAGAGAGGGAACCGTCCCTTTGAACATCCAGCTCAGCACCGACAGTCGAGGTGCCAGGAGGAGCTGTGCTTCAGTACCGATCACTTCTGAAGCAGCTCGAACTCCTTCGTATGCTGCTAGTATCTCTTTTTCAGTTGGAGTATAGTTGGCCTCAGATCCTCTGTATCCTCGGCTCCAAAAACCTGAGGGTCGACCTCGGGTTTCTCCTGGTGCTTTCTGCCAGAGGCTCCAGGTAAGTCCATTATCTCCGGCTGCAGTGTAGAGCACATTTTTAACATCTAGTCCAGTCCGAACTGGTCCAAGGGCCACTGCATGAGTTATCTCACGCTTAATTTGTTCAAAGGCTTGTCGTTGTTCAGGGCCCCACTCAAACTGGTTCTTTTTACGAGTCACTCGATAGAGAGGGCTCACAATCTGGCTGTAGTCAGGAATGTGCATTCTCCAAAAACCTACAACGCCCAAGAAAGTCTGTGTCTCCTTTTTATTAGTAGGTGGAGACATTGCTGCAGTTTTGTTGATCACATCCATTGGGATCTGACGGAGGCCATCTAGCCATTTTATTCCTAAAAACTGGATCTCTCGTGCAGGTCCCTTGACCTTGCTTCGTTTTATGGCAAAACCAGCATCCAAAAGAATCTGAATTATTCTCTCACCTTTCTCAAAGACTTCTTTCGCTGTGTCGACCCATACGATGATGTCATCAATATATTGCAAGTGTTCTGGAGCTTTACATTGCTCCAGAGTGGTCTTGATCAGTCCATGGCAGATGGTAGGACTGTGTTTCCACCCCTGGGGCAAGCGATTCCACGTGTACTGGATGCCTCTCCAGGTGAAAGCAAACTGCGGCCTGCACTCTGCTGCTACAGGAATAGAGAAAATGCATTAGCAATGTCAATTGTAGCATACCACTTAGCTGCCTTTGACTCCAGTTCAAATTGCAGTTCTAGCATGTCAGGCACAGCAGCACTCAGTGGTGGTGTAACTTCATTCAGGCCACGATAGTCTACAGTTAGTCTCCACTCATCACTAGACTTACGCACTGGCCAGATTGGGCTGTTGAAAGGTGAGCGAGTCTTACTGATCACACCCTGGCTTTCCAATTGACGGATCAATTTCTGGATAGGAATCAAAGAGTCTCGGTTGGTGCGATATTGCAGGCTATGCACTGTTGTAGTAGCAATTGGCACCTGGTGATCGTCAACCATCAGCAGTCCTACAACAGAAGGATCATCTGAAAGACCAGGCAAATCAGACAGCTGTTCAATTTTCTCAGTGTCCACAGCTGCTATACCAAATGCCCACCTATACCCTTTTGGGTCCTTAAAATACCCTCTCCTGAGGTAGTCTATGCCAAGGATGCACGGAGCATCTGGACCAGTCACAATGGGATGCTTTTGCCAGTTTTTTCCAGTTAGGCTCATTTCAGCCTCTACAACAGTCAGTTCCTGGGATCCCCCAGTCACTCCAACAATATTGATGGATTGCGTTCCTTTATAATTAGAAGGAATTATTGTGCACTGTGCACCAGTGTCCAATAAAGCTTTGTACTCCTGGGGGTGTGTTGTACCAGGCCATCGTTATTTGTACAGTCCAATAAACTCTGTTATCCCTTTCCTCCACCTGGCTGGAGGCAGGGCACCTCTAATGTCTGTTTTGCACAGTCTCTGGGTGTGAATTAGAGGTTCCTTCAAGAGCATCAGAATCTCTTCTGCTCCTTTTGTAAGCTGGAGCAGCCACCTTCCTAGGAGTTTTTCCTTTTATCTCAACGTACTCGTTCCTGAAGTTCTGAGGTAGGTCTTCCGTGCCACTTATTCATGTTTTCTCCCTGCTCGTGTAGGAAGAACCACAGTGAACCTCTTTTTGTGGGCTGCCTCTGTCCTCTCTCTCGAGATTGGAAACGCCTTTTCCTAATAGCTGAAACATAGGTTTGTGCAGGTCGTGAATGGTATGTGTCTTCTCTGAGTTCTTTGATTTCTTGCAATATCTTTTCAAACCGGTCATCAGATTTTTCACACAGTTTCTCTACAGCAGAGCCACAAGCCCGTAGAGAAGCAGCAAGGCTGTCCTCAAAGTTCCGGAGCTGCTCAATCACTTCATTAATCTCTGGCAGACCTCTAGCTGACCAGACCATTCCTGCCAATGACTAGTATTGTTAGTCAGCCTTTCTAAAGATTCGCTTGACCAATTAGCATACACAGAGCCGTACTGCTCTTTAATCTCTCCTGGAGGCTTTTCAAGGTAAAGCAGAAGCGAGTAGAAATTCATTAGCGGCTGCAGTATAATGAAATAAACCAATGACAAACCACACAGTATCATCATGACCATTGTCCAGTTCCTTGTTGTTATATAATGAATACTTCGATTTAAAAAGAAAGCCCAACACAGATATGGAATCAGTGAGCACAATGTAGAAAATAACTGATACAGCTTATGCCATAACATCTTTAAATCAGTGTAATTCACTTTGCCTTAATACAACTAAATAATATGCAAAGCAAAAGAACGCGCAAGTATCACAACTCTATGAGCTGGCACCATGCCAAGAAAACTGAAAGGTACATCAGAGCTGTAGAAAAGCCAAAAATCTTCAAATTTACCCCATTCACGGGCCCCACGTTGGGCGCCAATTTATTTATCGAGGGTTAAGATTGCGGGGTGACAAGAAAACCCTGGCAGATGTTTTGTTAACCCCCTCTTCCCAACCCGCTACTTCCCCCTGCCTCTTCCCCCTTTCCACTAAGGAGAGGCGATTGGGAGGAAAAGAAGGACAGAGTGAAGAGAGTTGGAAAATATTAAAGATGTTTTACTAATGCTACTAATAAGAATAGAGAAAATAATACAAAATATACAAAACCAATCTTGAAAGTCTCAACAACTGCAGAGCCGGCACCCAAAATCCTGGATTAGACTCTGCAGCCAATTGGAGCTGGATTCAGTCTCCCACTAGGCCTCAGTTCGCAGGGACGACTAGTAAGGTCCTCTTCTAATGTCGGCCATAAGCAGAAGGGAAAAGGGACAAAGGGATGAGATCCTCGTGATCTCCCACTTTATAAGAAGTATTCACGTGAATGGGATGTTATACACAGTTGGTCAGTTTCTTGGTCACTTGCTTCTCGTCGCCCCTCTCGCGAGATGTCCATACCTGCTTATCAATAGCTTTGCATTCCATTGCTAGGTTTACCAAAACATGTGTCTGGTTGTCCAGGAAAATGCAGTTAATATGAAGGCTTTAGCTGACAGGCAAATTCACTAAAAGAGAAACTTGTTTATAGCAAAAACAGGACAGACACACACACTGTACAATAGGGTTTGTTACACACATGCTGTCCAATGGGGATTTTGACACGCACACGGTCCAATGGGGTTTGTCACACACACAAGCTGTCCAATGAGGTTTGTGACATATACGCTGTCCAATGGGGTTTGTGAGACACACGCTGTCCAGGTGAGTCTTTGACACAAACAATGTTGAATGGGGTTTGTGACAAACACGCTGTCCAATGGGGATTGTGACAAACACAATGTCCAATGGGGGTTGTGAAACACACGCTGTCCAATTGGGCTTGTGACACACACACTCTGTCCAATGGGGTTTGTGACACACACACTCTGTCCAATGGGGGTTGTGAACACACACGCCGTCAAGTGGGGTTTGTGACACACACACTGTGCAATAGGGTTTGTGACACACACACGCTATCCAATGGGGTTTGTGACACATAAACTTTCCAATGAGTTTGTGACACACACACTCTGTCCCATGTGGCTTGTGACACACACTCTGTCCAATGGGGTTTGTGAAACACACACTGTCTAATTGGGTTTGTGACACACACGCTGTCCAATGGGGATTGTGACACGCACACTGTCCAGGGGGGTTTGTGACACACACGGTGTCAAATGAGGCTTGTGACACACACACTGTCCAGGGGGGTTTGTGACACGCACACTGTCCAATAGGGTTTGAGACACACACATGCTGTCCAATGGGGTTTGTGACACACATACTTTCCAATGGGTTTTTTGACACACACGCGCTATCTAATGGGGTTTTTGACACATACACTTTCCAATGGGGTTTGTGACACAGAAAATCTCCAGGGGTGTTTGTGACACACACACTGTCCAGAGGGGTATGTGACACACAAACCATCCAATGGGGCTTGTGACACGCACACTGTCCAATGGGGATTGTGACACACACACTGTGCAATGGGGATTGTGACACACACACTGTCCAGAGGGGTTTGTGACACACACACTATCCAATGGATATAGCGAAACACATTCTGTCCAATGGTGTTTGTGACACACACGTTGTCCAGTGGGGTTTGGCTTGGACAAGTGTACTCTACGCTGGGTTAAGAACTGGCTGGAGGGCCGGGCCCAGAGAGTGCTGGTGAATGGGGCTGCATCCAGCTGGCGGCCAGTCACTAGTGGTGTTCCCCAGGGGTCAGTGTTGGGTCCAGTCCTGTTTAACATCTTTATTGATGATTTAGACGAGGGGATTGAGACCATCATCAGCAAATTTGCTGATGACACCAAGTTGGGAGGGAGTGTCGACCTGCTGGAAGGCAGGAGGGCTCTGCAGAGGGATCTGGATAGACTGGAAAAATGGGCTGATTCCAATGGGATGAAGTTCAATAAGGCCAAATGCCGGGTGCTGCACTTTGGTCACAACAACCCCCTGCAGCGCTACAGGCTGGGTGCAGAGTGGCTGGAGAGCAGTCAGACAGAAAGGGACCTGGGGGTGCTAATTGACAGGAAGCTCAACATGAGCCAACAGTGTGCCCAGGTGGCCAAGAAGGCCAACGGTATCCTGTCCTGTATCAAAAACAGCGTGGTCAGCAGGACAAGGGAAGTGATCCTTCCCCTGTACTCTGCATTGGTGAGGCCACACCTGGAGTATTGTGTTCAGTTCTGGGCCCCTCAGTTCAGGAAAGACATTGAAGTGCTGGAGCGGGTCCAGAGAAGAGCAACACGACTGGTGAAGGGACTTGAACATAAGACCTATGAGGAGAGGCTGAGGGAGCTGGGGTTGTTTAGTCTGGAGAAGAGGAGGCTTAGAGGTGACCTCATCACTCTCTATAACTACCTGAAGGGAAGTTATAGCCAGGTGGGGATTGGTCTCTTCTCCCAGGCAGTTAGCAATAGGACAAGGGGGCATGGGCTTAAACTCTACCAGGGGAAATTTAGGCTGGATATTAGAAAGAAATTCTTTACAGAGAGAGTGATCAGGCATTGGAATGGCCTGCCCAGGGAGGTAGTGGACTCGCCGTCCCTGGAGGTTTTTAAACTGAGATTGGACATGGCACTTAGTGCCATGATCTAGTAAACGGACTAGAGTTGGACCAAGGGTTGGACTCGATGATCTCTGAGGTCTCTTCCAACCCAGTCGATTCTGTGATTCTGTGATTCTGTTTGTGACACACCCACTGTCCAGGGGGGTTTGTGACACACACGATGTCCAATGGTGTTTGTGACACAAACACTCTGTCCAATGGGGTTTTTGACACACACATTCTGTCCAATGGGATTTGTGACATGCACACTGCCCAATGGGGATTGTGACACACACACTGTCCAATAGGGTTTGTGACACACACGCTGTCCAATGGGGACTGTGACACACACACGCTGTCCAATGGTGTTTGTGAACACGCATGCTGTCCAATGGGTTTTGTGACACACACACTGTCCAATGGGGTTTGTGACACACACACTCTATCTAATGTGGTTTATGACACACACACTTTCCAATGGGGTTTCTCACACACACGCTGCCCAATGGGTTTTGTGACACACACACTGTCTAATGGGGTTTGTGAACACACACGGAGTCCAAAGGGTATTGTGACACACACAAAAGCTGTCCCATGGGGTTTGTGACACGCATGCTGTCCAGTGGGGTTTGTGACACACACATTGTACAGGGGGGTTTGTAACACACACGCTATCCAATGCGGTTTGTGACACAGACACTCTCTAATGGGGTTTGTGACAAACAAACGCTGTCCAATGGGGTTTGTGACACACACTCTCTCCAATGGGGGTTTTCAACACACACACGCTGTCCCATGTGGTTTGTGACACGCATGCTTTCAAATGAGGATTGTGACACACACATTGTACAGGGGGGTTTGTGACACACACAGTGTCCAATGGGGTTTGTGACACACAAGCTCTGTCAAATGTGGGTTGTGACACAAATGCTGTCCAATGGGGTTTGTGACACACACACTTTCCAATGGGTATTGTGACACACATTGACCAAGGGTGTTTGTGACACACAGGCTGTCCAGTGGGGTTTGTGATACATACACACTGTCCAATGGGGTTCGTGACACACACGCTGTCCAATGGTGTTTGTAACACAAACCCTGTCCAATGGGGTTTGTGACAATCAACCGCTGTCCAGTGGGGTTTGTGACACACACTCTCTCCATTGGGGATTGTGAACACACACACGTTGTCCCATGGGGCTTGTGACACGCATGCTGTCTAATGGGGTTTCTGACACACACATTGTACAGGGCTGTTTGTGACACACACGCTGTCCAATGGGTTTTGTGACACACACACTCTGTCCAATGGGGCTTCTGACACACATGCTGTTCAGGTGAGTTTGTGAGACACACACTGTCCAATGGGGTTTGTAACACAGAGACTCTCCAGGGGTGTTTTTGACATACACACTGTCCAATAGGGTTTCTGACACACACATGCTATCCAATGGGTTTTGTGACACACACGCTGTCCAATGGGAACTGTGACACACACACTGTCCAATTTGGATTGTGACACACACACGCTGTCCCATGGGTTTTTTGACACGGATGCCGTTCAATGGGGTCTGTGACATACACAGTGTCCAGGGCTGTTTGTGACACACACACTGTCCAACGTGTGTTTGTGACAGACACGCTGTATAGTGGGTTTTGTGACACACACACTGTCCAGGGGGATATGTGACACACACGTTGTCCAATGGGGTTTGTGACACACACACGCTGTCCAATGGGGTTCGTGACACAGACGCTCTCCAGTGTTTTTTTTTACACGAACACTGTCCAACAGTGTTTGTGACACTCATACAGTATCCAACGGGGTTTGTGACACATACACATTCCCATGGGGATTGTGACACACATACTCTGTCCAAAGGGGCGTGTGACACACACTCTGTCCTATGGGGCTTGTGACACACACACGCAATCCAATGGGGTTTGTGACACACACACTTTCCATTAGGGTTTCTGACACACACACGCTGTCCAAAGGTGTTTGTGACACACACATGTCAAATTGGGTATGTGACACACATACTGTCCGTGGGGGGTTTGTGACACACACACTGTCCAATGGGGTTTGTTACACACACTCTGTCCAATGGTGTTTGTGATACACACACTGTCCAATGGGGATTGTGACACAAACACACTTTCCAATAGAGATTTGTGACACACAAACTGTCCAATGGGGTTTGTGAGATACACGCTGTCCAATGGTGTTTGTCACGCACGCGGTGTCCATGGGGGTTTGTGACACACACGCAGTCCAATGGGAATTGTGACATACACGCTGTCCAATGGGGTTTGCCACACACACTCTGTTCAGGGGGATTTGTGACACACACGCTGTCCAATGGGGTTTGTGTCACACACAATCTGTCCAATGGGAGTAGTGACACACACGCTGTCCAGTGGGGTTTCTTGCACACACACACTGTCCAATGGGGTTTGTGAAACACAAGCGCTATCCAATGGTGTTTGTGACACGCATGATGTCCAATGGGGTTCGTGACACAAACACTATCCAGGATGTTTTGTGACACACACCCTGTGCAATGCGGTTTGTGACACACACACTGTCCATGGGGGTTTGTGACACACACGCTGTCCAATGGGGTTTGTGAAACACACAGTGTACAATGGGATTTGTCACACACACTGTGTACAATCGGGATTGTGACACACACACGCTTTCCAATGGGGTTTGTGACACACACGCTGTCCAATGGGTTTTGTGACACACACACTCTGTCCAATGGGGCTTGTGACACACACGCTATTCAGGTGAGTTTGTGAGACATGTACTGTCCAATGGGTTTTTTGACACAGACACTCTCCAGGGGTGTTTTTGACACATACACTGGCATGAAGTCCAGTAGGGTTCGTGACACACACACTGTCCAGGGGGTTTTGTGACACAGACCCTGTTCAGTGCGGTTTGTGACACACTCACTGTCCATGGGGTTTGTGAAACACACGCTGTCCAATGCGGTTTGTGAAACACACACTGTCGAATGGGGTTTGTCGCACACACTCTGTCCAATGGGGATTGTGACACACACACGCTTTCCAATGGTGTTTGTGTCACACACGCTGTCCAATGGGTTTTGTGACACACACACTCTGTCCGATGGGGCTTGTGACACACACGCTGTTCAGGTGAGTTTGTGAGACACGCACTGTCCAATAGGGTTTTTGACACAGGGACTCTCCAGGGGTGTTTTTGACACACACACTGTCCAATAGGGGTTGTGACACACACATGCTATCCAATGGGGTTTGTGACACACACACATAATTCAATGGGGTTTGTGATACACACACTGTCCAATGGGTCTTTTGACACACACGCTGTCCGATGCGGTTTGTGACATGAACTCTGTCCAGTGGGGTTTGTGACACCCAGGCTGTCCAATGCGCATTGTGACACACAGACTCTGTACAATGGGTTTGTGACACACACTCTGTCTAGTTGGCTTTGTGACACACACACTGTCCAATGGTGTTTGTGACACACACACTGTCCAATGGGTTTTGTGACACACACACTGTCCAATGGGGTTTGTGACACAAATGCTGTCCAATGGGGTTTATGACACAGACACGCTGTCTAATGGGGTTTGTGACACACATCATTTCCAATGGGGTTTTTTACACACGCACTGTCCAATGGGGTTTGTGACACAAACACTGTCTAGTGGGGTTTGTGACACACATCCTTTGCAATGGGGTTTTTTACACACGCACTGTCCAATGGGGTTTGTGACACAAACACTGTCTAGTGGGGTTTGTGACACACATCCTTTGCAATGGGGTTTTTTACACACACACTGTCCAATGGGGTTTGTGACACAAACACTCTCCGTTGGGGTTTGCGACAGACACAAGGTCCAATGGGGTTTGTGACACACACGCTGTCCAATGGGAACAGTGGCACTCACACTGTCCAGGGGGGTTTCTGACACACAAACTGTCCAATGGGGTTTGTAACACACACACTGTCCAGGGGGGATTGTGACGCATATGCTGTCTAATGGGGTTTGTGACACACACACTGTACGATGGGGTTTGTGACACAGAGACTCTCTAGGGGTGTTTGTGACACACATGCTGTCCAGTGGGGTTTGTAACACACACACTCTCCAATGGGGATTGTGACATACACACGCAGTCCCATGGGGTTTGTGACACGCATGCTTTCCAATGGGGTTTGTGACACACAAACGCTGTCCAATGGTGTTTGTGACACACACGCGATCAAAAGTGGTTTGTCACACACACACTGTTCGGGGGGTTTTGTGACAGACGCTGTCCAATGGGGTTTGTGACACACACTCTGTCCAATGGGGATTGTGACACACACACGCTGTACAATGGGTTTTGTGACACACACACTTTGCAGGGGGGTTTGTGACACACACGCTGTCCAACAGGATTTTTGACATGGACATGGTATCCATTGGGGTTAGTGACACACACGCTGTCCAATGGGGACTGTGACACAAACACACGCTGCCAATGGGTTTGTGACACGCAAGCTGGCCAGTGGGTTTTGTAGACACATAGACTGTCCAATGGGTATTGTGACACACACACGATGCGCAAAGGGGTTTCTGATAAACACACTGCCTAACGGGGTTTGTGACAGACACGCTGTACAATGGGGATTGTAACACACACACGCTGTCCCATGGAATTTGTGACACGCATGCTTTCCAATGGGTTTTCTGACACACAGGCTGTCCAGTGGAGTTTGTGACACACACGCTGTAAAATATGGTTTGTGACACACACACGCTATCCAATGGCGTTTGTGAAACACACGCTGTCAAATGGGGTTTGTGACACACATGCTGTCCAATGGGGATTGTGACACACACACGCTGTCCAATGGGGTTTGTCACACAGACACTGTACAATGGGGTTTGTGACACACACACTGTGCAATGAGGATTGTGACACACACACGCTGTCCAAAGGTGTTTGTGACATGCATGCTGTCCAATGGGTTTTGTGACACACAAACTCGGTCAATTGGGGGTTGTGACACACAAGCTGTCCAATGGGGTTAATGACACACAGGCTGTCCAGTGGGGTTTGTTACACACACACTGTACAGTGGGGTTTGTGACACACACACTTTCCAAAGGGGACTGTGACATGCACACGCTTCCCAATGAGTTTGTCACACCCAGTCTGTCCAATGGGGTTTGTGAGAAACACACGCTGTCCAATTCTGTTTGTAACACATATGCTGTCCAATGGGATTCGTGACACACACACTGCCAATAGGGTTTGTGACACACACACTGTCCAATGGGGATTGTGACACAAACACTCTCCAATGGGGTTTGTGACACACACTCTGTCCAATGGGATTTGTGGCACAAACACACTGTCCAATGGTGTTTGTGACACACACACTGTCCAGTGTAGTTTGTGACATGGATGCTGTCCAATGGGGTTTTTGACACACACTCTATCCAATGGGGTTTGTGGACACACACAGACTGTGCAATGGTGTTTCTGACACACACGCTGTCCAATAGGTTTTGTGACACACACGCTGTCCAGGGGGGTTTGTGACACACACACTGTCCCATGGGTTTTGTCACACACACTCTGTCGAATGGGGATTGTGACACACATTGTCCATGCCGGTTTGTGACACACACACTGTCCAATGGGTTTGTGACACATGCACTGTCCAATGGGGTTTCTCACAAAAACTCTGTCCAATGGGATTTGTGACACACACTATATCCTATGGGGTTTCTCACACACACTCTGTCCAATGGGGATTGTGACAAACACGCTGTCCAATGGTGTGTGTGACACACACACTCTGTCCAATGGGGTTTGTGACACACACGCTGTCCAATGGGGTTTGTGACACATGCTGTCCAAAGGGATTTGTGACACACATGCTGTCCCATGGGGTTTGTGACACACACACTTTCTTATGGGGTTTGTGACACACACACAGTCCAATGGGGATTGTGACACACATACGATGTCCAGTAGTGTTTGTGACACCCACGCTGTCCAATGGGGATTGTGACAAACATGCTGTCCAATGGTGTGTGTGACACACACACTCTGTCCAATGGGGTTTGTGACACACACGCTGCCCCATTGGCTTTGTGACACACATACTGTCCAATGGGAATTGTGACATACACACTGTCCAATAGGATTTGTGACACACACACGCTATACAATGGGGTTTGTGACACACACTCTGTACAATGGGGTTTGTGGACACACACACACTGTCCAATGGTGTTTGTGACACGCACGCTCAACAATGGGGATTGTGACACACACACTGTCTAATGGGGTTTGTGACACACACACTGTCCCATGGGTTTTGTCACTCACACTCTGTCGAATGGGGATTGTGACACACACTGTCCAATGGGTTTTGTGAGACACACGCTGTCCAATGGGGTTTGTGACACACATGCTGTCCAATGGGGTTTGTGACACACACACTTTCTTATGGGGTTATACCACACACACAGTCCAATGGGGATTGTGACACACATACGATGTCCAGTAGTGTTTGTGACACCCACGTTGTCCAATGGGGATTGTGACAAACACGCTGTCCAATGGTGTGTGTGACACACACACTCTGTCCAATGGGGTTTGTGGCACACACGCTGTCCAAAGGGGTTTGTGACACACATGCTGTCCAATGGGGTTTGTGACACACACACTTTCTTATGGGGTTATACCACACACACAGTCCAATGGGGATTGTGACACACATACGATGTCCAGTAGTGTTTGTGACAACCACGTTGTCCAATGGGGATTGTGAGAAACAGGCTGTCCAATGGTGTGTGTGACACACACACTTTGTCCAATCGGGTTTGTGACACACACGCTGCCCAATGGGGTTTGTGACACACACGCTGCCCAATGGGGTTTGTGACACACATGCTGTCCAATGGGGTTTGTGACGCACAAACCTTTTTATGGGGTTTGTGACATACACGCTATACAATGGGATATGTGACACACACACAGTCCAAAGGGGATTGTGACACACAAATTGTCCATGCCGGTTTGTGACACACAGTCTATCAAATGGGGTTTGTGGACACACAAACACTGTACAATGGTGTTTGTGGCACACACGCTGTCCAATAGGTTTTGTGACACACACGCTGTCCAGGGGGGTTTGTGACACACACACTGTCCCATGGGTTTTGTCGCACACACTCTGTCGAATGGGGATTGTGACACACATTGTCCATGCCGGTTTGTGACACACACACTGTCCAATGGGTTTGTGACACATGCACTGTCCAATGGGGTTTCTCACAAAAACTCTGTCCAATGGGATTTGTGACACACACTATATCCTATGGGGTTTCTCACACACACTCTGTCCAATGGGGATTGTGACAAACACGCTGTCCAATGGTGTGTGTGACACACACACTCTGTCCAATGGGGTTTGTGACACACACGCTGTCCAATGGGGTTTGTGACACACACGCTGTCCAATGGGGTTTGTGACACATGCTGTCCAAAGGCGTTTGTGACACACATGCTGTCCCATGGGGTTTGTGACACACACACTTTCTTATGGGGTTTGTGACACACACACAGTCCAATGGGGATTGTGACGCACATACGATGTCCAGTAGTGTTTGTGACACCCACGCTGTCCAATGGGGATTGTGACAAACATGCTGTCCAATGGTGTGTGTGACACACACACTCTGTCCAATGGGGTTTGTGACACACACGCTGTCCAATAGTGTTTGTGACACACACTCTGCCCCATTGGCTTTGTGACACACATACTGTCCAATGGGGATTGTGTCATACACACTGTCCAATAGGATTTGTGACACACACACGCTATACAATGGGGTTTGTGAAACGCACACTTTCTCATCGGGTTTGTGAAACACACACGCAGCCCCATGGGATTCTTGACACACACGCTGAACAACTGGGTTTCTTACACACACACTGTCCAATAGTGTTTGTGACATACATGCTATCCAGGGGGTTTTGTGAAACACACACTGTCCAATAGAGTTTGTGACACACACACGCTATCCAGTGGGGTTTAGAACACATAGACTGTCCAGCGGGCCTTGTGACACACACACTCTGTCCAATGGGCTTGTGACACACACGCTGTCCAATAGTGTTTGTGACACACAGTCTGCCCCATGGGGTTTGTGATACACACGCTGCCCAATGAGGATTGTGACACACACACGCTGTCCAATGGGGTTTGTGACACACGCACTGTCCAAAGGGGTTTGTGGCACACACTCTGTCCAATGGGTTTTGTGGACACACACACATTGTCCAATGGTGTTTGTGAGAAACACTGTCCAATGGGCTCTCTTGCACACACACGCTGTGCAATTTTATTTGTGACAAAGACGCTGTCCAATGGGGTTTGTGAAACACACACTGTACAATGGGTTTTGTGACACACACACTGTCCAATGGGGTTTGTGACACACACACTGTACAATGGGTTTTGTGACACACACGCTGTCCAATGGGGATTGTGACACACATGCTCACCAATGGGGATTGTGACACACACAATGTCCATGCCGGTTTGTGACACACACACTGTCCAATGGGGATTGTGACGCATACACTGTCCAATGGGGTTTCTCACAAACACTCTGACCAATGGTGTTTGTGAAAACACTCTATCCAATGGGTTTGTCACGCACACTCTCTCCAAAGGGTTTGTGACAAACACACTGTCCAATGGGGATTGTGACAAACATGCTGTCGAATGGGGTTTGTGACACACACACTCTGTCCAATGGGCTTGTGACACACACGATGTTCAATGGGGTTCGTGACACACACTCTGTCCAATGGGGTTTGTGACACACACACTGTCCAAAGGGGTTTGTGACACACATGCTGTCCAATGGGGTTTGTGACACATACACACTGTCCAATGAGGTTATGACACACACGCTGTCCAATGGTGTGTGTGACACACACACGCTGTCCACTGGGGTTTGTGACACACAGTGACCAGGGGGGTTTGTGACACACACAGGCTGTTCAATGGGGTTTGTGACACTCACGCTGTCCAATGGGATTTGCGACACACACTGTACAGGTGGGTTTCTGACACACATGCTCTCCAATGGGGATTGTGACACACACGTTGTACAATGGGGTTTGTGACACACACACTGTCCAAAGGGGTTTGTGACACACATGCTGTCCAATGGGGTTTGTGACACACACACACTGTCCAATGGGGATTGTGTCATACACACTGTCCAATAGGATTTGTGACACACACACGCTATACAATGGGGTTTGTGAAACGCACACTTTCTCATCGGGTTTGTGAAACACACACGCAGCCCCATGGGATTCTTGACACACACGCTGAACAACTGGGTTTCTTACACACACACTGTCCAATAGTGTTTGTGACATACATGCTATCCAGGGGGTTTTGTGAAACACACACTGTCCAATAGAGTTTGTGACACACACACGCTATCCAGTGGGGTTTAGAACACATAGACTGTCCAGCGGGCCTTGTGACACACACACTCTGTCCAATGGGCTTGTGACACACACGCTGTCCAATAGTGTTTGTGACACACAGTCTGCCCCATGGGGTTTGTGATACACACGCTGTCCAATGAGGATTGTGACACACACACGCTGTCCAATGGGGTTTGTGACACACGCACTGTCCAAAGGGGTTTGTGGCACACACTCTGTCCAATGGGTTTTGTGGACACACACACATTGTCCAATGGTGTTTGTGAGAAACACTGTCCAATGGGCTTTCTTGCACACACACGCTGTGCAATTTTATTTGTGACAAAGACGCTGTCCAATGGGGTTTGTGAAACACACACTGTACAATGGGTTTTGTGACACACACACTGTCCAATGGGGTTTGTGACACACACACTGTACAATGGGTTTTGTGACACACACGCTGTCCAATGGGGATTGTGACACACATGCTCACCAATGGGGATTGTGACACACACAATGTCCATGCCGGTTTGTGACACACACACTGTCCAATGGGGATTGTGACGCATACACTGTCCAATGGGGTTTCTCACAAACACTCTGACCAATGGTGTTTGTGAAAACACTCTATCCAATGGGTTTGTCACGCACACTCTATCCAAAGGGTTTGTGACAAACACGCTGTCCAATGGGGATTGTGACAAACATGCTGTCGAATGGGGTTTGTGACACACACACTCTGTCCAATGGGCTTGTGACACACACGATGTTCAATGGGGTTCGTGACACACACTCTGTCCAATGGGGTTTGTGACACACACACTGTCCAAAGGGGTTTGTGACACACATGCTGTCCAATGGGGTTTGTGACACATACACACTGTCCAATGAGGTTATGACACACACGCTGTCCAATGGTGTGTGTGACACACACACGCTGTCCACTGGGGTTTGTGACACACAGTGACCAGGGGGGTTTGTGACACACACAGGCTGTTCAATGGGGTTTGTGACACTCACGCTGTCCAATGGGATTTGCGACACACACTGTACAGGTGGGTTTCTGACACACATGCTCTCCAATGGGGATTGTGACACACACGTTGTACAATGGGGTTTGTGACACACACACTGTCCAAAGGGGTTTGTGACACACATGCTGTCCAATGGGGTTTGTGACACACACACACTGTCCAATAGGGTTTGTGACGCACACACTGTCCAATGGGAATTGTGACACTCACACTCTGTCCAAAGGGCTGGTGACACACACGCTGTCCAATGGGGATTGTGACATACACACTGTCCAATAGGGTTTGTAACACGCACACGCTATACAATGGGGTTTGTGAAACGCACACTTTCTCATGGGGTTTGTGAAACACACACGCTGTACCATTGGATTTGTGACACACACGCTGAACAATTGGGTTTGTTACACAGACACTGCCCAATGGTGTTTGTGACACACATGCTGTGCAATGGGGTTTATGACACACACACTCTGTCCAATGGGGTTTGTAGACAAACACACACTCCAGGGGGGTTTGTGACGCACAATCTGTCCAATGGGGTTTGTGACACACACGCTGTCCAATGGGGATTGTGACACACACACGCTGTCCAATGGGGTTTGTCACACAGACACTGTACAATGGGGTTTGTGACACACACAATGTGCAATGACGATTGTGAAACACACACGCTGTCCAAAGGTGTTTGTGACATGCATGCTGTCCAATGGGGTTTGTGACACACACGCTGTCCAATAGGGATTGTGACACACACATGCTATCCAATGGGGTTTGTGACACACAAACTCGGTCAATTGGGCGTTGTGATGCACATGCTGTACAATGGGGTTCGTGACACACAGGCTCTCCAGTGGGGTTTGTCACACACACTCTGTCCAATGGGTACTGTGAAAAACGCGCTGTCCAATGCTGTTTGTAACACACACGCTGTAAAATGGGGTTTGTGACACACACACTGTCCAATGGGTTTGTGACACACATACTGTCCAATGGGGTTTCTCACAAAGACTCTGTCCAATGCGGTTTGTGACACACACTCTATCCAATGCGGTTTGTCAAACACACTCTGTCCAATGGCGATTGTGACAAACACGCTGTCCAATGGTGTGTGTGACACACACACTCTGTCCAGTGGGGTTTGTGACACACACGCTGTCCAAAGGGGTTTGTGACACACACACTTTCCAGTGGGGATTGTGACATACACACTGTCCATTAGGGTTTGTGACAAACACACGCTATCCAATGGGGTTTGTGATACATAGACTGTCCAGTGGGCCTTGTGACACACACGCTGTCCAATAGTGTTTGTGACACACACTCTGCCCCATGGGGTTTTGTGATACACACACTGTCCAATGGGGATTGTGACACACACACGCTGTCCAATGGGGTTTGTGACACACACACTGTTTAGGGGGTTTGTGACACACACACTGTCCCAATGGTTTTGTCACACACACTGTGTCGACTGGGGATTGTGACACACACTGTCCAATGGGGTTTGTGACACACACATGCTGTGCAATGGTGTTTGTGACACACACGCTGTCCAATGGGGTTCGTGACACACACACTGTCCAATGGGTTTAGTGACACTCACGCTGTCTAATGGGGATTGTGACACACACACTGTCTAATGGGGTTTGTCACACCACACTCTGTCCAATGGGTACTGTGAAAAACACGCTGTCCAATGGTGTGTGTGACACACAAACTCTGTCCTATGGGGTTTGTGACACACACGCTGTCCAATGGGGTTTGTGACACACACACTGTCCAAAGGGGTTTGTGACACACATGCTGTCCAATGGGGTTTGTGACACACATGCTATACAGTGGGTTTTGTGACACACACACAGTCCAATGGGGATTGTGACACACAGATGATGTCCTATGGTGTTTGTGACACCCACGCTGTCCAATTGAGATTGTGACAAACACGCTATCCAATGAGGTTTGTGACACGCACACTTTCCAATGGGGTTTGTGACACACACACTTTCCAATGGGGTTTGTGACAGACACACGCTGTCCAATCGGGTTTGTCACATAGACACTGTAAAATGGTGTTTGTGACACACACACTGTGCAATGAGGATTGTGACACACACACGCTGTCTAAAAGTGTTTGTGACATGCATGCTGTCCAATGGGTTTTGTGACACACAAACTCGGTCCATTCGGCGTTGTGACACACAGGCTGTCCAATGGGGATCGTGACACACAGGCTGTGCAGTGGGGTTTGTGACACAGACACTGTCCAGTGGAGTTTGTGACACACACACTTTCCAAAGGGGATTGTGACACGCACACGCTTCCCAATGTGTTTGTCACACCCACCCTGTCCAATGTGGTTTGTGACAAACACACGCTGTCCAATGCTGTTTGTAACACACACGCTGTACAATGGGGTTTGTGACACATATACTGTCCAATGGGGTTTCTCACAAAAACTCTGTCCAATGGGGTTTGTGACACACACTCTATCCAATGGGTTTTGTCATACACACTCTGTCCAATGGGGATTATGACACACACACGCTGTCCAATGGGGTTTGTGACACACACACCGTCCAAAGGGGTTTGCGACACACACGCTGTCCAATGGGTTTTGTGACACACACACTCTGTCAAATGGTTCTTGTGAAACACACGCTGTTCTATGGGGTTTGTGAAACTCACAATCTGTCCAATGGGGTTTGTGACACACACGCTCTCCAATGGGCTTTGTGACACACACGCTGACCAATTGGGTTTGTTACACACACACTGTCCAATGGTGTTTGTGACACGCACGCTGTCCAGTGGGTTTTGTGACACACACTCTGACCAGGGGGGTTTGTGACACATACAGGCTGTTCAATGGGGTTTGTGACACACACGCTATCCAATGGGGTTTGTGACACGCACACTTTCCAATGGGGTTTGTAACACACACACTTTCCAATGGGGTTTGTGACAGACACATGCTGTCCCATGGGGTTTGTGACACACACTCTATCCAATGGGGTTTGTCATACTCACTCTGTCCAATGGGGTTTGTGACACACACGCTGTCCAATGGGGTTTGTGACACACAAAATTTCCAAAGGGGATTGTGACATACACACTGTCCAATAGGGTTTGTGACACACACACGCAATAGAATGGGGTTTGTTAAACGTACACTTTCTCATGGGGTTTGTGAAACACAAACACTATCCCATGGGGTTTGAGACACACACGCTGAACAATTGGGTTTGTTACACACACACTGTCCAATGGTGTTTGTGACAAGCACGCTGTACAGGGGGTTTTGTGACACACACACTGTCCAATAGGGTTTGTGACAAACACACGCTATCCAATGGGGTTTGTGACACATAGACTGTCCAGTGGGCCTTGTGACACACACAGTCTGTCCAATGGGCTTGTGACACACACGCTGTCCAATAGTGTTTGTGACACACACTCTGCCGCATGGGTTTTGTGATACACTCACTGTCCATTGGGGACTGTGACACACACACACTGTCCAATGGGGATTGTGACGCACACACTGTACCATGGGAATTGTGACATACACACTCTGTCCAATGGGGTTTGTGACACACACGCTGTCCAATGGGGACTGTGACACACACGCTGTCCAATGGGGTTTGTTACACACACACTCTGTCCAGTGGTTCTTGTGACACACACGCTGTCCTATGGGTTTTGTGACACACACTCTGTACAATGGCCTGGTGACACACACGCTGTCCAATGGGGTTTGTGACACACACACTGACCAGGGGGGTTTGAGACACGCACACTTTCCAATGGGCTTTAGTGACACACACACGCTGTCCCACGGGGTTTGTGACACAAACGCTGACCAATTGGGTTTCTTACACACACACTGTCCAATGGTGTTTTTGACACGCATGCTGTCCAATGGGTTTTGTCACACACACTCTGTCCAATGGCGATTGTGACAAACACGCTGTCCAATGGTATGTGTGACAATACACACTCTGTCCAATGGGGTTTGTGACACACACGCTGTGAAATGGGGTTTGTGACACACACACTGTCCAAACGGGTTTGTGACACACACGCTGTCCAATGGGGTTTGTGACACACACACTTCCTAATGGGGTTTGAAACACACACTGTCCAAAGGGGTTTGTGACACACATGCTGTCCAATGGGGTTTGTGACACACAAACTTTTTTATGGGGTTTGTGACACACACACTTTACAGTGGGTTCTGTGACACACACACAGTCTAATGGGGATTGTGACACACACACGATGCTCTGTGGTGTTTGTGACACACAAACTGTCCAGTGGGGATTGTGACAAACACGCTGTCCAATGGTGTGTGTGACACACACTCTCTGTCCAATGGGGTTTGTGACACACACGCTGTCCAATAGTGTTTGTGACACACACACGCTATCCAATGGTGTTGTGACACATATACTAGCCAGTGGGCCTTGTGACACACACACTGTCTAACTGGCTTGTGACACACACGCTGTCCAATAGTGTTTGTGACACACACTCTGCCCCATGGGGTTTTTGACACACACACTGTCCAATGGGGATTGTGACATACACACTGTCCAATAGGGTTTGTTACACACACATACTATACAATGGGGTTTCTGAAACGCACACTTTCTCATGGGGTTTGTGAAACACACACGCTGTCCCACGGGGTTTGTGACACACATGCTGAACAATTGGGTTTGTTACACACACACTGTCCAATGGTGTTTGTGACACGAATGCTGTCCAGGGGGTTTTGTGAAACACACACTGTCCAATAGGGTTTGTGACACACACTCTGCCCCATGGGGTTTGTGATACACACACTGTCCAATGGGGATTGTGGCACACACACGCTGTCCAATGGGGATTGTGACACACACACACTGTCCAATGGGGATTGTGACACACACACACTGTCCAATGGTGTTCGTGACACACATGCTGTCCAGTGGGGTTTTTGACACACACAGTGACCAGTGGGGTTTGTGACACACACAGGCTGTTCAATGGGGTTTGTGACACACACGCTGTCCAATGGGACTTGCGACACACACTGTCCAGGTGGGTTTCTGACACACATGCTCTCCAATGTGGATTGTGACACACATGCTGTCCAATGGTGTTTATGACACACACACTCTGTCCAATGGGGTTTGTGACACACACGCTGTCCAATAGTGTTTGTGACACACACTCTGCCCCATTGGCTTTGTGACACACATACTGTCCAATGGGGATTGTGTCATACACACTGTCCAATAGGATTTGTGACACACACACGCTATACAATGGGGTTTGTGAAACGCACACTTTCTCATCGGGTTTGTGAAACACACACGCAGCCCCATGGGATTCTTGACACACACGCTGAACAACTGGGTTTCTTACACACACACTGTCCAATAGTGTTTGTGACATACATGCTATCCAGGGGGTTTTGTGAAACACACACTGTCCAATAGAGTTTGTGACACACACGCTATCCAGTGGGGTTTAGAACACATAGACTGTCCAGCGGGCCTTGTGACACACACACTCTGTCCAATGGGCTTGTGACACACACGCTGTCCAATAGTGTTTGTGACACACAGTCTGCCCCATGGGGTTTGTGATACACACGCTGTCCAATGAGGATTGTGACACACACACGCTGTCCAATGGGGTTTGTGACACACGCACTGTCCAAAGGGGTTTGTGGCACACACTCTGTCCAATGGGTTTTGTGGACACACACACATTGTCCAATGGTGTTTGTGAGAAACACTGTCCAATGGGCTTTCTTGCACACACACGCTGTGCAATTTTATTTGTGACAAAGACGCTGTCCAATGGGGTTTGTGAAACACACACTGTACAATGGGTTTTGTGACACACACACTGTCCAATGGGGTTTGTGACACACACACTGTACAATGGGTTTTGTGACACACACGCTGTCCAATGGGGATTGTGACACACATGCTCACCAATGGGGATTGTGACACACACAATGTCCATGCCGGTTTGTGACACACACACTGTCCAATGGGGATTGTGACGCATACACTGTCCAATGGGGTTTCTCACAAACACTCTGACCAATGGTGTTTGTGAAAACACTCTATCCAATGGGTTTGTCACGCACACTCTATCCAAAGGGTTTGTGACAAACACGCTGTCCAATGGGGATTGTGACAAACATGCTGTCGAATGGGGTTTGTGACACACACACTCTGTCCAATGGGCTTGTGACACACACGATGTTCAATGGGGTTCGTGACACACACTCTGTCCAATGGGGTTTGTGACACACACACTGTCCAAAGGGGTTTGTGACACACATGCTGTCCAATGGGGTTTGTGACACATACACACTGTCCAATGAGGTTATGACACACACGCTGTCCAATGGTGTGTGTGACACACACACGCTGTCCACTGGGGTTTGTGACACACAGTGACCAGGGGGGTTTGTGACACACACAGGCTGTTCAATGGGGTTTGTGACACTCACGCTGTCCAATGGGATTTGCGACACACACTGTACAGGTGGGTTTCTGACACACATGCTCTCCAATGGGGATTGTGACACACACGTTGTACAATGGGGTTTGTGACACACACACTGTCCAAAGGGGTTTGTGACACACATGCTGTCCAATGGGGTTTGTGACACACACACACTGTCCAATAGGGTTTGTGACGCACACACTGTCCAATGGGAATTGTGACACTCACACTCTGTCCAAAGGGCTGGTGACACACACGCTGTCCAATGGGGATTGTGACATACACACTGTCCAATAGGGTTTGTAACACGCACACGCTATACAATGGGGTTTGTGAAACGCACACTTTCTCATGGGGTTTGTGAAACACACACGCTGTACCATTGGATTTGTGACACACACGCTGAACAATTGGGTTTGTTACACAGACACTGCCCAATGGTGTTTGTGACACACATGCTGTGCAATGGGGTTTATGACACACACACTCTGTCCAATGGGGTTTGTAGACAAACACACACTCCAGGGGGGTTTGTGACGCACAATCTGTCCAATGGGGTTTGTGACACACACGCTGTCCAATGGGGATTGTGACACACACACGCTGTCCAATGGGGTTTGTCACACAGACACTGTACAATGGGGTTTGTGACACACACAATGTGCAATGACGATTGTGAAACACACACGCTGTCCAAAGGTGTTTGTGACATGCATTCTGTCCAATGGGGTTTGTGACACACACGCTGTCCAATAGGGATTGTGACACACACATGCTATCCAATGGGGTTTGTGACACATAGACTGTCTAGTGGGCCTTGTGACACACACACTGTGCAATGAGGATTGTGACACACACACGCTGTCCAATGGGGTTTGTCACACAGACACTGTACAATGGGGTTTGTGAAACACACACTGTGCAATGAGGATTGTGACACACACACGCTGTCCAAAGGTGTTTGTGACATGCATGCTGTCCAATGGGTTTTGTGACACACAAACTCGGTCAATTGGGGGTTGTGACACTCAAGCTGTCCAATGGGGTTAATGACACACAGGCTGTCCAGTGGGGTTTGTTACACACACACTGTACAGTGGGGTTCGTGACACACACACTTTCCAAAGGGGACTGTGACATGCACACGCTTCCCAATGAGTTTGTCACACCCAGTGAGTCCAATGGGGTTTGTGAGAAACACACGCTGTCCAATTCTGTTTGTAACACATATGCTGTCCAATGGGATTCGTGACACACACACTGCCAATAGGGTTTGTGACACACACACTGTCCAATGGGGATTGTGACACAAACACTCTCCAATGGGGTTTGTGACACACACTCTGTCCAATGGGATTTGTGACACAAACACACTGTCCAATGGTGTTTGTGACACACACACTGTCCAGTGTAGTTTGTGACATGGATGCTGTCCAATGGGGTTTTTGACACACACTCTATCCAATGGGGTTTGTGGACACACACAGACTGTGCAATGGTGTTTCTGACACACACGCTGTCCAATAGGTTTTGTGACACACACACTGTCCAGGGGGGTTTGTGACACACACACTGTCCCATGGGTTTTGTCACACACACACTGTCGAATGGGGATTGTGACACACATTGTCCATGCCGGTTTGTGACACACACACTGTCAAATGGGTTTGTGACTCATGCACTGTCCAATGGGGTTTCTCACAAAAACTCTGTCCAATGTGATTTGTGACACACACTCTATCCTATGGGGTTTGTCACACACACTCTGTCCAATGGGGATTGTGACAAACAGGCTGTCCAATGGTGTGTGTGACACACACACTTTGTCCAATGGGGTTTGTGACACACACGCTGTCCAAAGTGGTTTGTGACACACATGCTGTCCAATGGGGTTTGTGACGCACAAACCTTTTTATGGGGTTTGTGACATACACGCTATACAATGGGATTTGTGACACACACACAGTCCAAAGGGGATTGTGACACACAAATTGTCCATGCCGGTTTGTGACACACAGTCTATCAAATGGGGTTTGTGGACACACAAACACTGTACAATGGTGTTTGTGACACACACGATGTCCAATAGGTTTTGTGACACACACGCTGTCCAGGGGGGTTTGTGACACACACACTGTCCCATGGGTTTTGTCACACACACTCTGTCGAATGGGGATTGTGACACACATTGTCCATGCCGGTTTGTGACACACACACTGTCCAATGGGTTTGTGACACATGCACTGTCCAATGGGGTTTCTCACAAAAACTCTGTCCAATGGGATTTGTGACACACACTATATCCTATGGGGTTTCTCACACACACTCTGTCCAATGGGGATTGTGACAAACACGCTGTCCAATGGTGTGTGTGACACACACACTCTGTCCAATGGGGTTTGTGACACACACGCTGTCCAATGGGGTTTGTGACACATGCTGTCCAAAGGGGTTTGTGACACACATGCTGTCCCAGGGGGTTTGTGACACACACACTTTCTTATGGGGTTTGTGACACACACACAGTCCAATGGGGATTGTGACGCACATACGATGTCCAGTAGTGTTTGTGACACCCACGCTGTCCAATGGGGATTGTGACAAACATACTGTCCAATGGTGTGTGTGACACACACACTTTGTCCAATGGGGTTTGTGACACACACGCTGCCCCATTGGCTTTGTGACACACATACTGTCCAATGGGTATTGTGACATACACACTGTCCAATAGGATTTGTGACACACACACGCTATACAATGGGGTTTGTGACACACACTCTGTACAATGGGGTTTGTGGACACACACACACTGTCCAATGGTGTTTGTGACACGCACGCTCAACAATGGGGATTGTGACACACACACTGTCTAATGGGGTTTGTGACACACACACTGTCCCATGGGTTTTCTCACTCACACTCTGTCGAATGGGGATTGTGACACACACTGTCCAATGGGTTTTGTGAGACACACGCTGTCCAATGGGGTTTGTGACACACATGCTGTCCAATGGGGTTTGTGACACACACACTTTCTTATGGGGTTTGTGCCACACACACAGTCCAATGGGGATTGTGACACACATACGATGTCCAGTAGTGTTTGTGACACCCACGTTGTCCAATGGGGATTGTGACAAACACGCTGTCCAATGGTGTGTGTGACACACACACTCTGTCCAATGGGGTTTGTGGCACACACGCTGTCCAAAGGGGTTTGTGACACACATGCTGTCCAATGGGGTTTGTGACACACACACTTTCTTATGGGGTTTGTGCCACACACACAGTCCAATGGGGATTGTGACACACATACGATGTCCAGTAGTGTTTGTGACACCCACGTTGTCCAATGGGGATTGTGACAAACAGGCTGTCCAATGGTGTGTGAGACACACACTTTGTCCAATGGGGTTTGTGACACACACGCTGCCCAATGGGGTTTGTGACACACACACTGTCCAAAGTGGTTTGTGACACACATGCTGTCCAATGGGGTTTGTGACGCACAAACCTTTTTATGGGGTTTGTGACATACACGCTATACAATGGGATTTGTGACACACACACAGTCCAAAGGGGATTGTGACACACAAATTGTCCATGCCGGTTTGTGACACACAGTCTATCAAATGGGGTTTGTGGACACACAAACACTGTACAATGGTGTTTGTGACACACACGATGTCCAATAGGTTTTGTGACACACACGCTGTCCAGGGGGGTTTGTGACACACACACTGTCCCATGGGTTTTGTCACACACACTCTGTCGAATGGGGATTGTGACACACATTGTCCATGCCGGTTTGTGACACACACACTGTCCAATGGGTTTGTGACACATGCACTGTCCAATGGGGTTTCTCACAAAAACTCTGTCCAATGGGATTTGTGACACACACTATATCCTATGGGGTTTCTCACACACACTCTGTCCAATGGGGATTGTGACAAACACGCTGTCCAATGGTGTGTGTGACACACACACTCTGTCCAATGGGGTTTGTGACACACACGCTGTCCAATGGGGTTTGTGACACATGCTGTCCAAAGGGGTTTGTGACACACATGCTGTCCCAGGGGGTTTGTGACACACACACTTTCTTATGGGGTTTGTGACACACACACAGTCCAATGGGGATTGTGACGCACATACGATGTCCAGTAGTGTTTGTGACACCCACGCTGTCCAATGGGGATTGTGACAAACATACTGTCCAATGGTGTGTGTGACACACACACTCTGTCCAATGGGGTTTGTGACACACACGCTGCCCCATTGGCTTTGTGACACACATACTGTCCAATGGGTATTGTGACATACACACTGTCCAATAGGATTTGTGACACACACACGCTATACAATGGGGTTTGTGACACACACTCTGTACAATGGGGTTTGTGGACACACACACACTGTCCAATGGTGTTTGTGACACGCACGCTCAACAATGGGGATTGTGACACACACACTGTCTAATGGGGTTTGTGACACACACACTGTCCCATGGGTTTTCTCACTCACACTCTGTCGAATGGGGATTGTGACACACACTGTCCAATGGGTTTTGTGAGACACACGCTGTCCAATGGGGTTTGTGACACACATGCTGTCCAATGGGGTTTGTGACACACACACTTTCTTATGGGGTTTGTGCCACACACACAGTCCAATGGGGATTGTGACACACATACGATGTCCAGTAGTGTTTGTGACACCCACGTTGTCCAATGGGGATTGTGACAAACACGCTGTCCAATGGTGTGTGTGACACACACACTCTGTCCAATGGGGTTTGTGGCACACACGCTGTCCAAAGGGGTTTGTGACACACATGCTGTCCAATGGGGTTTGTGACACACACACTTTCTTATGGGGTTTGTGCCACACACACAGTCCAATGGGGATTGTGACACACATACGATGTCCAGTAGTGTTTGTGACACCCACGTTGTCCAATGGGGATTGTGACAAACAGGCTGTCCAATGGTGTGTGAGACACACACTTTGTCCAATGGGGTTTGTGACACACACGCTGCCCAATGGGGTTTGTGACACACACACTGTCCAAAGTGGTTTGTGACACACATGCTGTCCAATGGGGTTTGTGACGCACAAACCTTTTTATGGGGTTTGTGACATACACGCTATACAATGGGATTTGTGACACACACACAGTCCAAAGGGGATTGTGACACACAAATTGTCCATGCCGGTTTGTGACACACAGTCTATCAAATGGGGTTTGTGGACACACAAACACTGTACAATGGTGTTTGTGACACACACGATGTCCAATAGGTTTTGTGACACACACGCTGTCCAGGGGGGTTTGTGACACACACACTGTCCCATGGGTTTTGTCACACACACTCTGTCGAATGGGGATTGTGACACACATTGTCCATGCCGGTTTGTGACACACACACTGTCCAATGGGTTTGTGACACATGCACTGTCCAATGGGGTTTCTCACAAAAACTCTGTCCAATGGGATTTGTGACACACACTATATCCTATGGGGTTTCTCACACACACTCTGTCCAATGGGGATTGTGACAAACACGCTGTCCAATGGTGTGTGTGACACACACACTCTGTCCAATGGGGTTTGTGACACACACGCTGTCCAATGGGGTTTGTGACACATGCTGTCCAAAGGGGTTTGTGACACACATGCTGTCCCAGGGGGTTTGTGACACACACACTTTCTTATGGGGTTTGTGACACACACACAGTCCAATGGGGATTGTGACGCACATACGATGTCCAGTAGTGTTTGTGACACCCACGCTGTCCAATGGGGATTGTGACAAACATGCTGTCCAATGGTGTGTGTGACACACACACTCTGTCCAATGGGGTTTGTGACACACACGCTGCCCCATTGGCTTTGTGACACACATACTGTCCAATGGGTATTGTGACATACACACTGTCCAATAGGATTTGTGACACACACACGCTATACAATGGGGTTTGTGACACACACTCTGTACAATGGGGTTTGTGGACACACACACACTGTCCAATGGTGTTTGTGACACGCACGCTCAACAATGGGGATTGTGACACACACACTGTCTAATGGGGTTTGTGACACACACACTGTCCCATGGGTTTTCTCACTCACACTCTGTCGAATGGGGATTGTGACACACACTGTCCAATGGGCTTTTTGAGACACACGCTGTCCAATGGGGTTTGTGACACACATGCTGTCCAATGGGGTTTGTGACACACACACTTTCTTATGGGGTTTGTGCCACACACACAGTCCAATGGGGATTGTGACACACATACGATGTCCAGTAGTGTTTGTGACACCCACGTTGTCCAATGGGGATTGTGACAAACACGCTGTCCAATGGTGTGTGTGACACACACACTCTGTCCAATGGGGTTTGTGGCACACACGCTGTCCAAAGGGGTTTGTGACACACATGCTGTCCAATGGGGTTTGTGACACACACACTTTCTTATGGGGTTTGTGCCACACACACAGTCCAATGGGGATTGTGACACACATACGATGTCCAGTAGTGTTTGTGACACCCACGTTGTCCAATGGGGATTGTGACAAACAGGCTGTCCAATGGTGTGTGAGACACACACTTTGTCCAATGGGGTTTGTGACACACACGCTGCCCAATGGGGTTTGTGACACACACACTGTCCAAAGTGGTTTGTGACACACATGCTGTCCAATGGGGTTTGTGACGCACAAACCTTTTTATGGGGTTTGTGACATACACGCTATACAATGGGATTTGTGACACACACACAGTCCAAAGGGGATTGTGACACACAAATTGTCCATGCCGGTTTGTGACACACAGTCTATCAAATGGGGTTTGTGGACACACAAACACTGTACAATGGTGTTTGTGACACACACGCTGTCCAATAGGTTTTGTGACACACACGCTGTCCAGGGGGGTTTGTGACACACACGCTGTCCCATGGGTTTTGTCACACACAATCTGTCTAATGGGGATTGTGACACACATTGTCCATGCCGGTTTGTGACACACACACTGTCCAATGGGTTTGTGACACATGCACTGTCCAATGGGGTTTCTCACAAAAACTCTGTCCAATGGGATTTGTGACACACACTATATCCTATGGGGTTTCTCACACACACTCTGTCCAATGGGGATTGTGACAAACAGGCTGTCCAATGGTGTGTGTGACACACACACTCTGTCCAATGGGGTTTGTGACACACACGCTGTCCAATGGGGTTTGTGACATACATGCTATCCAGGGGGTTTTGTGAAACACACACTGTCCAATAGAGTTTGTGACACACACACGCTATCCAGTGGGGTTTAGAACACATAGACTGTCCACCGGGCCTTGTCACACACACACTCTGTCCAATGGGCTTGTGACACACATGCTGTCCAATAGTGTTTGTGACACACAGTCTGCCCCATGGGGTTTGTGATACACACGCTGTCCAATGAGGATTGTGACACACACACGCTGTCCAATGGGGTTTGTGACACACGCACTGTCCAAAGGGGTTTGTGGACACACACACATTGTCCAATGGTGTTTGTGAGAAACACTGTCCAATGGGCTTTCTTGCACACACACGCTGTGCAATTTTATTTGTGACAAAGACGCTGTCCAATGGGGTTTGTGAAACACACACTGTACAATGGGTTTTGTGACACACACACTGTCCAATGGGGTTTGTGACACACACACTGTACAATGGGTTTTGTGACACACACGCTGTCCAATGGGGATTGTGACGCACATGTTCACCAATGGGGATTGTGACACACACAATGTCCATGCCGGTTTGTGACACACACACTGTCCAATGGGGATTGTGACGCATACACTGTCCAATGGGGTTTCTCACAAACACTCTGACCAATGGTGTTTGTGAAAACACTCTATCCAATGGGTTTGTCACGCACACTCTCTCCAAAGGGTTTGTGACAAACACGCTGTCCAATGGGGATTGTGACAAACATGCTGTCGAATGGGGTTTGTGACACACACACTCTGTCCAATGGGCTTGTGACACACACTATGTTCAATGGGGTTCGTGACACACACTCTGTCCAATGGGGTTTGTGACACACACACTGTCCAAAGGGGTTTGTGACACACATGCTGTCCAATGGGGTTTGTGACACATACACACTGTCCAATGAGGTTATGACACACACGCTGTCCAATGGTGTGTGTGACACACACACGCTGTCCACTGGGGTTTGTGACACACAGTGACCAGGGGGGTTTGTGACACACACAGGCTGTTCAATGGGGTTTGTGACACTCACGCTGTCCAATGGGATTTGCGACACACACTGTACAGGTGGGTTTCTGACACACATGCTCTCCAATGGGGATTGTGACACACACGTTGTACAATGGGGTTTGTGACACACACACTGTCCAAAGGGGTTTGTGACACACATGCTGTCCAATGGGGTTTGTGACACACACACACTGTCCAATAGGGTTTGTGACGCACACACTGTCCAATGGGAATTGTGACACTCACACTCTGTCCAAAGGGCTGGTGACACACACGCTGTCCAATGGGGATTGTGACATACACACTGTCCAATAGGGTTTGTAACACGCACACGCTATACAATGGGGTTTGTGAAACGCACACTTTCTCATGGGGTTTGTGAAACACACACGCTGTACCATTGGATTTGTGACACACACGCTGAACAATTGGGTTTGTTACACAGACACTGCCCAATGGTGTTTGTGACACACATGCTGTGCAATGGGGTTTATGACACACACACTCTGTCCAATGGGGTTTGTAGACAAACACACACTCCAGGGGGGTTTGTGACGCACAATCTGTCCAATGGGGTTTGTGACACACACGCTGTCCAATGGGGATTGTGACACACACACGCTGTCCAATGGGGTTTGTCACACAGACACTGTACAATGGGGTTTGTGACACACACAATGTGCAATGACGATTGTGAAACACACACGCTGTCCAAAGGTGTTTGTGACATGCATGCTGTCCAATGGGGTTTGTGACACACACGCTGTCCAATAGGGATTGTGACACACACATGCTATCCAATGGGGTTTGTGACACACAAACTCGGTCAATTGGGCGTTGTGATGCACATGCTGTACAATGGGGTTCGTGACACACAGGCTCTCCAGTGGGGTTTGTCACACACACTCTGTCCAATGGGTACTGTGAAAAACGCGCTGTCCAATGCTGTTTGTAACACCCACGCTGTAAAATGGGGTTTGTGACACACACACTGTCCAATGGGTTTGTGACACACATACTGTCCAATGGGGTTTCTCACAAAGACTCTGTCCAATGCGGTTTGTGACACACACTCTATCCAATGCGGTTTGTCAAACACACTCTGTCCAATGGCGATTGTGACAAACACGCTGTCCAATGGTGTGTGTGACACACACACTCTGTCCAGTGGGATTTGTGACATACACACTGTCCAATAGGGTTTGTGACAAACACACGCTATCCAATGGGGTTTGTGATACATAGACTGTCCAGTGGGCCTTGTGACACACACGCTGTCCAATAGTGTTTGTGACACACACTCTGCCCCATGGGGTTTTGTGATACACACACTGTCCAATGGGGATTGTGACACACACACGCTGTCCAATGGGGTTTGTGACACACACACTGTTTAGGGGGTTTGTGACACACACACTGTCCCAATGGTTTTGTCACACACACTGTGTCGACTGGGGATTGTGACACACACTGTCCAATGGGGTTTGTGACACACACATGCTGTGCAATGGTGTTTGTGACACACACGCTGTCCAATGAGGTTCGTGACACACACACTGTCCAATGGGTTTTGTGACACTCACGCTGTCTAATGGGGATTGTGACACACACACTGTCTAATGGGGTTTGTCACACCACACTCTGTCCAATGGGTACTGTGAAAAACACGCTGTCCAATGGTGTGTGTGACACACAAACTCTGTCCTATGGGGTTTGTGACACACACGCTGTCCAATGGGGTTTGTGACACACACACTGTCCAAAGGGGTTTGTGACACACATGCTGTCCAATGGGGTTTGTGACACACATGCTATACAGTGGGTTTTGTGACACACACACAGTCCAATGGGGATTGTGACACACAGACGATGTCCTATGGTGTTTGTGACACCCACGCTGTCCAATTGAGATTGTGACAAACACGCTATCCAATGAGGTTTGTGACACGCACACTTTCCAATGGGGTTTGTGACACACACACTTTCCAATGGGGTTTGTGACAGACACACGCTGTCCAATCGGGTTTGTCACATAGACACTGTAAAATGGTGTTTGTGACACACACACTGTGCAATGAGGATTGTGACACACACACGCTGTCTAAAAGTGTTTGTGACATGCATGCTGTCCAATGGGTTTTGTGACACACAAACTCGGTCCATTCGGCGTTGTGACACACAGGCTGTCCAATGGGGATCGTGACACACAGGCTGTGCAGTGGGGTTTGTGACACAGACACTGTCCAGTGGAGTTTGTGACACACACACTTTCCAAAGGGGATTGTGACACGCACACGCTTCCCAATGTGTTTGTCACACCCACCCTGTCCAATGTGGTTTGTGACAAACACACGCTGTCCAATGCTGTTTGTAATACACACGCTGTACAATGGGGTTTGTGACACATATACTGTCCAATGGGGTTTCTCACAAAAACTCTGTCCAATGGGGTTTGTGACACACACTCTATCCAATGGGTTTTGTCATACACACTCTGTCCAATGGGGATTATGACACACACACGCTGTCCAATGGGGTTTGTGACACACACACCGTCCAAAGGGGTTTGCGACACACACGCTGTCCAATGGGTTTTGTGACACACACACTCTGTCAAATGGTTCTTGTGAAACACACGCTGTTCTATGGGGTTTGTGAAACTCACAATCTGTCCAATGGGGTTTGTGACACACACGCTCTCCAATGGGCTTTGTGACACACACGCTGACCAATTGGGTTTGTTACACACACTCTGTCCAATGGTGTTTGAGACACGCACGCTGTCCAGTGGGTTTTGTGACACACACTCTGACCAGGGGGGTTTGTGACACATACAGGCTGTTCAATGGGGTTTGTGACACACACGCTATCCAATGGGGTTTGTAACACACACACTTTCCAATGGGGTTTGTGACAGACACATGCTGTCCCATGGGGTTTGTGACACACACTCTATCCAATGGGGTCTGTCATACTCACTCTGTCCAATGGGGTTTGTGACACACACGCTGTCCAATGGGGTTTGTGACACACAAAATTTCCAAAGGGGATTGTGACATACACACTGTCCAATAGGGTTTGTGACACACACACGCAATAGAATGGGGTTTGTTAAACGCACACTTTCTCATGGGGTTTGTGAAACACAAACACTATCCCATGGGGTTTGAGACACACACGCTGAACAATTGGGTTTGTTACACACACACTGTCCAATGGTGTTTGTGACAAGCACGCTGTACAGGGGGTTTTGTGACACACACACTGTCCAATAGGGTTTGTGACAAACACACGCTATCCAATGGGGTTTGTGACACATAGACTGTCCAGTGGGCCTTGTGACACACACAGTCTGTCCTATGGGCTTGTGACACACACGCTGTCCAATAGTGTTTGTGACACACACTCTGCCCCATGGGCTTTGTGATACACTCACTGTCCATTGGGGACTGTGACACACACACACTGTCCAATGGGGATTGTGACGCACACACTGTACCATGGGAATTGTGACACACACACTCTGTCCAATGGGGTTTGTGACACACACGCTGTCCAATGGGGACTGTGACACACACGCTGTCCAATGGGGTTTGTTACACACACACTCTGTCCAGTGGTTCTTGTGACACACACGCTGTCCTATGGGTTTTGTGACACACACTCTGTACAATGGCCTGGTGACACACACGCTGTCCAATGGGGTTTGTGACACACACACTGACCAGGGGGGTTTGAGACACGCACACTTTCCAATGGGCTTTAGTGACACACACACGCTGTCCCATGGGGTTTGTGACACAAACGCTGACCAATTGGGTTTCTTACACACACACTGTCCAATGGTGTTTTTGACACGCATGCTGTCCAATGGGTTTTGTCACACACACTCTGTCCAATGGCGATTGTGACAAACACGCTGTCCAATGGTATGTGTGACAATACACACTCTGTCCAATGGGGTTTGTGACACACACGCTGTGAAATGGGGTTTGTGACACACACACTGTCCAAACGGGTTTGTGACACACACGCTGTCCAATGGGGTTTGTGACACACACACTTCCTAATGGGGTTTGAAACACACACTGTCCAAAGGGGTTTGTGACACACATGCTGTCCAATGGGGTTTGTGACACACAAACTTTTTTATGGGGTTTGTGACACACACACTTTACAGTGGGTTCTGTGACACACACACAGTCTAATGGGGATTGTGACACACACACGATGCTCTGTGGTGTTTGTGACACACAAACTGTCCAGTGGGGATTGTGACAAACACGCTGTCCAATGGTGTGTGTGACACACACTCTCTGTCCAATGGGGTTTGTGACACACACGCTGTCCAATAGTGTTTGTGACACACACACGCTATCCAATGGGGTTGTGACACATATACTAGCCAGTGGGCCTTGTGACACACACACTGTCTAACTGGCTTGTGACACACACGCTGTCCAATAGTGTTTGTGACACACACGCTGTCCAGTAGTGTTTGTGACACACACTCTGCCCCATGGGGTTTTTGACACACACACTGTCCAATGGGGATTGTGACATACACACTGTCCAATAGGGTTTGTTACACACACATGCTATACAATGGGGTTTCTGAAACGCACACTTTCTCATGGGGTTTGTGAAACACACACGCTGTCCCATGGGGTTTGTGACACACATGCTGAACAATTGGGTTTGTTACACACACACTGTCCAATGGTGTTTGTGACACGAATGCTGTCCAGGGGGTTTTGTGAAACACACACTGTCCAATAGGGTTTGTGACACACACTCTGCCCCATGGGGTTTGTGATACACACACTGTCCAATGGGGATTGTGGCACACACACGCTGTCCAATGGGGATTGTGACACACACACGCTGTCCAATGGGGTTTGTGACACACACGCTGTCCTATGGGGTTTGTGAAACACACAATCTGTCCAATGGTGTTCGTGACACACATGCTGTCCAGTGGGGTTTTTGACACACACAGTGACCAGGGGGGTTTGTGACACACACAGGCTGTTCAATGGGGTTTGTGACACACACGCTGTCCAATGGGACTTGCGACACACACTGTCCAGGTGGGTTTCTGACACACATGCTCTCCAATGGGGATTGTGACACACATGCTGTCCAATGGGGTTTATGACACACACACTCTGTCCAATGGGGTTTGTAGACAAACACACAGTCCAGGAGGGTTTGTGACGCACACGCTGTCCAATGGGGTTTGTGACACACGCACTGTTCAAAGGGGTTTGTGGCACACACTCTGTCCAATGGGTTTTGTGGACACACACACATTGTCCAATGGTGTTTGTGAGAAACACTGTCCAATGGGCTTTCTTGCACACACACGCTGTGCAATTTTATTTGTGACAAAGACGCTGTCCAATGGGGTTTGTGAAACACACACTGTACAATGGGTTTTGTGACACACACACTGTCCAATGGGGTTTGTGACACACACACTGTACAATGGGTTTTGTGACACACACGCTGTCCAATGGGGATTGTGACACACATGCTCACCAATGGGGATTGTGACACACACAATGTCCATGCCGGTTTGTGACACACACACTGTCCAATGGGGATTGTGACGCATACACTGTCCAATGGGGTTTCTCACAAACACTCTGACCAATGGTGTTTGTGAAAACACTCTATCCAATGGGTTTGTCACGCACACTCTCTCCAAAGGGTTTGTGACAAACACGCTGTCCAATGGGGATTGTGACAAACATGCTGTCGAATGGGGTTTGTGACACACACACTCTGTCCAATGGGCTTGTGACACACACGATGTTCAATGGGGTTCGTGACACACACTCTGTCCAATGGGGTTTGTGACACACACACTGTCCAAAGGGGTTTGTGACACACATGCTGTCCAATGGGGTTTGTGACACATACGCACTGTCCAATGAGGTTATGACACACACGCTGTCCAATGGTGTGTGTGACACACACACGCTGTCCACTGGGGTTTGTGACACACAGTGACCAGGGGGGTTTGTGACACACACAGGCTGTTCAATGGGGTTTGTGACACTCACGCTGTCCAATGGGATTTGCGACACACACTGTCCAGGTGGGTTTCTGACACACATGCTCTCCAATGGGGATTGTGACACACACGTTGTACAATGGGGTTTGTGACACACACACTGTCCAAAGGGGTTTGTGACACACATGCTGTCCAATGGGGTTTGTGACACACACACACTGTCCAGTAGGGTTTGTGACGCACACACTGTCCAATGGGAATTGTGACACTCACACTCTGTCCAAAGGGCTGGTGACACACACGCTGTCCAATGGGGATTGTGACATACACACTGTCCAATAGGGTTTGTAACACGCACACGCTATACAATGGGGTTTGTGAAACGCACACTTTCTCATGGGGTTTGTGAAACACACACGCTGTACCATTGGATTTGTGACACACACGCTGAACAATTGGGTTTGTTACACAGACACTGCCCAATGGTGTTTGTGACACACATGCTGTGCGATGGGGTTTATGACACACACACTGTCCAATGGGGTTTGTAGACAAACACACACTCCAGGGGGGTTTGTGACCCACAATCTGTCCAATGGGGTTTGTGACACACACGCTGTCCAATGGGGATTGTGACACACACACGCTGTCCAATGGGGTTTGTCACACAGACACTGTACAATGGGGTTTGTGACACACACAATGTGCAATGACGATTGTGAAACACACACGCTGTCCAAAGGTGTTTGTGACATGCATGCTGTCCAATGGGGTTTGTGACACACACGCTGTCCAATAGGGATTGTGACACACACATGCTATCCAATGGGGTTTGTGACACACAAACTCGGTCAATTGGGCGTTGTGATGCACATGCTGTACAATGGGGTTCGTGACACACAGGCTCTCCAGTGGGGTTTGTCACACACACTCTGTCCAATGGGTACTGTGAAAAACGCGCTGTCCAATGCTGTTTGTAACACACACGCTGTAAAATGGGGTTTGTGACACACACACTGTCCAATGGGTTTGTGACACACATACTGTCCAATGGGGTTTCTCACAAAGACTCTGTCCAATGCGGTTTGTGACACACACTCTATCCAATGCGGTTTGTCAAACACACTCTGTCCAATGGCGATTGTGACAAACACGCTGTCCAATGGTGTGTGTGACACACACACTCTGTCCAGTGGGGTTTGTGACACACACGCTGTCCAAAGGGGTTTGTGACACACACACTTTCCAGTGGGGATTGTGACATACACACTGTCCATTAGGGTTTGTGACAAACACACGCTATCCAATGGGGTTTGTGATACATAGACTGTCCAGTGGGCCTTGTGACACACACGCTGTCCAATAGTGTTTGTGACACACACTCTGCCCCATGGGGTTTTGTGATACACACACTGTCCAATGGGGATTGTGACACACACACGCTGTCCAATGGGGTTTGTGACACACACACTGTTTAGGGGGTTTGTGACACACACACTGTCCCAATGGTTTTGTCACACACACTGTGTCGACTGGGGATTGTGACACACACTGTCCAATGGGGTTTGTGACACACACATGCTGTGCAATGGTGTTTGTGACACACACGCTGTCCAATGGGGTTCGTGACACACACACTGTCCAATGGGTTTTGTGACACTCACGCTGTCTAATGGGGATTGTGACACACACACTGTCTAATGGGGTTTGTCACACCACACTCTGTCCAATGGGTACTGTGAAAAACACGCTGTCCAATGGTGTGTGTGACACACAAACTCTGTCCTATGGGGTTTGTGACACACACGCTGTCCAATGGGGTTTGTGACACACACACTGTCCAAAGGGGTTTGTGACACACATGCTGTCCAATGGGGTTTGTGACACACATGCTATACAGTGGGTTTTGTGACACACACACAGTCCAATGGGGATTGTGACACACAGACGATGTCCTATGGTGTTTGTGACACCCACGCTGTCCAATTGAGATTGTGACAAACACGCTATCCAATGAGGTTTGTGACACGCACACTTTCCAATGGGGTTTGTGACACACACACTTTCCAATGGGGTTTGTGACAGACACACGCTGTCCAATCGGGTTTGTCACATAGACACTGTAAAATGGTGTTTGTGACACACACACTGTGCAATGAGGATTGTGACACACACACGCTGTCTAAAAGTGTTTGTGACATGCATGCTGTCCAATGGGTTTTGTGACACACAAACTCAGTCCATTCGGCGTTGTGACACACAGGCTGTCCAATGGGGATCGTGACACACAGGCTGTGCAGTGGGGTTTGTGACACAGACACTGTCCAGTGGAGTTTGTGACACACACACTTTCCAAAGGGGATTGTGACACGCACACGCTTCCCAATGTGTTTGTCACACCCACCCTGTCCAATGTGGTTTGTGACAAACACACGCTGTCCAATGCTGTTGGTAACACACACGCTGTACAATGGGGTTTGTGACACATATACTGTCCAATGGGGTTTCTCACAAAAACTCTGTCCAATGGGGTTTGTGACACACACTCTATCCAATGGGTTTTGTCATACACACTCTGTCCAATGGGGATTATGACACACACACGCTGTCCAATGGGGTTTGTGACACACACACCGTCCAAAGGGGTTTGCGACACACACGCTGTCCAATGGGTTTTGTGACACACACACTCTGTCAAATGGTTCTTGTGAAACACACGCTGTTCTATGGGGTTTGTGAAACTCACAATCTGTCCAATGGGGTTTGTGACACACACGCTCTCCAATGGGCTTTGTGACACACACGCTGACCAATTGGGTTTGTTACACACACACTGTCCAATGGTGTTTGTGGCACGCACGCTGTCCAGTGGGTTTTGTGACACACACTCTGACCAGGGGGGTTTGTGACACATACAGGCTGTTCAATGGGGTTTGTGACACACACGCTATCCAATGGGGTTTGTGACACGCAAACTTTCCAATGGGGTTTGTAACACACACACTTTCCAATGGGGTTTGTGACAGACACATGCTGTCCCATGGGGTTTGTGACACACACTCTATCCAATGGGGTTTGTCATACTCACTCTGTCCAATGGGGTTTGTGACACACACGCTGTCCAATGGGGTTTGTGACACACAAAATTTCCAAAGGGGATTGTGACATACACACTGTCCAATAGGGTTTGTGACACACACACGCAATAGAATGGGGTTTGTTAAACGCACACTTTCTCATGGGGTTTGTGAAACACAAACACTATCCCATGGGGTTTGAGACACACACGCTGAACAATTGGGTTTGTTACACACACACTGTCCAATGGTGTTTGTGACAATCACGCTGTACAGGGGGTTTTGTGACACACACACTGTCCAATAGGGTTTGTGACAAACACACGCTATCCAATGGGGTTTGTGACACATAGACTGTCCAGTGGGCCTTGTGACACACACAGTCTGTCCTATGGGCTTGTGACACACACGCTGTCCAATAGTGTTTGTGACACACACTCTGCCCCATGGGCTTTGTGATACACTCACTGTCCATTGGGGACTGTGACACACACACACTGTCCAATGGGGATTGTGACGCACACACTGTACCATGGGAATTGTGACACACACACTCTGTCCAATGGGGTTTTTGACACACACGCTGTCCAATGGGGACTGTGACACACACGCTGTCCAATGGGGTTTGTTACACACACACTCTGTCCAGTGGTTCTTGTGACACACACGCTGTCCTATGGGTTTTGTGACACACACTCTGTACAATGGCCTGGTGACACACACGCTGTCCAATGGGGTTTGTGACACACACACTGACCAGGGGGGTTTGAGACACGCACACTTTCCAATGGGCTTTAGTGACACACACACGCTGTCCCACGGGGTTTGTGACACAAACGCTGACCAATTGGGTTTCTTACACACACACTGTCCAATGGTGTTTTTGACACGCATGCTGTCCAATGGGTTTTGTCACACACACTCTGTCCAATGGCGATTGTGACAAACACGCTGTCCAATGGTATGTGTGACAATACACACTCTGTCCAATGGGGTTTGTGACACACACGCTGTGAAATGGGGTTTGTGACACACACACTGTCCAAACGGGTTTGTGACACACACGCTGTCCAATGGGGTTTGTGACACACACACTTCCTAATGGGGTTTGAAACACACACTGTCCAAAGGGGTTTGTGACACACATGCTGTCCAATGGGGTTTGTGACACACAAACTTTTTTATGGGGTTTGTGACACACACACTTTACAGTGGGTTCTGTGACACACACACAGTCTAATGGGGATTGTGACACACACACGATGCTCTGTGGTGTTTGTGACACACAAACTGTCCAGTGGGGATTGTGACAAACACGCTGTCCAATGGTGTGTGTGACACACACTCTCTGTCCAATGGGGTTTGTGACACACACGCTGTCCAATAGTGTTTGTGACACACACACGCTATCCAATGGGGTTGTGACACATATACTAGCCAGTGGGCCTTGTGACACACACACTGTCTAACTGGCTTGTGACACACACGCTGTCCAATAGTGTTTGTGACACACACTCTGCCCCATGGGGTTTTTGACACACACACTGTCCAATGGGGATTGTGACATACACACTGTCCAATAGGGTTTGTTACACACACATGCTATACAATGGGGTTTCTGAAACGCACACTTTCTCATGGGGTTTGTGAAACACACACGCTGTCCCATGGGGTTTGTGACACACATGCTGAACAATTGGGTTTGTTACACACACACTGTCCAATGGTGTTTGTGACACGAATGCTGTCCAGGGGGTTTTGTGAAACACACACTGTCCAATAGGGTTTGTGACACACACTCTGCCCCATGGGGTTTGTGATACACACACTGTCCAATGGGGATTGTGGCACACACACGCTGTCCAATGGGGATTGTGACACACACACGCTGTCCAATGGGGTTTGTGACACACACGCTGTCCTATGGGGTTTGTGAAACACACAATCTGTCCAATGGTGTTCGTGACACACATGCTGTCCAGTGGGGTTTTTGACACACACAGTGACCAGGGGGGTTTGTGACACACACAGGCTGTTCAATGGGGTTTGTGACACACACGCTGTCCAATGGGACTTGCGACACACACTGTCCAGGTGGGTTTCTGACACACATGCTCTCCAATGGGGATTGTGACACACATGCTGTCCAATGGGGTTTATGACACACACACTCTGTCCAATGGGGTTTGTAGACAAACACACAGTCCAGGAGGGTTTGTGACGCACACGCTGTCCAATGGGGTTTGTGACACACGCACTGTTCAAAGGGGTTTGTGGCACACACTCTGTCCAATGGGTTTTGTGGACACACACACATTGTCCAATGGTGTTTGTGAGAAACACTGTCCAATGGGCTTTCTTGCACACACACGCTGTGCAATTTTATTTGTGACAAAGACGCTGTCCAATGGGGTTTGTGAAACACACACTGTACAATGGGTTTTGTGACACACACACTGTCCAATGGGGTTTGTGACACACACACTGTACAATGGGTTTTGTGACACACACGCTGTCCAATGGGGATTGTGACACACATGCTCACCAATGGGGATTGTGACACACACAATGTCCATGCCGGTTTGTGACACACACACTGTCCAATGGGGATTGTGACGCATACACTGTCCAATGGGGTTTCTCACAAACACTCTGACCAATGGTGTTTGTGAAAACACTCTATCCAATGGGTTTGTCACGCACACTCTCTCCAAAGGGTTTGTGACAAACACGCTGTCCAATGGGGATTGTGACAAACATGCTGTCGAATGGGGTTTGTGACACACACACTCTGTCCAATGGGCTTGTGACACACACGATGTTCAATGGGGTTCGTGACACACACTCTGTCCAATGGGGTTTGTGACACACACACTGTCCAAAGGGGTTTGTGACACACATGCTGTCCAATGGGGTTTGTGACACATACGCACTGTCCAATGAGGTTATGACACACACGCTGTCCAATGGTGTGTGTGACACACACACGCTGTCCACTGGGGTTTGTGACACACAGTGACCAGGGGGGTTTGTGACACACACAGGCTGTTCAATGGGGTTTGTGACACTCACGCTGTCCAATGGGATTTGCGACACACACTGTACAGGTGGGTTTCTGACACACATGCTCTCCAATGGGGATTGTGACACACACGTTGTACAATGGGGTTTGTGACACACACACTGTCCAAAGGGGTTTGTGACACACATGCTGTCCAATGGGGTTTGTGACACACACACACTGTCCAGTAGGGTTTGTGACGCACACACTGTCCAATGGGAATTGTGACACTCACACTCTGTCCAAAGGGCTGGTGACACACACGCTGTCCAATGGGGATTGTGACATACACACTGTCCAATAGGGTTTGTAACACGCACACGCTATACAATGGGGTTTGTGAAACGCACACTTTCTCATGGGGTTTGTGAAACACACACGCTGTACCATTGGATTTGTGACACACACGCTGAACAATTGGGTTTGTTACACAGACACTGCCCAATGGTGTTTGTGACACACATGCTGTGCGATGGGGTTTATGACACACACACTGTCCAATGGGGTTTGTAGACAAACACACACTCCAGGGGGGTTTGTGACGCACAATCTGTCCAATGGGGTTTGTGACACACACACTGTCCAATGGGGATTGTGACACACACACGCTGTCCAATGGGGTTTGTCACACAGACACTGTACAATGGGGTTTGTGACACACACAATGTGCAATGACGATTGTGAAACACACACGCTGTCCAAAGGTGTTTGTGACATGCATGCTGTCCAATGGGGTTTGTGACACACACTCTGTCCAATGGGGTTTGTGACAAATACACGCTGTCCAATGCTGTTTGTAACACAGACGCTGTCCAATGGGGTTTGTGACACACACACTGTCCAATGGGTTTTTGTAACACATACACTCTGTGCAATGGGGCTTATGACACATACGCTGTCCAACGGGTTTCGTGACACACACACTGCTAATAGCGTTTGTGAACACACACACTGTCCAATGGGGATTGTGACACACACACTGTCCAATGGGGTTTCTGACACACACACTGTCCAAGGGGGTTTGTGACATGGATGCTGTCCAATGGGGATTGTGACAAACACGTTGTCCAATGGTGTGTGTGACACACACACTGTCCAATGGGGATTGTGACACTCACACTCTGTCCAATGGGGTTTGTGACACACACACTGTCCAATGGGGATTGTGACACTCACACTCTGTCCAATGGGGTTTGTGACACACACAATCTGTTCAATGGGGTTTGTGACACACACGCTGTCCAATAGGGTTTGTGATACACACACTGTCCAATAGGGTTTGTGACGCACACGTTGTCCAATGGGAATTGTGACGCATACACTCTATCCAATGGGCTTTGTGACATACACGCTGACCAATTGGGTTTGTTAAACACACACTGTCCAAAGGTATTTGTGACACGCATACTGTCCAATAGAGTTTGTGACACACACACGCTATCCAATGGGGTTTGTGATACACACACTTTCTTATGGGTTTTGTGACACACACGCTATACAACGGGTTTTGTGACACACATACTGTCCAATGGGGATTGTGACACACACATGATGTCCAATGGTGTCTGTGACACACACGCTGTCCAATGGGGTTAGTGAGACGCACACTTTCTCATGGAGTTTGTGACACACACACGCTGTCCCATGGGGTTTGTGACACACACGCTGAACAATTGTGTTTGTTATACACACACTGTCCAATGGTGTTTGTGACACGCATGCTGTCCAGTGGGTTTTGTGACACACACACTGTCCAATAGGGTTTGTGACAGACACACGCTATCCAATAGGGATTGTGACATGCACAATTTCTCATGGGGTTTGTATACACACACACGCTGTCCCATGGGGTTTGTGACACACATGCTGTCCAATGGGGTTTGTTACACACACAATGTCCCACGGGTTTGTGAACACGCATGCTGTCCAGTGGGTTTTGTGACACACAAACTATCCAATAGGGTTTGTGACAAACACACGCTATCCTATGGGGTTTGTGACACACACACTGTCGAAAAGGGATTGTGAAAAACACGCTGACCAATGGGTATTGTGACACACACGCTCACCAATGGGGACTGTGACACACACAATGTCTATGCCGGTTTGTGTCACACACACTGTCCAATGGGGTTTGTTACACATACACTGTCCAATGGGATTTCTCACAAACACTCCGTCCAATGGGGTTTGTGACACACACTCTATCCAATGGCGTTTGTCACACACACTCTGTCCAATGGAGTTTGTGACACACACGCTGTCCAATGGGGCTTGTGACAAACACGCTGTAGAATGGGGTTTGTGACACACACACTCTGTCCAATGGAGTTCGTGACACACACGCTGTCCATTGGGGATTGTGAGAAACACGCTGTAGAATGGGGTTTGTGACACACACTCTCTGTCCAATGGGCTTGTGACACACACGGTGTGCAATGGCGTTCGTGACATAGACTCTGTCCAGTGGGGTTTGTGACACACACACGATGTCCAATGGTGTCTGTGACACACACGCTGTCCAATGGACAGGGTTTGTGACATACAGAAGCTATCCAATAGGGATTGTGACATGCACAATTTCTCATGGGGTTTGTATACACACACACGCTGTCCCATGGGGTTTGTGACACACATGCTGTCCAATGGGGTTTGTTACACACACAATGTCCAATGGGTTTGTGAACACGAATGCTGTCCAATGGCGTTTGTGACACACACACTGTCCAGGTGGGTTTGTGACACACACGGTGTCCAATGGGGTTTGTGACACGCATGCTGTCCAATGGTGTTTGTGACACACACACTGTCCATAGGGGTTTGTGACACAGATGCTGTCCAATGTGGTTTGTGAAACACACGCTGTGCAATGGGGTTTGTGACACACAAACTGTCAAGGTGGGTTTGTGAAACACACACTGCTGAAAGGGGTTTGTGACACACACGCTGTACAGTGGTGTTTGTGACAGGCATGCTGTCCAATGGTGTTTGTGACACACAGGCTGTCCAATGGGGATTGTGATACACACACGCTGTCCAATGGTGTTTGTGACTCGGATTCTGTACAATGGGGTTTGTGACACACACACTGTCCAATGGGGTTTGTGACACACACACGCTGTCCAATGGTGTTTGTGAACACGCATGGTTTCCAATGCGTCTTGTGACACACACACTGTCCAGGGGGCTTTGTGACACACACGATGTCCAATGGGATTGGCGACACACACGCTGTCCAGTGGGGATTGTGACACACACACGCTGTCTAGAGGGGATAGTGACACACACACGTTGTCCAATGGTGTTTGTGACACGGATACTGTCCAATGCGGTTTGTGACACACACAACGTCCAACGGGGTTTGTGACACACACGCTGTCCAAGGGGTTCGTGAGACACACACTGTCCAGTGAGGTTTGTGACACACACTCTGTTCAATGGGGTTAGTGACACACACACTTTCCTTTGGTTTTGTGACACACACACAATATCCAATGGGGTTTGTGACACACACACTGTCTAATGGGGTATGTGATACAAACATGCTTTCCAATGGTGTATGTGACACGCATGCTGTCCAATGGGGTTTGTGACTCACATGCTGTCCAATGGTGTTTGTGACACACACACGGTGTATAATGGTGTTTCTGACACAGATAATTTTCAATGGGGTTTTTTAGAGACACAATGTCTAGGGGGGGTTTGTGACACAGGCACTGTGCAATGGGGATTGTCGCACACACACTGTCCAGGGGGGTTTATGACACATACACAGTCCAGGTGGGTTTGTGACACGCACTCTGTCCAAAGGGGTTTGTGACACAGAGACTCTCCAGGGGTTTTTGCGACCCACACACTGTCCAGAGGGGTTTGTGACACACACACTGTCTAATGGGTTTTGTGATACACACACCCTTTCCAATAGTGTATGTGACACGCATGCTGTATAATGGGGTTTGTGACACACACACTGTCCAGGGGGGTTTATGACACACACACTGTCCGATACGGTTTGTAACACACACACGCAATCTTATGGGGTTTGTGAAACACACGCTGTCAAGTGGGGTTTGTGACACACACACTGTCCATGGGGGATTGTGTCACACACAAACTCTGTCCAATGGGGTTGGTAATACACCAACTATCCAATGGGGTTTGTGACACACATGCTCTCCAATGGTGTTTGTGACACACACACTGTCAATAGGGGTTTGTGACACACACGCTGTCCAGGAGAGTTTGTGACACACACGCTGTCCAATCGGGTTTGTGACACACACGCTGTCCAGGAGAGTTTGTGACACACACGCAGTCCAATGGGTTTTGTGAAACAAACACTGTTTGGCGGGGTTTGCGACACACACAATGTCCAATGGGGTTTGTGAAACACAGGCTGTCCAATGCGGATTGTGACACACACACTGTCCAGGGGGGTTTGTGACACACACACTGTCCAATGGGGTTTCTGACACACACACGATATCCAAAGGGGTTTGTGACACACACACGCTGTCCAATGAGGCTTGTAACACACAGGCTGTCTAATGGGGTTCGTGACACACACGCTGTCAAATGGGGTTTGTGACACACACACTTTCTAATCGGGATTGTGACACACACACGCTGCCCAATGGGGTTTGTGACACACACGCTGTCCAATGGGATTTGTCACACACACACTCTGTCCAATTAGGCTTGTGACACACATGCTGTCCAATGGGGTTCATGACACACACGCTGTCCAGTGGCGTTTCTGACACACACACTGTCCAATAGGGTTTGTGACACACACACGCTGTCCAATGGGGCTTGTGAAACACACGCTGTCCAATGGCGTTTGTGACACACACGCTGTCCAGTGGGGTTTCTGACACACACACGCTATCCAAAGGGGTTTGTGACACGTACACTGTCCTATGGGAATGGTGACACGCACACCGTCCAATGGGGTTCGTGACTCACACGCTGTCCAGTAGGGTTTGTGATACACACACTGTACAATGGGGTTTGTGACACACACAGTTTCTAATGAGGTTTTTGACACACACACGCTATCCAATGGGGTTTGTGACACACACCATTTACAATGGGTTTTGTGAAAACACACATTGTCCAATTGGGATTGTGACACACACACTGCACAGGGGGGTTTGTGACTACACAGTCTGTCCAATGGGGTTTGTGACACAAACACTGTCCAATGGGGATAGTCACACACAAACACTGTATAACGGGATTTGAGACACACACAAGGTCCAATGTGGTTTTGGACACACACGCTACCCGATGGAGTTTGCGAACACGGATGCTGTCCAATGGGGTTTGTACAACACACAGTGTCCAATGGGGTTTGTGACACACGCTCTGTCCAATGGCGATTGTGACACACATGCACTTTCCAATGGTGCTTGTGACACGCATGCTGTCCAATGGGTTTTGTGACACACACACTCTGTCCAATGGGGGTTGTGACACACACACTGTCCAATGGTGTTTGTGACACACACACTCTGTCCGATGCGACACACACGCATTCCAATGCGGTTCGTGACACACACGTTGTCCAGTGGGGTTTGTCACACACACTCTGTCCAATGGGGATTGTGACACAAACATGCTGTCCAACGGGGTTTGTTACAAACACGCTGTCCAATGGGGACTGTGACACACACGCTCTGTACAATGGCTTTTGTGACACACACTGTCCAGGGGGGTTTGTGACACACTTGATGTCCAATGGGATTTGTGACACACACACTGTCCAACAGGGTTCGTGGCATACGCGCTATCCAGTGGGGTTTGTGACAAACACACTGTCCGATGGGGTTTGTGACACACACACTCTATCCAATGGGGTTTATGAAACACCCACTGTCCAATGAGGTTTGTGACACACACACTGTCTAAAGGGGTTTGTGACACACACACTCTGTCGAGTGGGGCTTATGACATATACGCTGTCCAATGGGGTTGGTGACAAAAACGCTGTCCAGTTGGGTTTGTGACATACACACTGTCCAATGGGGTTTGTGCCACACACACTGTCCAGGGGGGTTTTTGACACACACACTGTCCAATGAGGTTTGTCACACACACTCTGTCCAATGGGGATTGTGACACAAACACGCTGTCCAATGAGGTTTGTTACACACACACTGTCCAATGGGCTTTGTGACACACACGCTGTCCAATGGGTTTTGTGACACACACACTGTCTGATGGGGTTTGTGAAAAAACACGGAGTCCAAAGAGTGACACACACGCTGTCCAAAGGGTTTTGTGACACACACTCTCTGTCCAGTGGAGCTTGTGACACACAGGCTGTCCAATGGGCATTGTGACACACATACGCTGTTAAATGGTGTTTGTGACACACATGCTGTCAAATGGGTATTGTGACACACACGCTGTCCAATGGTGTTTGTGACACACACATTCTGTCCAATGGGGCTTGTAACACACACGTTGTCTAATGGGATTCGTGACACACACGCTGTGCAACGGTGTTTGTGACACACATGCTGTCAAATGGGATTTGTGACACTCACATGCTATCCAGTGGGGTTTCTGACAAGCACACTGTCCAATGGGGTTTGTGACAGCCACTCTGTCCAATGGGGTTTGTGACACACACACTTTCCAATGGGGATTGTGACACACACACGCTGCCCAATGAAGTTTGTGACACACGCACTGTCCAATGGGGTTCGTGACACACACGCTGTCCAGTAGGGTTTGTGACACACACACTGTCCAACAGGTTTTGTGACACACACACGCTATCCAATGGGGTTTGTGACACACACACTTTCAAACGGGGTTTGTGACACACACACACAGTCCAATAGGGTTTGTAACACACACACGCTATCCAATGGGGTTTGTGACACACACACGCTATCCAATGGGGTTTGTCATACACACACTTTCCAATGGGGTTTGTCACGCACACACGCTGTCCAATGGGGTTTGTGACACACACGCTGTCCAATGGGGTTTGTGACACACACGCTATCCAGTGGGGTTTGTGACACACACACTCTGTCCAATGGGGCTTGCGACACACACTCTGTCCAGTGGGTGTCCTGACACACACGCTGTCCAATGGGGTTCGTGACACACACGCTGTCCAGTGGGGTTTGTGACACAAATACTGTCCAATGGGGTTTGTGATACACACAATGTCCAATGGGCATTGTGACACACAAACGCTGTCCAATGGGGTTTCTGACACACACACGCTGTCCAATGGGGGTTGTGACACACACGCTGTCCAATGGGGTTTGTGACACACACACGCTGACCAATGGGGTTCGTGAGACAGACGCTGTCCATTGGGTTTTTTTACACAAACACTGTCCAAAAGTGTTTGTGACACACACACACTATCCAATGGGGTTTGTGACACATACACTTTCCAATGGGGATTGTGACACGCGCACTCTGTCCAATGAGGCTTGTGACACACACACGCAATGCAATGGGGTTTGTGACACACACACTTTCCAATAGGGTTTCTGACACACACACGCTGTCCAAAGGTGTTTGTGACACACACCTGTCAAATGGGGTATGTGACACACATACTGTCTGGGGGGTATTGTGACACACATACTGTCCGATGGGTTTTGTTACACACACTCTGTACAATGGTGTTTGTGACACACACACTCTATCCAATGGGGGTTGTGAGACACACATTGTCCAATGGGGTTTTTGAACACACACACTCTGTCCAATGGGGGTTGTGACACACACGTTGTCCAATAAAGTTTCTGACACACACACTCACTAATGGGGATTGTGACACACACACGCTGTCCAATGGTGTTTGTGACACGCACACTCTCCAGGGGGGTTTGTGACACACACGCTGTCCAGCGGGGTTTGTGACACACACACTGTCCAATAGGGTTTTTGAAACACACCTGCTATCTAATGGGGTTTGTGACACACACACTCTGTGCAATGTGGCTTGTGACACACACTCTGTCAAATGGGGTTTTTAACACACACACTGTCCAATGGGGATTGTGATACACAGACGCTGTCCAATGTGATTTGTGGCACACACACTTTCCAATGGGTTTTGTTACACATACGCTGCCCAATGGGGATTGTCACATGCACACTGTTCAGGGGCTTTGTGACACACACGCTGTCCTATGGGGTTTGTGACACAGAGACTCTACAGGGGTGTTTGTGACACACACGTTGTCCAGAGGTGTTTGTGACAAACACACGCTCTCCAATGGGGTTTGTGACACACACACTCTCCGGCGGAGTTTGCGACACACACACGCTATCCAATGGGGTTTGTTGCACGCATGGTGTCCAAAGGGATTTGAGACATACACGCTGTCCAGGGTGGTTTGTGACACACATGCGGTCCAATGGGTTTTGTGACACACACACTGTCCAATGGGGGTTGTGACACACACGCTGTCCAATGGGGTTTATCACAGTATCACAGTATCACAGTATGTTTGGGATTGGAAGGGACCTCAAAAGATCATCTAGTCCAATCCCCCTGCTGGAGCAGGAACACCTAGGTAAGGTCACACAGGAACATGCCCAGGTGTGTTTTGAATGTCTCCAGGGAAGGAGACTCCACAACCTCCCTGGGCAGCCTGTTCCAGTGCTCTGTCACCCTTACTGAGAAGAAGTTATTTCTCAAATTTAAGCGGAACCTCTTGTGTTCCAGTTTGATCCCATTACCCCTTGTCTTGTCATTGTTTGCCACCGAGAAGAGCCTGGCTCCATCCTCATGGCACTCACCCCTTATATATTTATAAACATCAATATGGTCCCCCCTTAGTCTCCTCTTATCCAAACTAACGAGACCCAGCTCCCTCGGCCTTTCTTCATAAGGGAGGTGCTCCACTCCCTTAATCATCTTTGTTGCCCTACGCTGGACCCTCTCCAGCAGTTCCCTGTCCTTCTTGAACTGAGGGGCCCAGAACTGGACACAATATTCCAGATGTGGTCTCACCAGGGCGGAGTAGAGGGGAAGGAGGACCTCTCTCGATCTACTAACCACGCCCCTTCTAATACACCCCAGGATGCCATTGGCCTTCCTGGCCACAAGGGCACAGTGCTGGCTCATGGTCATCCTGCTGTCCACCAGGACCCCCAGGTCCCTTTACCCTACACTGCTCTCTAATATGTAATTTCCCAACCTATACTGGAACCTGGGGTTGTTCCTGCCCAGATGCAGGACTCTACACTTTCCCTTGTTAAATTTCATTAGGTTATTCCCCGCCCAACTCTCCAGCCTGTCCAGGTCCCGCTGGATGGCAGCAAAGCCTTCTGGCGTGTCAGCCACTCCTCCCAGCTTAGTGTCATCAGCAAACTTGCTGATAGTACACTCTATTCCCTCGTCTAAATTGTTAATGAATATATTGAATAATATTGGCCCAGTACTGACCCCTGAGGCACTCCACTAGATACTGGCCTCCAACTAGATTCCGCACCATTGACTACCACTCTCTGGCTTCTCTCCTTAAGCCAGTTTGCAACCCACCTCACTACTCTATTGTCTACACCACACCTCCTCAACTTAGCTGTGAGGATGCTGCGGGAGACTGTGTCAAAGGCTTTACTGAAGTCAAGGTAGGCCACATCCACCGCTCTGCCATCATCCATCCACCTTGTTACATTCTCTTAAAAAGCTATGAGGTTGGTGAAGCACGACTTACCCTTGGTAAAGCCATACTGACTGCCCCTAATAACCCTCTTATCCTTGATATGCCTTGAGATGGCACCAAGGATAAGCTGTTCCATTACTTTCCCAGGGACAGAGGTAAGGCTGACCGGTCTATAATTACCTGGGTCCTCCTTCTTGCCCTTTTTGAAGACCGGAGTGACATTTGCTTTCCTCCAATCCTTGGGCACCTCCCCCGTTTCCCAAGACTTGGCAAAGATGTTGGAGAGTGGTCCAGCAATGACTTCAGCCAGCTCCCTCAGCACCCGCTGATGCATCCCATCTGGACCCATTGATTTATGGATGTCCAGACTATTTCATTGCTCCCTAACCCAGTCCTCATCGACTAAAGCAAACTCCTCCATTGATCTGGCTTCATCCGGGGTCTCAGGGGTACAGGTCTCCCCAGGACAGCCTCCAGCAGAGTAGACAGAGACGAAGAAGGCAATCAGTATCTCTGCCTTCTCTGTATCTTCTGCCACCAGGGCACCCACCCCGTTCATCAGTGGGCCTACATTGCCTCTGCTATTAGTTTTATCTGCTATGTATTTGAAAAAGTTCTTTTTGCTGTCCTTGACCCCTCTCACCAGCTGTAATTCTAAGGAGGCCTTGGCTATCCTAGCTGCCTTCCTACATCCTCTAACAGCAGCCTTATATTCTTCCCAAGTGGCCAGTCCCTGCTTCCACGACCTGTAAACTCTCCTTTTCTGCTTGAGCATACCCAACAGATCCCTATTCAACCACGCAGGCCTCCTGGCTCCCTTCCTTGACTTTCTTCGTGTGGGGATGCTCTGATCCTGAGCGTGGAAGAAGCAATCTCTGAATGCAATCCAGCTATCTTGGGCCCCTTTTCCTTCAAGCAGTCTTGCCCATGGGATTTCTCCCAGCAATTGCTTGAAAAGGCCAAAGTTAGCCCTGCTAAAGTCCAGGGTTGCAATTCTACTTGCTATTCTGTTCCTGCCACCCAAGATGCTGAACTCCACCATCTCGTGGTCACTCCAACCCAGGCAGCCCTCAACCCTTACTGCTTCGACCAGACCCTCCTTGTTAGTGAGGATGAGATCCAGCAGTGCACCTCTCCTAGTCGGCTCCTCCTCCATCTGCATGAGGAAGTTATCATCAATGAACTGGAGGAACCTCCTGGACTGTGGCTGGCTGGTTGAATGGTCCTTCCAGCAAACATCAGGGAAGTTAAAATCCCCCACAACAACCAGGGCCTGTGACTGTGAGGCCACTCTCAGCTGCCCATAGAGGGCCTCATCAACTTCCTTAGCCTGGTCTGGTGGCCTGTAACAGACGCCCACAACAGTGTCACCCCTGCCAGCCTGCCCCTTGATCCTGACACATACACTCTCAATTCGCTCGTCATCCACTCCTGGGAAGAATTTAGTACATTGTAGTTGCTCTCTCACATAGAGAGCAACTCCACCACCACACCTGGCTGGCCTGTCTTTCCTGAAAAGGGCATAGCCATCCATGACCACATTCCAGTCATGTGAACTGTCCCACCATGTTTCCGTAATTGCCACCAGATCATAATCTCCCGACCGAACACAGGATTCTAACTCCTCCTGCTTATTCCCCATGCTGCACGCATTGGTGTACAGGCATTTCAGGGAGCGAACTGAGACACCCATTTCTCCCTAGGGGCATAGGAGGCCACCCGGTCCTCATCAGTTTTAGAATGCTGCCCCACTGGGACAAGCCCAGCTACAACCTCATCCCCCTTCGAGCCTAGTTTAAAGCTCTCCAAATGAGCCCAGCTAATTCCTGCCCCAGCATCCTTTTGCCCCTGCGAGATAAACTTTTCCCACTTGACACTGTCCGGACGGGTGACTTATAAAACCAACCATTATCAAAAAATCCAAAGCCCTGTCTGTAGCACCAGTCTTGGAGCCAACCATTAAGAGACTGAATTTTCCTATTCCATCCCACATCGTCCCTTGAAGATGGAAGGAGTGAAGAGATCACTTGAGCCCCTGAGTCTTTCACCATCCTTCCCAAGACCTTGAAGTCTTTCTTCATTCCCCTCAGACTACGGGAAGCAGCTTCCTCTCCATCTGTCTGGAAGACCAGCAGCGGGTAGTAGTCTGTCGGGTGCACCAGTTTGGGGAGCTCTCTAGCAATATCCTTGATCCGGGCTCCAGGTAGACTACAAACTTCCCTAAGGTGAGGGTCAACCCTGCATATTGGGCCCTCTGTTCCTTTCAGAAGGGAATTTCCTATTACAATCACCCTTCTTTCTTTCTTATCAGAGGCAGTCTTAAGTTGTGAAGTCAACCGCCTCTTCCTATGTGATCTTGTAGGCAGGCTTGGCACCACCTCCTCACCTACCTCTTCTTCAAGATCCAGGGCCTCAAACCTATTACGGAGGGGCACCTGGGGAGACAAAGCAGGCAGGGAGGGGGGCTGCCCGTGACGCCGAACCGGAATACACTTCCAACCCTCGTCGTCTTTTAGGTCCCCTACCTCTGCCCGACAGCAACAAGGGCGGGGCCGTCTCAGGACTTCCGCCTCTGTCAGAGAGGGCAGGAGGTCCATCTCCTTTTGGGGGGTACCTCCCTGGGACCTTTCCGACTGGCCCGTCAGGGTGTTACTCCACCAGTCGATCTCCCTTTCGCACTTCCTGATGGTCCTCAATCTCTCAACCTTCTCCTTAAGTTTCACAACCATGTCAAGCAGATCTTGCACCTGCTAACACCTCACACAGGTGGAGAGCTGGCCTCGCTCCCCCGGCAGCAGCAGGCTCTGGCACTCCCTGCAGCCAGAGACCTGAACAGCCACCGTTCGGGACAGAACCTCCTCAGTCTGCGTAGCCACAGTCTGTTTGAGACAAGCTCTCCTCCTGGAGGCGACTATGGTCGTCAGCACTCTGGGATGCTGGCAATAAGTTAGAGGGGCTGACAAGCGACAACTGCTCTCTGCACCCTGCTGCACAAGCTACCACCCCCGCTGCTGCAGCACAGTGTGGGTGGGACTCACCCGCTACACAAGCTGGTTGCTCCTCCCTGCACCTGGTAGGCAGCGACTAGTCGCTGCCCTCCCAAAGGATTTTTCAAGGCAAGGGGAGAGGGTGTGGTCGCCGTCACCATGGGAACGCACCCTGCCACATCAGCCGCTCTCTCGCAATGGCTGCCGGGGCTGCAAGGATCGGGACTCGACGGGAATCACGCTGTCCCTGTACGTTTCCCACTGAGCTTCCTAATCTCGGCTGAACCTCGTGGTCGGCTGAACCCCGCCGGCACTGGCTCTCACTGGGCTGGCTCCGATCAGCTGACTGGACACAGACGCTGTCCAGTGGGGTTTGTGACACACAAACTGTCCAATAGGGTTTGTGACACACATATGCTATAAAATGGGGTTTGTCACACACACTCTGTCCAATGGGGCTTGTGACACACACCCGCTGTCCAGTGGGGTTTATGACACACACACTGTCCAATGGGCTTTGTGACACACATGCTGTCCAGTGTGGTTTGTGACACACACACTTTCCAATGTGTTTTGTGACACACACACTGTACAATGGGGTTTGTGAACGCACACACTCTGTCCGAAGGTGCTTGTGACACACACTCTGTCCAATGGGGTGTGTGAAACACACACTATCCAATGGGGATTGTGCCACACACGCTGTGCAATGGGTATTGTGACACACACACGCTCTCCAATGGTGTTTGTGACATGCATGTTGTCCAATGGGTTTTGTGACACGCATACTGTCCAGGGGGGTTTGTGACACACACGCTGTCCAGTGGGATTTGTGACACACACACTGTCCAATAGGGTTTTTGACACATACACTGTCCAGGGGGGTTTGTGACACACAAACATTCCAATGGGGGTTGTGACACACACACTGTCCAAAGGTATATGTCACACAAACTCTGTCCAATGGGGATTGTGACACACACATGCTTTCCAATGGGGTTTGTGACAAACACACTGTCCAATGGGTTTTGTGGAACACACAATCTGTCCACTGGGGATTGTGACACAAACACTGTCCAATGGGGTTCGTGACACACAGACTGTCCAATGGGGATTGTGACACGCACACTGTCCATGGGGGTTTGTGACACACACGCTGTCTAAATGGGGTTTGTGACACACACACTGTCCGATGGGGTTTTTCACACACACTCTGTCCAATGGGGATTGTGACATACAGACGGTTTCCAATGGGGTTTGTGATACACACACTGTCCAGGGGGGTTTGGGACACACACGCTGCCCAATGGGGTATGTGACACACACACGCTGTCCAATGGGGTTTGTGACTCACACGCCGTTCAATGGGGTTTGTGACACACACACTCTGTCCAATAGGGTTTGTGACACACACACTCTCTCCAATGGTGATTGTGACTCACACGCTTTCAATGGGGTTTGTGACACACACACTGTCCAGGGGGGTGTGTGACACACATGCTGTCCAAAGGGTGTTCGTGACACACACGCTGTATAGTGGGGTTTGTGACACACACACTGTCCAATAGTGTTGGTGACACTACGCAGGCTGTCCAATGGTTTTTGTGACACACACAATGTCCAGGGGGTTTGTGACTCACAAAATGTCTAATGGGGTTTGTGACACACACGCTGTGCAATGGGGCTTGTGACACACACACTGTCCAGTGGGGTTCGTAACACACACACTGTCGAGTCGGGTTGTGACACACACATGCTATCCAATGGTGTTTGTGACACACACACTCTCCAGTGTGTTTTGTGACACACACACGCTATCCAAAGGGGTTTGTTACACATACACTTTCCAATGGGGTTTGTGACACACACACACGGTCCAATGGGGCATGTGACACATACGCTGTCCAATGGGGTTTGTGACACACACGCTGTCCAGTGGGGTTTGTGACACACAAACACTGTCCAATAGGGTTTGTGACACACACAGTGTCCAATAGGCTTTGTGACAAACACAAGCTATCCAATGGGGATTGTGACACACACACTGTACAGGGGGGTTTGTGACTCACAGTGGCACACACACGGTCCAATGGGGATTGTGACACACACACATTGTCCAATGGGGATTGTGACACGGATGCTGTCCAGTGGGGTTTGTGACACACACTCCCAATCCAGGGGGATTTGTGACACACACACTGGCCAATGGGGATTGTCACACACAATGGGAATCTTGACACACACATTTTCCAATGGGGTTTCTGACACGCACGCTGTCAAATGGGGTTTGTGACACACACACTGTCCAGGGGGGTTTGTGACACACACACTGTCCAATGTGGTTTGTGACACACACACAGTCCCGTGGGGTTTGTGACACACTTATTCTGTCCAATGGGGATTGTGACACACACATGCTCTCCAATGGGGATTGTGACACACACACTGTACAGGGGGGGTTGTGACACACACACTTTCCAATGGGTATTGTGACACACACACGCTGTCCAATGGGGTTTGTGACACACACGCTGTCCAATTGGGATTGTGACACACACGATGTCCAATGGAGTTCGTGACACACACACTCTGTCCAATGGAGCTTGTGACACACATGCTGTCCAATAGGGTTTGTGACACACACACACAGTCCAGTGGGGTTTGTGACACACACAGTGTCCAGTAGGGTTTGTGACTAACACAAGCTATCCAATGGGGATTGTGACACACACACTGTACAGGGGGGTTTGTGACTCACAGTCTGTCCAATGGGGTGTGTGGCACACACACGGTCCAATGGGGATTGTGACACACACACACTGTCCAATGTTGATTGAGACACGGATACTGTCCAGTGGGGTTTGTGACACACACTCCCAGTCCAGGGGGGTTTGTGACACACACACTGGCCAATGGGGATTGTCACACACAATGGGAATCTTGACACACACATTTTCCAATGGGGTTTCTCACACACACACTGTCAAATGGGGTTTGTGACACACACACTGTCCAATGTGGTTTGTGACACACACACAGTCCCGTGGGGTTTGTGACACACTTATTCTGTCCAATGGGGATTGCGACACACACATGCTTTCCGATGGGTTTTGTGACACACACACTGTCCAGGGGGGGTTGTGACACACACACTTTCCAATGGTTATTGTGACACACACACGCTGTCCAATGGGGTTTGTGACACACACGCTGTCCAATTGGGATTGTGACACACACGATGTCCAATGGAGTTCGTGACACACACACTCTGTCCAATGGAGCTTGTGACACACATGCTGTCCAATAGGGTTTGTGACACACACACACAGTCCAGTGGGGTTTGTGAGACACACAGTGTCCAGTAGGGTTTGTGACAAACACAAACTATCCAATGGGGATTGTGACACACAAACTGTACAGGGGGGTTTGTGACACACAGTCTGTCCAATGGGGTGTGTGATACAAACACTGTCCAATGGGGATTGTGACACACACGCTGTCCAATGGGGATTGTGACACACACGATGTCCAATTAGGATCGTGACACACACGCTGTAAAATAGGTTTTGTAAACACACACACTGTCTAAGGGGATTTGTGAAACACACGCTTTCCAATGGGGATTGTGACACACACTAGCTGTCCCATGGGGTTTGTGACACGCATGCAGTCCAATGGGGTTTGTAGACACACATGCTGTCCAATGGGGCTTGCGACACATACGCTGTCCAATGGGGTTGGTGACACAAACGCTGTCCGCTGGGGTTTGTGACAAACACACTGTCCAATAGGGTTTGTAAGACACACCCTGTCCAATGCGGATGGTAACACACACACACTGTACAGGGGGGTTTGTAACACACAGTCTGTCCAACGGCATTTTTGACACACACAAGGTCCAATGGGGTTTTCGACACACACGCTGTCCAATGTAGTTTCTGACACGGATGCTGTCCAATGGGCTTTGTGACACACACACTGTCCAATGGGGATTGTGACACAAACACTGTACAGGGGGGTTTTTGACACACAGTCTGTCCAATGGGGTATGTGACGGACACACTGTCCAAAGGGGATTGTGACACACAGACACTATCTAATGGGGATTATGACACACACTCTGTCCAATGGGGTTTGCGACAAACACGCTGTCCAATGGGTTTTGTGACACACACACCCAGTCCAGGGAGGATTGTGACACACACACTGTCCAACGGGATTTGTGACACACACTCTGTCCAAAGGGGATTGTGACACACACACTCTGTCCAATGGGGGTTGTGATAAACACGGTGTCCAATGGGGTTTGTGACACACACGTTGTCCAATGAGGTTTGAGACACACACTCTCTGTCCAATGGGGGTTGTGACACACACGCTGTCCAATGGGGTTTGTGACACACACGCTCTCCAATGGGGTTTGTGATACACACACTTTCCAATGGCTTTTGTGACACACACAGGCTATCCAATGGGTTTTGTGACACATACACTTTCCAATCGGTTTGTGACGCACAACCTCTGTCAAAATGTGGCTTGTGACACACACTCTGTCCAATGGGGATTGTGACACGCACAATGTGCAGGGGGGTGTGTGACACACACACGCTGTCCAATGGGGTTTGTGACATACACGCTGTCCAAAGGGGATTGTGGCACACAGAAGGTCCAATGGGTTTTGCGACACACAGGCTGTCCAGTGGACTTTGTGAACACGGATGCTGTCCAATGGGGTTTGTAAAACACACATACAGTCCATAGTGGTTTGTGACATACACACTGGCCAATGGGTTTGTGACAAAGACGCTGTCCAATGGGGTTTGTGACACACCACACACACAATTTTCAAGGGGTTTGTGACACACACACTGTCGAATGGGTTTCATAGACACTCACGCTGTCCAGTGGGTTTTGTGACACACACACTGTCCAATAGAGTTTGTGACACACACACGCTATCCAATGGGGTTTGTGACACACACACTCTGTCCATTGGAGCTTGTGACACAAACGCTGTCCAATGGGGTTCGTGACACACACGCTGTCCAGTGGGGTTTGTGACACTCACATGCTATCCAATGGGATTTGTGACACACACACACTCTGTCAAGTGGGTCTTGTGACACACTCGCTCTCCAATGGGGTTCGTAACGCACATGCTGTCGAGTGGGTTTGTGACACACACATGCTATCCAATGTGGTTTGTGACACAATCACTTTCCAATGGGTTTTGTGACACACACACGCTATCCAATGGGGTTTTTGTCACATTCAATTTCCAATGGAGTTTGTGACACACACACGCTATCCAATCGGGATTGTGACACACACACTGTCTAATGGGGCTTGTGACACACACACTGTCCAATGGAGATTTTGACACACTCACACTGTCCAATGGGGATTGTGACACACAAAAGGCCCAATGGGGTTTGAGACTCACACACTGTCAAATGGAATTTGTGACACAGATGCCGTCCAATGGTGTTGGTGACACACTAACTCAGTCCAGGGTGGTTTGTGTAACACACACTGTCCAATAGGGTTTGTGAGACACACATGCTATCCAATGGGGCTTGTGACACGCACACTGTCCAACGGAGTTTGTGACACACGCACTGTCCATTGGGGTTTGTGACACACACGTGCTGTCCAAAGGGGTTTGTCACGCACACTCTGTCCAATGGGGATTGTGACACACACACTCTGTCCCATGGGGTTTGTGGTAAACACGGTGTCCAATGGCGTTTGTGACACACACGCTGTCCAATGAGGTTTGTGACACACACACTCTGTCCGATGCGGGTTGTGAAACACACGCTGTCCAATGGGGTTTGTGACTACTCACACTGTCCAATAGGGTTTGTGACACACACATGCTATCCAATAGGGTTTGTGACACACACACTTTCCAATCAGTTTTGTGACACACACACTCTGTCCAAAGGGGCTTGTGACACACACTCTGTCCAGGGGGTTTGTGACACACACGCTGTCCAGGGGGGTTTGTGAAAAACACGCACTCTGTCCAAAGGGGTTTGTGACACACACTCTCTGTCCAAAGGGGTCTGTGACACACACATGCTATACAATGCGTTGTGTGACACACACAGTTTCCAATGCGTTTTGTGACACACAGACTGTCCAATGGGGATTGTAACACACTCACACTGTCCAATGGGGATTGTGACACACACAAGTTCCAATGGGTTTTGAGACACACACGCTGTCCAATGGATTTTGTGACACAGATGCCGTCCAATGGTGTTGGTGACACACTCACTCAGTCCAGGGTGGTTTGTGTAACACACAATGTCCAATAGGGTTTGTGACACACACACGCTCTCCAATGGGGTTTGTGACTCACACGCTGTCCAATGGAGTTTGTTACACACACACTCTGTCCAATGGGGCTTGTGACACATACGCTGTCCAATGGGGTTGTTGACACAAACGCTGTCCATTGGGGTTTGTGACACACACACTGTCCAATGGGGTTTGTGGCACACAAACTGCCCAACGGGGATTGTGACTACAAACGCTGTACAGGGGGCTTTGTGACACAAAGTCTGTCAAATGGGGTGTGTGACAGACACACTGTCCAATAGGGATTGTGACACACACAAGGTCCAATGGGGTTTGCGAAACACACGCCCTCCAATGGAGTTTGTGACACGGATGCTGTCCAATGGGGTTTGTGACACACACACCCAGTCCAGGGGTGTTTGTGACACACACACTGGCCAATGCGGTTTATCACAGACACACTCTATCCAATGGGAATCTTGACACACACATTTTCAAATGGAGTTTCTGAAACATACACTGTCAAATGAGTTTTGTGACACACACACAGTCGAGGTGAGTTTGTGACACACACACTGTCCCGTGGATTTTTTGACACTCTGTCCAATGGGGATTGTGACACACACACGCTTTCTGATGGGTTTTGTGACACACACATTGTCCAGGAGGGTTTGTGACACACACACTTTCCAATGGTATTGTGACACACTCACGCTGTCCAATGGGGTTTGTGACACACACGCTCTCCAATGGGGATTGTGACACACATGCTGTCCAATGGTGTTCTTGACACACACACTCTGTCCAATGGAGCTTGTGACACACATGCTGTCCAGTGGGGTTCGTGACACACAGTCTGTCCAATGGGGAGTGTGACACACACACTGTCCAATGGGGATTGTGACACACACACTGTCTAATGGGGATTGTGACACTCACAAGGTCCAATGCGGTTTGCGACACACACGCTGTCCAATTAGGATCATGACACACACGCTGTCCAGTAGAGTTTGTGACAGACACACTGTCCAATGGTGTTTGTGACACACACGCTGTCCAATGGGGATGGTGACACTCACGCTGTACAATTAGGATTGTGACACACACGCTGTCCAGTGGGCTTTGTGACAAACACGCTGTCCAATGGGTATTGTGACACACACGCTGTCAAACGGGGTTTGTGACACACACAATCTCCAGGGGGGCTTGTTAAACACACACTGTCCAATGGGGTTTGTGACACACAAACTGTCCCGTGGGGTTTGTGACACACAAACATGCTGTCCAATGGTGATTGTCATGCAAACTCTGTCTAGTGGGGATTGTGACACACACACGCTTTCCGATGGGGTTTATGACACAAACACTTTCCAAAGGGTATTGTGACACACACACGCTGTCCAGTGGGGTTTGTGACACAGACGCTGTCCAATGGAGTTCGTGACACACACACTCTGTCCAATGGAGCTGGTGACACACATGCTGTCCAGTGGGGTTTGTGACACACAGTCTGTCCAATGGGGTTTGTGACACACACGCTATCCAATGGGGATTGTGACACACACACTGCCCAATGGGGTTTGTGACACACACACTGTCCAGAGGGGTTTGTCACGCACAGTCTGTCCAATGGGGATTGTGACACACACACGCTGTCCAAAGGGGTTTGTGACACACACACTCTGTCCAATGCGGGTTGTGATACACATGGTGCCCAATGGGGTTTGTGACACACACACTTTCCAATGGGTATTGCGACACACACACGCTGTCCAATGGGGATTGTGACACACACGGTGTTCAACGCTGTTTGTGGCACAGACAGTCTGTCATTGGGGCTTGTGACTCATAAGCTGTCCAATGTGGTTGGTGACACAAATGCTGTCCAGTGGGGTTTGTGACACACACACTGTCCTATAGGGCTTGTGACATACACACTGTCCAGGAGGGTTTGTGACACACAGTCTATCCAATGGGTTTTATGACACAGACTCTGTCCAATGGGGTTCGTGACACACACACTGTCCAAAGGGGTTTGTGACACGCACACTGTCCAATAGGATTTGTGAGACACACACGCATTCCAAGGGGTATTGTGACACACACACGCTGTCCAATGGGGTTTGTGACACACACACTTTCCTATGGGGTTTGTGACACACACCCGATGTCCTATACTGTCTGTGACACGGATGCTGTCCAATGGTGTTGGTGACACACACACTCAGTCCAGGAGTGTTTGTCTCACTCACAATGTCCTATAGGGTTTGTGACACACAAACATTATCCAATGGGGATTGTGACATACACACTGTCCAATGGGGTTTGTGACACACACACTCTGTCCAATGGGGGTTGTGATAAACACGGTGTCCAATGGGGTTTGTGACACACACACGCAGTCCAATGGTGTTTGTGACACACACTCTGTCCAATGGAGCTTGTGACACACATGCTGTCTGGTGGGGTTCGTGACACACACACTGTCCAGTGGGGTTTGTGACACACACTGTGTCCAATAAGGTTTGTGACAAACACGAGCTATTCCATGGGGATTGTGACGCATACACTGTACAGGGGGGTTTGTGACACACAGTCTGTCCAACGGGGTGTGTGACCCAAACACTGTCCAATGGGGATTGTGACACACACGCTGTCCAATGGGGTTTGTGACACACAAACTGTAAAACAGGGTTTGTGACACACACATGCTATCCAAATGGTTTTTTGACACACAGAATTTCCAATGGGTTTTGTGACACACACACGCTATCCAATGGGGTTTGTGACACACACACTTTCCAATGGGTATTATGACTCACGCACTCTGTCCAAAGGGGTTTGTGACACACACGCTGACCAATGGGGATTGTGACACACACACTGTTAGAGTGGTTTGTGACACACACACTGTCCAATGGGGTTTGTGACACACACACTGTCCAATGGGGTTCGAGACACACACGCCGTCCAGTGGGGTTTGTGACACACACACTCTACAGTAGATTTTGTGACATACACATGCTATCCAATCGGGTTTGTGACACACACACTTTCCAAAGGTGTTTGTGACACACACACACTGTCAATGCGGATAGTGACACACACACTCTGTCCAATGGTGTTTGTGACACACATGCTGTCAAATGGGGTTTGTGACACACACGCTGTCCAATGGTGTTCGTGACAAGCATGAATTACAATGGGGTTTGTGACACACAGGCTGTCCAGTAGGGTTTGTGATACACATGCTGTAAAATAGGATTTGTGACACACACAGGCTATCCAATGGGGTTTGTAAAACACACGCTGTACAATGGGCATTGTAACATACACACGCTGTCCAATGGTGTTTGAGACACGCATGCTGTCCAACAGGTATTGTGACACACAAACTGCCTAGGGGGATTTGTGACACAGATGTTGTCCAATGGGGTTTGTGACACACACACCTTGTCTAAAGGGGCTTGTGACACACACACTGTCCAATGGGGTTTGTGACACACACTGTCCAATGGGGTTTGTGACACACACTCTGTCTAAAGGGGTTTGTGACACACACACACACACTGTCCGATGGGGATTTTGACACACACACGCTGACCAATGGTGTTTGTGACACGCATGCTGTCCAATGGGTTTTGTGACACACACACTGTCCAGGGGGGTTTGTGACACACACACTGTCCAATAGGGTTTGTGACACACACATGCTATCCAAAGGGTTTTGTGACACACACAAATTCCAATGGATTTTGTGACACACACACGCAATCCAATGGGTTTTGTGACACACACACTGTCCAGAGGGGTTTGTGACACACACGCTGTCCAATGGTTTTTGTGACACACTCACTGTCCAAGTGGCTTTGTGAAAACACACACCGTCCAATGTGGTTTGTCACACACGCTCTGTCCAATTGAGATTGTGACACACACACGCTTTCCAATGGGGTTTGTGACACAGAGACTCTCCAAGGCTGTTTGTGACACAGAGGCTGTCCAGAGGATTTTGTGACACTCACAATGTCCAAGGAGGGTTGTGACACACACAGTCTCCAATGGGGTTTGTGACACACACGGTGTCCAATGGGGATAGTGACACACACACGCCGTCCAATGACATTTGTGACACTCATGCTGTCCAATGGGGTTTGTGACAGATACACTGTACAGGGGGTTTGTGACACACACGCTGTCCAGTGGCGTTTGTGACACACACGCCGTAAAATAGGGTTTGTGACACACACAGGCTGGTGAATGGGGTTTGTGACACACACGCTGTCCAATGGTGTTTGCGATACAAACGCTGTGCAATGGGTTTTGTGACACACACACTGTATAATAGGGTTTGTGATACACACACGCTATCAAATGCGGTTTGTGACACACACAATTTACAAAGGGGTTTGTGACACACAGGCTGTCCAATGGGGATTGTGACACACACGCTCTCCAATGTTGTTTGTGACACGCATGCTGTCCATAGGGTTTTGTGACACACACACTGTCGAGGGGGATTTGTGACACAAACGCTGTCCAATGGGGTTTGTGACACACCCACTGTCCAACTGGTTTGTGACACACACGCCTGTCCAAAGGGATATCTGACACACACACTTTCCAATGGGTTTTCTGACACACACACCATGCAATTGGGATTGTGACACACACACGCTCTCGAATGGGGTTTGTGACACACAAACTATCCAATGGGGATTGTGACACACACGCTGTCTCATGGGGATTGTGACACACACACTATCTGGGGGCTTTTCTGACACACAAGCTGTCCAATGGGGATTGTGACAAACAAGCTGTCCAATGGGGATTGTGACACACACACAATTTCCAGGACGGTTTGTGACACACACTCTGTCCCATGGGGTTTGTGACAAGCACTCTGTCCAATGGGGATTGTGAGACAGAGACTCTCCAAGGGTGTTTGTGACACGCAGGCTGTCCAGAGGAGTTTGTGACACTCACAATGTCCAAGAAGGGTTGTTACACACACACTCTCCAATGGGGTTTGCGACACACACACTGTCTGCGGGGGTTTGTGAAAGACAAACTGTCCAAACTGGTTTGTGATACACACACTGTCCAAGGGGGTTTTTGACAAACACGCTATCCAATGGGATTTGTGACACAGACGCTGTCCAATGGGGATTGTGACACACAAACTGTCCGGGGGGGTTTGTGACACAGACACTGTCCAATGGGGTCTGTGACACACACGCTGTCCAATGGGGATTGTGACACACAGGCTGTCCAATAGGGTTTGTGACACACATGCGCGATCCAATGGGGTTTGTGACACACACACGTTATAATGGGGTTTGTGACATACACACACACTATGGCATGGGGTTTGTGACACACACACTTTCCAATGGGGTTTGTGAATCACACACTGTCAAATATGGAGGGTGACACACACACGCTCTCAAACGGGGTTTGTGACACACACACTGACCAGGGTGGTTTGTGACACACACACGCTGTCCAATGCCGTTTTTTGCGGGAAGAAATCCCATCAGAGTTCCAGACCCGAGCGGACGGAGGAAGAAATGCAGCCGACTCAATATGAGTGATAAAGCATACTTCAACTTTATTGCCCGAGATAGCGTGCATTTATACCAAATACCATAATTATGCATACTTGCCTCTATCTAATAGGCTAAGCACATTTACTTACTCCACCTACTTGGGTTTAGCTATCTATGCGCATCCCACATTCTTCTGACTCTTATCTCTTCAAAAATATCCTGACCCTGCCTTAGTTAGTACTTTTCCATTCCCCCCGTTTCCCACGGCCTAATAGACAAGCTAACTAAGGCCTACTTATGTCAACTAAAATGGGCTCTGCTCGTACAGTTGCTTGGTGGACTCATGTCCGTGCTCCTTGAGCCAATCCCCGACAGTTTTTGACACACACGCTGTCCAATGGGGTTTGTGACACACACACTTTGTCCAATGGGGCTTCTGACACACACGCTGTCCAATGGGGTTCGTGACTCACACGCTGTCCAGTGGGTTTTGTGAAACACACACTCTTTCCAATGGGCTTGTGACACACACGCTGTCCAATGGTGTTTGTGACACACACTCTGTCCCATGGGGTTTGTTACACACACACGCTGTCCAATGGGGTTTTTGCCACGCACGCTCTCCAATAGGGTTTGTGACACACACATTGTCCAATGAGGTTTGTCACACACACTCGGTCCAATGGGGTTTGTGACACACACTCTGTCCAATAGGGTTTGTGACACACAAACTATCCAGTGTGGTTTGTGACACACAGACTTTCTAATGGGGTTTGTGACACACACACTCTCCAAGGGGGTTTGTGACACACACACTGTCCAATGGGTACTGTGACATACACACGCTGTCCAATGGGGTTTCTGCCACACACGCTGTCCAATAGGGTTTGTGACACACACACTGTCCAATGAGTTTTGTCACATACACTTGGTCCAATGGGGTTTGTGACACTCACTCTGTCCAATAGGGTTTGTGACACAGACACTATCCAGTGTGGTTTGTGACACAGAGACTTTCTAATGGGGTTTGTGACACACACATGCTATCCAATGGGGTTTGTGACACACACACTTTCCAATGGTGTTTGTGACACACACACTGTCCAATAGGGTTTGTGACACAGACGCTGTGCAATGGGGATTGTGACATACACACTGTCCAAGGGGGTTTGTGACACACACACTGTCCAGGGGGGTTTGTGAGACAGATGCTGTCCAATGGGGTTTGTGACACACACACGCTGTCCAATGGGGTTTGTGACACAGACGCTGTCCAATGGGGATGGTGACATACACACAGTCCAATAGGGTTTGTGACACACATACGCGATCCAATGGGGTTTGTGACACACACACTTTCCAATGGGGTTTGTGAATCACACACTGTCAAATATGTAGGGTGACACACACACGCTGTCAAACGGTGTTTGTGACACACACACTGACCAGGGTGGTTTGTGACACACACACGCTGTCCAATGCCGTTTTTGACACACACGCTGTCCAGTGGGTTTCGTGAAACACAGACTCTTTCCAATGGGCTTGTGACACACACGCTGTCCAATGGTGTCTGTGACACACACTCTGTTCCATGGGGTTTGTTAGACACACACGCTGTCCAATGGGGTTTGTGACACACACACTAACCATAGGGGTTTGTGACAAACACGCTGTCCAATGGGGTTTGTGACACTCACACTGTCCATGGATGTTTGTGACAACCACGCTGTCCAGTGGGGTTTGAGACACACAAATTGTCCAATGGGGTTTCTGACACACACACTGTCCAATGGTGTTTATGACACACAGGCTGTGAAAAAGGGTTTGTGACACACACACTGACCAGGGTGGTTTGTGACACACACACTCTGTCCAATGGCGTTTTTGACACACACGCTGTCAAATGGCATTTGTGAAACAAACTCTGTCCAATGGGGTTTGTGACACAAACTCTGTCCATTGGGGATTGTGACACTCACACTGTCCATGGGGGTTTGTGACACACACTCTGTGCAATGGGTACTGTGACACACACACGCTGTCCAATGGCCTTTGTGACACACACGCTTTCCAATGGGATTTTTGACGCACACACTCTGTCCAATGGCTCTAGTAACACTCAAGCTTTCCAATGGGGTATGTAACACACACACGCTATCCTATCGTGTTTGTGACACACACACTTTCTAATGGGGTTTGTGACACACACGCTATCCAATGGGTTTTGTGACACACACACTGTCCAGGGGGGTTTGTGACACACACGCTGTCCAATGGGGTTTGTCACAATCACACTGTCCATGGATGTTTGTGACACACACGCTGTCCAGTGGGGTTAGAGACACACAAACTGTCCAATGGGGTTTGTGACACACACGCTTTCCACTGGGGATTGAGAAAAACACACTGTTCAGGGTGGTTTGTGACCAGCAGGGTTTGTGACACAAACACGCTGTGCAATGGGTTTTGTGACACACACACTGTCCAATGGTGTTTGTGACACACAAGCTGTCAAACGGGGTATGTGACACACACACTGACCAGGATGGTTTGTGACACACACACGCTGTCCAATGGCGTTTTTGACACGCTGTCAAATGTTGTTTCTGACAAACACGCTGTCCAATGGGGTTTGTGACACAAACTCTGTCCAATGGGGATTGTGACACACACACTGTCCAGGGGGGTTTGTGACACACATGCTGTCCAATGGGGTTTGTGACACACACATGCTGTCCAATGGGTTTTGTGACACACACACTGTCCAATGGTGTTTGTGACACACACATTGTGCAATGGGGACTGGGACACACACACGCTGTCCAAAGGGGTTTGTGACACACACTCTGACCTATTCGGTTTGTTACACACAAACTGTACAATGTGGTTTCTAAAACACATGCTATCCAATGGGGATTGTGAACACACAAACTGACCAGGGGGGGTTGTGACACACACACTGTCCAATAGGGTTTGTGACACACACGCTGTCCAATGGGGTTTGGAACACAAACACTGACCAATGGTGTTTGAAAACACACGCTGTCAAATGGGGACTGTGACACCCACTCTCTCCAATAGGGTTTGTGAAACACACGCTGTCCAATGGGGTTTGTGACGCACACACTGTCCAATGAGGTTTGTCACAAACACTCTGGCAATGGGTTTTGTGACACACACTCTGTCCAATAGGGTTTGTGACACACACACTGTCCAATGGGTACTGTGACACACACACGCTGTCCAATGGGGTTTGTGCCACACACGCTGTCCAATAGGGTTTGTGACACACACACTATCCAATGTGGTTTGTGACACACAGTCTTTCTAATGGGGTTTGAGACACACACACGCTATCCAATGGGGTTTGTGACACACACACTTTCCAATGGTGTTTGTCACACACACTCTGTCCAATTGGGTTTGAGACTCAGACGCTGTCCAATGGGGATTGTGACATACACACTGTCCAATAAGGTTTGTGACACACACACGCTATCCAATGGGGTTTGTGACACACACACTTTCCAATGGGGTTTGTGAAACACACACAGTCCAATATGGATAGTGACAAACACGCTGTCCAATGGGGATTGTGACACACAAACTGTCCAGGGGGGTTTGTGACACACACACTGTCCAATGGGGTTTCTGACACACACTCTGTCCAATGGGGTTTGTGACACAAACACTGACCAGTGGGGTTTGTGACACACACACGCTGTCCAATGGGGATTTTGGCACACACGCTGTCCAATGGTGTTTGTGACACACACACTGTGCAACGGGGACTGGGACATACACACGCTGTCCAAAGGGGTTTGTGACACACACTCTGACCTATTGAGTTTGTTACACACACACTGTGCAATGTGGTTTCTGACACGCACTCTGTCCAATGGGGATTGTGAACACACAAACTGACCAGGGGGATTTGTGACACACACACTGTCTAATGGGGTTGTGACACACATGCTGTCCAATGGGGTTTGTTACAGAGACACTGACCAGGGGGGTTTGTGACACACACACGCTGTCCAATGGGTTTTTTGACACAAACACTGTTCAATGGTGTTTGTGACTCACACACTGACCTATTGGGTTTGTTACGCACACACTGACCAGGGGGGTTTGTGACACACACACACTGTCCAATGGGTTTTGTGACACAGACGGTGTTCAGTGGTGTTTGTGACACACACACTGTCAAACGGGTTTTGTGAGACACACACTGACCAGGGTTGTTTGTCACACACACACGCTGTCCAATGGGTTTTGTGACACACACGGTGTACAATGGTGTTTGTGAAACACATGCTGTCAAACGGGATTTGTGACATACACCCTGTCCAATTGGGTTTGTGACACAAAGTATGTCCAATGAGGTTTGTAACACACACACTGTCCAAGGGGGTTTTTGACACACACACTGTCCAATGGGTACTGTGACACACAAATGCTGTCCAATGGGGTTTGTGCCACACACGCTGCCCAATAGGGTTTGTGACACACACACTGTCCAATGGGGTTTGTGACACACACACTGTCCAATGGGGTTTGTCGCACACACGCTGTCCAATGGGGTTTGTAACACACACACTGACCAGGGGGTCTGTGACACACACACACTGTCCAATGCGTTTTGTGACACACACGGTGTTCAATGGTGTTTGTGACACACAAGCTGTCAAACGGGGTTTGTGACACACACACTGACCAGGGTGGTTTGTCACACACACACGCTGTCCAATGTGTTTTGTGACACACACGGTGTCCAATGGTGTTTGTGACACACACGCTGTCAAATGGGTTTTGAGACAAACATGCTGTCCAATTGGGTTTGTGACACAAAGTCTGTCCAATGGGTTTGTGACACACACACTGTCCAAGGGGGTTTCTGACACACACACTGTCCAATGGGTACTGTGACACACAAACGCTGTCCAATGGGGTTTGTGCCACACACACTGTCCAATGGGGTTTGTCACACACACACTGTCCAATAGGGTTTGTGACACACACACTATCCAGTGTGGTTTGTGACACACACGCGCTATCCAATGATGGTTGCGACATAGGCACTGTCCAAGGGGGTTTGTGACACACACACTGTCCAGGGGCGTTTGTGAGACAGACGCTGACCAATGGGGACTGTGACATACACACTGTCCAATAGGGTTTGTGACACACACATGTTCTAATGGGGTTTGTGACACACACACGATATCCAATGGGGTTTGTGACACACCCACATTCCATTGGGGTTTGTGAAACACACACTGTCAAATATGGATTGTGACACACACACGCTGTCAAACGGGTTTGTGACACAGACACTGACTAGGGTGGTTTGTGACACACACACAAGCTGTCCAATGGCGTTTGTTACACACACGCTGTCCCATTAGGTTTGTGACACACACACGCTGTCCAGTGGGGTTTGTGACACACACACTGTCCATAGGGGTTTGTGACAACCACGCTATCAAATGGGGTTTGTGACACGCACACTGTCCATGGGTGTTTGTGACACACACGCTGTCCAGAGGGTTTTGAGACACACATACTGTCCAATGGGGTTTGTGACACACACACTGTCCACTGAGGATTTTGACACACACACTGTTCAGGGGGTTTGTGACATACACACTGTCAAATGGCATTCGTGACATACAAATTTTCCACGGGGGTTTGTGACACACACACTGTCAAATGGCGTTCGTGACATACACATTGTCCACGGGGGTTTGTGACACACACTCTGTCCAATCGGGTTTGGAACACACACACTGTCTAATGGTGTTCGAAAACACACGCTGTCAAATGGGGACTGTGACACCCACTCTCTCCAATGGGGTTTGTGACACACACACTGTCCAATAGGGTTTGTGACACACACACTGTCCAATGAGGTTTGTCACACACACTCTGTCCAAAGGGGTTTGTGACACACTCTCTGTCCAATAGGGTTTGTGACACACACACTGTCCAAGGGGGTTTGTGACATACACACTGTCCAATGGGTACTGTGACACACACATGCTGTCCAATGGGGTTTCTGCCACGCACGCTGTCCAATAGGGTTTGTGACACACAAACTGTCCAATGGGGTTTGTCACACACACTCTGTCCAATGGGGTTTGTGACACACACTCTGTCCAATACGGTTTGTGACACACACACTCTCTCCAATAGGGTTTGTGACACACACGCTGTCCAATAGGGTTTGTGACACACACACTGTCCAATGGGGTTTATCACACACACTCTGTCCAATGGGGTTTGTGACACACACTCTGTCCAATACGGTTTGTGACACACACACTATCCAGTGTGGTTTGTGACACACAGACGTTCTAATGGGGTTTTGTGACACACACACGCTATCCATTGGGGTTTGTGACAGACACACTTTCCAATGGTGTTTGTGACACACACAGTGTCCAATTGGGTTTCAGACACAGACGATGTCCAATGGTGATTGTGACATACGCACTGTCCAAGGGGGTTTGTGACACACACACTGTCCAGGGGGGTTTGTGACACACAGTCTGTCCAATAGGGTTTGTGACACACACACTATCCAATGTGGTTTGTGATACAGAGACTTACTAATGGGGTTTGTGACACACACACGCTATCCAATGGGGTTTGTGACACACACACTTTCCAATGGTGTTTGTCACACACACAGTGTCCAATTGGGTTTGAGACTCAGATGCTGTCCAATGGGGATTCTGACATATACACTGTCCAATAGGGTTTGTGACACACATACGCTGTCCAATGGGGTTTGTGACACACACACGTTCTAATGAGGTTTGTGACACACACACTTTCCAATGGGGTTTGTGAAACACACACGCTGTCCAATATGGATAGTGACAAACACGCTGTCCAATGGGGATTGTGACACACAAACTGTCCAGGGGGGTTTGTGACACACGCATTGTCCAATGGGGTTTGTGACACACACGCTGTCCAATGGGGTTTGTGACAGAAACACTGACCAGGGGGGTTTATGACTCACACACGCTGTCCAATGGGTTTTGTGACACACACACTGTCCAATGGTGTTTGTGACTCACACGCTGACCTATCGGGTTTGTTACACACACACTGACCAGGGGGGTTTGTGACACACACACACTGTCCAATGGGTTTTGTGACACACACGGTGTTCAATGGTGTTTGTGACACAAACGCTGTCAAACGGGTTTTGTGAGAAACACGCTGTCCAACTGGGTTTGTGACACAAAGTCTGTCCAATGGGTTTGTGACACACATACTGTCCAAGGGGGTTTGTGACACACACACTGTCCAATGGGTACTGTGACACACAAACGCTGTCCAATGGGGTTTGTGCCACACACACTGTCCAATGGGGTTTGTCACACACACTCTGTCCAATGGGGTTTGTGACACACACACTATCCAGTGTGGTTTGTGACACACACACGCTATCCAATGGTGATTGCGACATACGCACTGTCCAAGGGGGTTTGTGACACACACACTGTCCAGGGGCGTTTGTAAGACAGACGCTGACCAATGGGGACTGTGACATACACACTGTCCAATAGGGTTTGTGACACACACACATTCCATTGGGGTTTGTGAAACACACACTGTCAAATATGGATTGTGACACAAACACGCTGTCAAACGGGTTTGTGACACAAACACTGACCAGGATAGTTTGTGACACACACACACGCTGTCCAATGGCGTTTGTGACACACACGCTGTCAAATGGGGTTTGTGACACACACAGTCTGTCCAATGGGGTTTGTGACACATACGCTGTCCAATGGGGTTCGTGACACACACGCTGTCCAGTGGGTTTTGTGAAACACAGACTCTTTCCAATGGGCTTGTGACACACACGCTGTCCAATAGTGTTTGTGACACACACTCTGTCCCATTAGGTTTGTGACACACACACGCTGTCCCGTGGGGTTTGTGACACACACTCTGTCCATAGGGGTTTGTGACACACACGCTATCAAATGGGGTTTGTGACACGCACACTGTCCATGGGTGTTTGTGACACACACGCTGTCCAGAGGGTTTTGAGACACACAAACTGTACAATGGGGTTTGTGACACACACACTGTCCACTGGGGATTTTGACACACACAGTGTTCAGGGGGTTTGTGACACACACACTGTCCAATGGGGTTTGGAACACACACACTGTCCAATGGTGTTTGAAAACACACGCTGTCAAATGGGGACTGTGACACCCACTCTCAACAATGGGGTTTGTGACACACACACTGTCCAATAGGGTTTGTGACACACACACTGTCCAATGAGGTTTGTCACACATACTCTGTCCAAAGGGGTTTGTGACACACTCTCTGTCCAATAGGGTTTGTGACACACACACTGTCCAATGGGGTTTGTGACACACACACTGTCCAATGGGTACTGTGACACACACATGCTGTCCAATGGGGTTTCTGCCACACACGCTGTCCAATAGGGTTTGTGACACACAAAGTGTCCAATGGGGTTTGTCACACACACTCTGTCCAATGGGGTTTGTGATACACACTCTGTCCAATACGGTTTGTGACACACACACTATCCAGTGTGGTTTGTGACACACAGACGTTCTAATGGGGTTTTGTGACAGACACACGCTATCCAATGGGGTTTGTGACACACACACTTTCCAATGGTGTTTGTGACACAAACAGTGTCCAATTGGGTTTGAGACACAGACGATGTCCAATGTCGATTGTGACATACGCACTGTCCAAGGGGGTTTGTGACACACACACTGTCCAGGGGGGTTTTTGAGACACACGCTGTCCAATGGGGTTTGTGACACACACACTCTGTCCAATGGTGTTTGTGACACAGATGCTGACCAATGGGGATTGTGACATACACACTGTACAACAGGGTTTGTGACACACATACGCGATCCAATGGGGTTTGTGACACACACACGTTCTAATGGGGTTTGTGACTCACACAGTGTCCAATTGGGTTTGAGACACAGACGATATCCAATGGCGATTGTAACATGCACACTGTCCAATAGGGTTTGTGATACACATACGCAATCCAATGGATTTTGTGACACACACAAGTTCTAATGGGGTTTGTGAAACACACACACTATCCAATGTGGTTTTTGACACACACACAGTCCGATGGGTACTGTGACGCACAAACGCTGTCCAATGGGGTTTATGCCACGCACGCTGTCCAATAGGGTTTGTGACACACACACTGTCCATTGAGGTTTCTCACACACACTCTGTCCAATGGGGTTTGTGCCACACACGCTGTCCAATAGGGTTTGTGATACACACACTATCCAGTGTGGTTTGTGACACACAGACTTTCTAATGGGGTTTGTGACACACACACTTTCCAATGGTGTTTGTAACACACACAGTTTCCAATTGGGTTTGAGACACAGACGCTGTCCAATGGGGATTGTGAGATACGCACTGTCCAAGGGGGTTTGTGACACACACACTGTCCAGGGGGGTTTGTGAGACACACGCTGTCTAATGGGGTTTGTGACACAGACGCTGACCAATGGGGATTGTGAAATACACACTGTCCAATAGGGTTTGTGACACACATATGAGATCCAATGGGGTTTGTGACACACACACGTTCTAATGGGGTTTGTGACACACACACGCTATCCAATGGGGTTTGTGACACACACACATTCCAATGGGGGTTGTGAAACACACACTGTCGAATATGGATTGTGACACACACACGCTGTCAAACGGGGTTTGTGACACACACACTGACCAGGGTGGTTTGTGAAACACACACGATGTCCAATGGCGTTTGTGACACACACGCTGTCCAATGGGGTTTCTGACACACACGCTGTCGAATGGGGCTTGTGACACACGCGCTGTCCAATGGGGTTCGTGACACACACTCTGTCCCATGGGGTTTGTAACACACACACGCTGTGTAGTGGGGTTTGTGACACACACGCTGTCCATAGGGGTTTGTGACACACACGCTATCAAATGGGATTTGTGACACGCACACTGTCCATGGGTGTTTGTGACACACACGCTGTCCAGTGGGGTTTGATACACACAAACTGTCCAATGGGGTTTGTGACACACACGATGTCCACTGGGGATTTTGACACACACACTGTTCATGGGGGGTTTGTTACACAGACACTGTCAAATGGCATTCGTGACATACACATTGTCCACAGGGGTTTGTGACACACACACTGTCCAATGGTGTTTGAAAACACACTCTGTCAAATGGGGACTGTGACACCCACTCTCTCCAATGGGGTTTGTGCACACACACTGTCCAGGGTGGTTTGTGACACACACATTCTGTCCAATGGGTTTTGTGACACACACACTGTCCAGGGGGGTTTGTGAAACCCACACTGTCCAATGGGTATTGTTAGACATACACGCTGTCCAATGGGGTTTGTGACACATACACTGTCCAATGCTGTTTGTGAACAAACACACGCTGTGCAATGGGGTTTGTGACACACACGCTGTCCAATGGGGTTTGTGACACACACACTTTCCAATGGGGTTTGTCACACTCGCACTGTCCAATATTAATTGTAACACACACGCTGTCCCATGGGGTTTGAGAAATACACGCTGACCAATTGGGTTTGTGACACACACACTGTCCAAGGGGGTTTGTGACACACATGCTGTCCAATGGGGATTGTGACACACAAAAGGACGAGGGGGTTTTGTTACACACACAGTGTGCAATGGGGTTTGTTACACAATGTCCAATGGTGTTTGTGACACACACCCTGTCCAATGGGGTCTGTGACACACACACAGTGTCCAATGGTTTTTGTGACTCGGATGCTGTCCAATGGTGTTTGTGCCACACACACTGTACAATGGGGTTTGTGACACACACTCTGTCCAATGGGGTTTGTGACACAAACACACTGTCCAACGGGGATTGTGACACACACACGCTGTCCAATGGGGTTTATGACACACACACTGTCTAATGGGGTTTGTGATACACACACGCTTTCCAATGGTGTATGTGACACGCATGCTGTCCAATGGGGTTTGTGACACACACACTGTCCAGCGGGGTTTTTGACACACATACTGTCCAATAGGTTTTGCGACACACATACGCAATCCAATGGGGTTTGAGACACACACACTGTTCATTGGTGTTTGTGACATACACACGCTATCCAATGGGGTTTGTGACATACACACTATCTAATGGGGTTTCTGACACACACTTGCTGCCCAATGTTGTATTGTGAGACACACACTGTCAAATGGGGTTTGTGACACACACACTGTCTAATGGGGATGGTGACACAGAGACTCTTCAGGGGTGTTTGTGACACACACGCTTTTCAATGGGGATTGTGACACACACACTGTCTAGGGGGATCTGTGACACACATGCTGTCCAATGTGGTTTGTGACACAAAGGCTGTCCAACGGGGATTATGACACGCACATGGTGTCCAATGGTGTTTGTGACGCGAATGCTTTTCAATGGGGTTTCTTACACACACACTGTCCTGGGGGGTTTGTGACACACACGCTGTCCAATGTGGTTCGTGACACAGAGACTCTCAAGGGGTATTTATGACACACACGTTGTCCAGAGGGGTTTGTGACTCACACACACTCCAATGGGTATTATGACACACAAACTCCGTCCACTTGGGTTTGTGACACACACACTGTCCAATGGGGTTTGGCACTACACACGCGCTGTCCAGTGGGGATTGTGACACACACACACTATCCAATGGTGTTTGTGACACACACACTGTCCAATGGAGATTGTGACACACACACGCTGTCCAATGGTGTTTGTGACACGGATGCTGTGCAATGGGGTTTGTTACACACACACTGTTCCGGGGGGTTTGTGAGACAGACGCTGTCCAATGGGTATTGTGACAAACACGCATTCCAATGGAGTTTGTGAAACAACTGCTGTCCAGGGGCGTTTGTGACACACACGCTGTCCAATGGGGTTTGTGAGACACACACTGTCCAATGGGGTTTGTGACACACACACTCTTTCCAAAGGGGATTGTGACACACACACGCTGTCCAATAGGGTTTGTGACACGGATTCTGTCCAATGGGGTTTGTGACACACACACTGTCCAGTGAGTTTTGTGACACATACACTATCCAATGGGGTTAGTGACACACACACTTTCCAATGGGTTTTGTGACACACGCACAATATCCAATGGGGTTTGTGACACACACACTTTCCAGTGGGGTTTGTGATACACACTCTGACCAACGGGTTTTGTGACACACACGCTGTCAAATGGGGTTTGTGACTCACACACTGTCCATGGGGGATTGTAATACACAAGCTGTCCAAAGCGGTTTGTCACAGCCAATCTGTCCAATGGAGTTTATGACACACACACTTTCCAATGGAGTTTGTGACACACACGCTGTCCAATGGGGATTGTGACACACACACTGTCCACGGGGTTTTGTGACACACACACTGTCCAATGGGGTTTGTGACACACACACTGTCAAGGGGGGTCTGTGACACACACGCTGTCCAATGTGGTTTGTGACACACAGGCTGTCCAATGGGGTTTGTGACACAGAGACTCTCAACGGGTGTTTGTGACACACACGCTGTCCACACAGGTTTGTGACACACACACTGTACAATGGGGTTTGTGACATACACACGGTTTCCAAAGCGGATTGTGACACACACACGCTGTCCCATGGGGTTTGTGACTCGCATGCAGTCCAATGTGGTTTGTGACACACACACTTTCCAGAGGTGTTTGTGAAACACACACGCTGTCCAATAGGGTTTGCTACACAGACACACTATCCAATGGTGTTTGTGACACACACACTGTCCAATGGGGATTGTGACACACACACTGTACAGGGGGTTTGTGACACACGCTCTGTCCAATGGGGTTTGTAACACACACACTGTCCAGGTGGGTTTGTGACACACAGGCTGTCCAATGGGTTTTGCGAAACACAGACGCTGTCGAATGGTGTTTGTGACAGGCACGGTTTCCAATGGGTCTTGTGACACACACACTGTCCAGGGGGCTTTGTGACACACACGTTGTCCAATGGGGATTGTGACACACACACGCTGTCCAAACGGGATAGTGACATACACACGCTGCCCAATGTTGTTTGTGACACGGATTCTGTCCAATGGGGTTTATGAGACACACACTGTCCAATGGGGATTGTGACACACACGCTGTCCAATGGGTTTCTGACACACATGCTGTGTCCTATGGGGCTTGTGTAACACACGCTGTCCAACGGAGTTCCTGACACACACATTGTCCAGTGAGGTTTATGACACACACTTTGTCCAATGGGGTTATTGACACACACACTTTCCTTTGGTTTTGTGACACACACACAATATCCAATGGGGTTTGTGACACACACACTGTCTAATGGGGTTTCTGATACACACACGCTTTCCAATGGTGTCTGTGACACGCATGCTGTCCAATGCGGTTGGTGACACACACACTGTAAAGGGGGGTTTGTGATACACACACTGTCCAATAGGGTTTGTGACACACATACGCAATCCAATGGGGTTTCGACACACACACTGTTTGATGGGGTTTGTGACATACACACGCTATCCAATGGGGTTTGTGACATACACACATTCCAATGGGGTTTCTGACACACACACGCTGTCCAATGTTGTTTGTGACACACACGCTATCAAATGGGGTTTGTGACGTACACACTGTCCATGGCAGATTGTGACACACACAAACGCTGTCCAATGGTTTGGTGATACACAAACAGTCCAATGAGGTTTATAACACACACATGCTGTCCCGTGGGGTTTCTGACACACACACTATGTAGGGGGGTCTGTGACATACACGCTGTCCACACGGGTTTGTGACACACACACTGTACAATGGGGTTTGTGACATACAGACGGTGTCCAGAGCGGATTGTGACACACACATACGCTGTCCCATGGGGTTTGTGACACGCATGCAGTCCTATGTGGTTTGTGACACACACACTTTCCAGAGGTGTTTGTGACACACACGCTGTCCAATAGGATTTGCTACACACACACACTATCCAATGGTGTTTGTGACACACACACAGTCCGATGGGGATTGTGACACACACACTGTACAGGGAGATTGTGACACGCACCCTGTCCAATGGGGTTTGTGACACACACACTGTCCAGGTCGGTTTGTGACACACATGCTGTCCAATGGGGATTGTGACACACACAAACTCTGTCCAATGGGGTTGGTGACACACAAACTGTCCAATGGGGTTTGTGACACACATGCTGTCCAATGGGGACTATAACACACACAGGATGTCCAATGCTGTTTGTGACACGGATGCTGTCCAATGGCCTTTGTTACACACACACTGTCCAGGGGGGTTTGTGACACAGACACTGTCCAATGGCAATTGTGACACACACGCTGTCCAACGTGGTTTGTGACACAAAGGCTGTCCAGGTGAGTTTGTGACATACACACTGTCCAATGTGGTTTTTGACACACATGCTGTCCAGCTGAGTTTGTAACACACGCGCTGTCCAGTGGGGTTTGTGACACACACACTGTCCAGGTGGGTTTGTGACACACATTCTGTCCAATGGAGTTAGTGACACCCACACTGTCCAGAGGGGTTTGTGACACACACACTGTCCAATGGGGACTGTGACACACACACGCTCTCCAATGGTTTTTGTGACACACACACTGTCAAATGGGATTTGTGACCCAGATGCTGTCCAATGGGGACAGTGACACACACACGCTGTCCGATGGTGTTTGTGACACGCATGCTGTCCAATGGTGTTTGTGACACACACACTGTCCACAGGGGATTGTGACACACACGCTGTCCAATGTGTTTTATGAAACACACGCTGACCCAAGTGGTTTGTGACACACAAACTGTCAAGGTGGGTTTGTGACAGACACACCGTTCAAAGTGGTTTGTGACACATGCGCTGTCCAATGGCTTTTGTGAGACACACACTGTCCAGGTGGTTTGTGCCACACACGCTGTCCAATGGGGTTTGTCACACACACGCTGTCCAATGGCGTTTGTGACACAGAAGCTGTAGAGAGGTGTTTGTGACACACGTGCTCTCCAATCGGGTTTGAGACACACACACTGTGCAATGGGGTTTGTGAGACACACACTGTCCAGAGGAGTCTGTGATACAAACGATGTCCAATGGGGTTTGTGACACACACTTTCCAATGGGGTTCATGACACACATGCTGTCCAATGTCGTTTGTGATACACACACTGTCCAGTGGAGTTTGTGACACACACACTGTCCAATTTTCCAATACGGTTTGAGACACACACGCTCTCCAATGGGGTTTGTGAAACACACAATATGCAAAGGTGTATGAGAAACACATGATGTCCAAAGATGATTTGACAAAGATAAAATAAATTAAAAAACTGAAATAGTTGATTCCATTGTGTTATGTGTCCTTGAAAGTGGTTTTGGAGCTGAAATTCCAGTGGCCTTTTAGGCAAATATCCTTTTTGTTATTTGACTCACTATGGGGAGAGAGAAAAAGGGAAAAAGATCAGAGAGGAGAAGTGACGAGAGGAAAGGAAATAAGGCTGGACTGACAACAAATCCAGACTCTATTTTTGCAAAAAAGGGCCATGGTTAGGTTGATTACTCCCCTGCCTTGTAGGTACAGTGAGTGATTTGGGGCCAGCAGCTCAAGGGCTTCCTCCAAAGGGTGCTGGACAGAGCGGGGGTGGGCGGGGCTGCACATGGGGGCTCTGTCACCCCCACGTCACAATCCCAGCACCCGGCAACGCTGAGGTCACAATGCCCCGGGGCACTATAAAAGGGAGCAGCCTCCGGTGCCCACTGCCAAAGCTGGCCCGGGGGCAGCCCCAACACATCCCCGAGGAAGCACTGGAGCAGCTGGTGGAATCACAGGGCAGGGATGAAGGGAGGAAGACCTTGCATGAGGCTGCTGGAGGCTCTCCGCTGCAAGACAACCTGCTGACAGAGCCACCACCTTCCAAACTCGTCGGATGTTTGGAAACACTTCTCAACCGGATAGCAGTGGCAAGAGCAAAGGAGTGTTGCCTTCTTGAGAAGCATGGCAGAGCTCATCATCCTCATTCCCTACAGGAGCAGGCTCAGGAGCTGTAAGAGAGAGGATGTAGAGGGGTTGCAGTGCTTTGGAACACCCACTGGTGTCCTGACAGGCCCAGGAAGGATTCTTGTCCCCAAAGTCCATAAGCTCAGATGCATTTGGACACTCTCGGAAGTCCAGGAGATGGCTCCAGGTGGAGGGAGGATAGGAGAGGATAGGAGAGGATAGGGTTTGGGCAGATCCTGGGAGGGCGTGAGCAGCCTGTGGGACAAGGAGCCAGGTCTGTCTCACATGCACAGGGAACAGCCGATCGCCAGCACTGGGGTCAGGAAGGAATTTTTTCCCCCGGGGCAGATTGGCATTGGTCCCTGGGGATTTTTTGCCTTCCTCTGCAGCATGGAGCATGACCACTTTGCAGAGCTCCACTGGGCCCTTTTGGCTCGGTTCCTACCTGCTGCTCAAGCATCAGGAAGATGGCCTCTCGTGCCCTGAAGCTGGTGGGAGGAAGGCTTTTTTTTCCCCCCATGTGGGACACCAAGCGTCTCTGGGGGTTTTTTGCCTTTCTCTGCAGCCTTGAGCATGGCCCGCTTGCCATGGCTTCTTTGGGCCATTTGGGCTGGGTGCCTGCTGCTCCACGAGGTGGCCCTAAACTTAGCTAGAACATCCTACCTAAACCAGCATAGAACAACTCACCTAAAGCAACCTTCAACAACTGGAAACAACCAACCTTGAAGAAGCTAAAGCAATCTACCTTCCAAATCTTCAAAGAACCTGAGCTGAACAACCAAACAAGAACCTGAAACAACCTATACCATATGACGTGTAAACAATGTAAATCAAGGTGAAGCAAGCAACCTAAAGAAAACCAAACTAGCAGCCTTCCATGATGTGAAAGAAGCAAGCTTAAACAACATGAAAGCTCTGCCAAACGGACAGCCTCCAAAGACACAAGCAGCCTGATAGAGCATAACACCTGTGAAAGAACACGCCACAAAAAAACCCAAGCAACCTAAAGCAAGGAAAGGAGGGGAAAGGTAAGGAGTGGAAAGGAAAGGAGCGGAAAGGAAAGGAAAGGAAAGGGAAGGAAAGGAAAGGCCACAGAAGAAGGAGAAGAGAGGAGAAGAGAGGAGAGGGCAACAAAACAAAACAAACTAAAAAACAAATAAGACTAAAAAAATGAAATAAAATAAATTAAAAAATGAAACGGTTGAATCCATTGTGTTATGTGTCCTTGAAAGTGGTTTTGGAGCTGATATTCCCCTGTCCTTTCAGGCAAATAGTCTTTTTGTTATTTGACTCACTATGGGGAGAGAGGAAATGGGAAAAAGAGGAGAAGGGAGTGGAGGAGAGGAGAGGAGAGGAGAGGAGAGGGAGAGGAGAGGAGAGGAGAGGAGAGGAGAGGAGAGGAGAGGAGAGGAGAGGAGAGGAGAGGAGAGGAGAGGAGAGGAGAGGAGAGGAGAGGAGAGGAGAGGAGAGGAGAGGAGAGGAGAGGAGAGGAGAGGAGAGGAGAGGAGAGGAGAGGAGAGGAGAGGAGAGGAGAGGAGAGGAGAGGAGAGGAGAGGAGAGGAGAGGAGAGGAAATAAGGCTGGACTGACAACAAATCCAGACTCTATTTTTGTGTTGAGGAGGTGTGGTCTAGACAACAGAGTAGTGAGGTGGGTTGCAAACTGGTTTAAGGAGAGAAGCCAGAGAGTGGTAGTCAATGGTGCGGAGTCTAGTAGGAGGCCAGTATCTAGTGGAGTGCCTCAGGGGTCAGTACTGGGGCCAATATTATTCATTATATTCATTAACGATTTAGACGAGGGAATAGAGTGTACTATCAGCAAGTTTGCTGATGGCACTAAGCTGGGAGGAGTGGCTGACACGCCAGAAGGCTGTACTGCCATCCAGCGGGACCTGGACAGGCTGGAGAGTTGGGCGGGGAATAACCTAATGAAATTTAACAAGGGAAAGTGTAGAGTCCTGCATCTGGGCAGGAACAACCCCAGGTTCCAGTATAGGTTGGGAAATTACATATTAGAGAGCACTGTAGGGGAAAGGGAGCTGGGGGTCCTGGTGGACAGCAGGATGACCATGAGACAGCACTGTGCCCTTGTGGCAAGGAAGGCCAATGGCATCCTGGGGTGTATTAGAAGGGGCGTGGTTAGTAGATCGAGAGAGGTCCTCCTTCCCCTCTACTCCGCCCTGGTGAGACCCCATCTGGAATATTGTGTCCAGTTCTAGGCCCCTCAGTTCTAGAAGGACAGGGAACTGCTGGAGAGGGTCCAGAGTAGGGCAACGAAGATGATTAAGGGAGTGGAGCACCTCCCTTATGAAGAAAGGCTGAGGGAGCTGGGTCTCGTTAGTTTGGATAAGAGGAGACTAAGGGGGGACCATATTAGTGTTTATAAATATATAAAGAGTGAGTGCCATGAGGATGGAGCTAGGCTCTTCTCGGTGGCAAATAGTGATAGGAAAAGGGGTAATGGGATCAGGCTGGAAAACAAGAGGTTCCACTTACATTTGAGAAAAAACTTCTCAGTAAGGGTGACAGAGCACTGGAACAGGCTGCCTAGGGAGGTTGCATAGTCTCCTTCTCTGGAGACATTCAAAACCCGCCTGGAACTCACTTAGGCATTCCTGCTCCAGCAGGGGGATTGGACTAGATGATCTTTTGAGGTCCGTTCCAGTCCCAAACATACCATGATACTGTGATACTGTGATCCCTGCACCAAACAACCATGACTCAGCCTAAGGAGATCTGCAGCTTATTTTTTTGTACTGCCAGCAGATTGTGGAAGTACAGTATAAAAACCATCCTTATGGAGAGATCTTTGTATTTTAGGCTTAGTCTAAGTGTCCCAGGTAGCTGGAGTTTTTGCTTGGGCCTAATCCATAAGGTCTTGTGGCTTTCCTAATCATCTGAAGACGAATGTGCTAGAAACTATAAAGCAAAAAAATGTCCTACAGCCTAGCCTTGCCTTGCCTGTCCTTGCCTGTCGTTGCCTGTCCTTGCCTTGCCTTATTTCCTTCTCATCCTGTTTTCTGTCCCATCCTCTCTCACTAACCCCTCATCTGGCTGCATGTCTCTTCTTTCCTTTTCTCTCACTCTCCTGCTTCCTGCCTCTTTCCTTTCAATTCCTCCATCTCACTCCTGCAGCTCAACACTACCTTCTATTCTTCCTTCCCTTTCTTCTGCTCCCTTCGCTTTCTCCCTCTGTCCCATATCTTTCTTCCCGACTTGTCTGTTGGAGACTTTGGGCCACTTTGGCCCCAAGTCTGGGCATGGTTTGTCCAGTGTTCAGAGGTGTGGCTGGTGAAAGCAGGGACAGCAGGCAGTGAGAGGCCCGGGGCTGACAGGTTCCCCCTCCCCTAGGGGGCGCTCGGCTGCCACACGCAGCTGACATAGAACCTTTGTCACAATGCCCGCTACCGCGGTGAGGATGCGGTGACTCTGCAGGTGACAGGGACACTGCAGGACTTGGTGTCAGCTCAGCAATTTCTCACTTCCCCAAAGAAGCGGAATTCTGCAAATTGCTGCCTTTGCTCTTGAAATTCTGCCATCAGGTGAGTGTTTTGGTGTAATACACTGGAAACCAGAGCAGAAATGGTGAAATATTCCCATGATATGCATGATCCCTGCACCAAAACATCATGACTCAGCCTAAGGAGATCTGCAGCTTGTTTTTTTGTACTGCCAGCAGATTGTGAAAGTACAGTATAAAAACCATCCTTATGGAGAGATCTTCGTATTTTCGGCTTAGTCTAGGTTTCTCAAATAGCTGGGGTTTTGCTCGGGCCTAATCCATAAGGTCTTATGGCTGTCCTCCTCGTCTGAAGACGAATGTGCTAGAAACTATAAATCAAAAAATGTCCTGCAGCGTAGCCTTGCCTTGCCTGTCCTTGCCTGTCCTTGCCTGCCTTATTTCCTTCTCATCCTCTTCTCTGTCCCATTCTCTCTCACTAACCCCTCGTCTGGCTGCATGTTTCTTCTTTCTTTCCTTTTCTCTCACTCTCCTGCTTCCTGCCTCTTTTCTTTCAATTCCTCCATCTTACTCCTGCAGCCCAACACTACTTTTTATTCTTCATTCCCTCTCTCCTGCTCCCTTCGCTTTCTCCCTCTATCCCATGTCTTTCATACCGACTTGTCTGTTGGAGACTTTGGGCCACTTTGGCCCCAGGACTGTGCATGGTTTGACCAGTTTTCAGAGGCCTGGCTGGTGAGAGGTGGGACAGCAGGCAGTGACAGGCCCGGGGCTGACAGGCTCCCCCTCCCCTAGAGGGCACATGGGTGCCACACCCAGCTGACATAGAACCGTTGTCACAATGCCCGCTACCGTGGCAAGGATGCGGTGACTCTGTACACACTGTCCAGGGGTGTTTGTGACACACACGATGTCCAATGGGGTTTCTGACACAGAGACTCTCCAGGGGTGTTTGTGATACACACACTGTCCCATAGAATTTGTGACACTCACATGCTATCCAGAGGGGTTTGTGACACATACACTTTCCAACGGGGTTTGTGACGCACACAGTCTGTCACGGGCTTGTGACACACACACTGTCCAATGGGGATTGTGACACACACACGCTGTCCAATGGGGTTTGTGACACTCTCGAGGGTTAAGATTGTGGGTGACAATAAAACCCTGGCAGATGTATTGTTAACCCCCTCTTCCCAACCCCCCACTTCCCCCTCCCTCTTCCCCTTTTCCACTAAGGAGAGGCGATTGGGAGGAAAAGAAGGACAGAGTGAAGAGAGTTGGAACATATTAAAGATGTTTTACTAATGCTACTAATAAGAATAGAGAAAATAATACAAAATATACAAAACCAATCTTGAAAGTCTCAGCAACTGCAGAGCCGGCACCCAAAGTCCTGGATTAGACTCTGCAGCCAATCGGAGCTGGATTCAGTCTCTCACTAGGCCTCAGTTCGCAGGGATGACTAGTAAGGTCCTCTTCTAATGTCGGCCATAAGCAGAAGGGAAAAGGGACAAAGGGACGAGATCCTCGTGATCTCCCACTTTATATGAAGTATTCACATGAATGGGATGTTATACACAGTTGGTCAGTTTCTTGGTCACTTGCTTCTCGTCGCCCCTCTCGCGAGATGTCCATCCCTGCTTATCAATAGGTTTGCATTCCATTGCTAGGTTTACCAAAACATGTGTCTGGTTGTCCAGGAAAATGCAGTTATAATGAAGGCTTTAGGTGACAGGCAAATTCACTAAAAGGGAAACTTGTTTGTAGCAAAAACAGGACAGACACACACACTGTACAATAGGGTTTGTTACACACATGCTGTCCAATGGGGATTTTGACACGTACACTGTCTAGGGGGTTTTGTTACATACCGCTGTCCAATGGGGATTGTGACACACACGCTGTCCAGGTGAGTTTTTGACACACACAATGTCGAATGGGATTTGTGACACAAATGCTGTCCAATGGGGATTGTGACAAACACACTGTCCAGTGGGGGTTGTGAAACACACGCTGCCCAATTGGGCTTGTGACGCACACACTGTGTCCAATGGGCTTTGTGACACACACACTCTGTCCTATGGGGGTTGTGAACACACACGCCGTCAAGTGGGGTTTGTGACACACACACTGTCCAATAGGGTTTTTGACACACACACGCTATCCAATGGGGTTTCTGAAACATAAACTTTCCAATGAGTTTGTGACACACACACTCTGTCCCATGTGGCTTGTGACACACACTCTGTCCAGTGGGGATTGTGACACACACAGGCTGTCCGATGGGGTTTGTGAAACACACACTGTCCAATTGGGTTTGTGACACACACACTGTCCAATGGGGATTGTGACACGCACACTGTCCAGGGGGGTTTGTGACACACACGGTGTCAAATGAGGCTTGTGACACACACACTGTCCAGGGGGGGTTGTAACACGCACACTGTCCAATAGGATTTGTGACACACACATGCTATCCAATGGGGTTTGTGACACACATACTTTCCAATGGGTTTTGTGACACACACACGTTATCTAATGGGGTTTTTGACACATACACATTCCAATGGGTTTGTGACGCACACACTCTGTCACATGTGGCTTGTAACACACACACTGTCCAATGGGGATTGTGACACACACACGCTTTCCAATGGGGTTTGTGACACACATTCTCTCCAATGGGGTTTGTGACACACAGGCTGTCCAATTGGGATTTCTGACACACACACTGTCCAATAGGGTTTATGACACACACATGCTATGCAATGAGGTTTGTGACACATACACTTTCCAATGGGGTTTGTGACGCACACACTCTGTCCAATGGGGCTTGTGACACACACTCTGTTCAATGGTGTTTGTGACACACACACTGTCCAACGGGGATTGTGACACACACACGCTGTCCAATGGGGTTTGTGACACCCACTCTATCCAATGGGGATTGTGAAACACACACGGTGTCCAATTGGGATTGTAACACGCAAGCTATCCAGGTGAGTTTGTGACAAACACGCTGTCCAATGGGGTTTGTGACACAGAAAATCTCCAGCGGTGTTTGTGACACGCACACTGTCCAGAGGGGTTTGTGACACATACACTGTCCAATGGGGTTTGTGACACAAACACTCTCCGGCGGGGTTTGCGACATACGCAAGGTCCAATGGGGTTTGTGACACACACGCTGTCCAGAGGGGATAGTGACAAACACACTGTCCAGGGGGGTTTGTGACACACACACTGTCCAATGGGGTTTGTGACATACACACTGTCCAGGGGGGTTTGTGACGCACACGCTGTCCAATGGGGTTTGTGACACACACACTGTCCAATGGTGTTTGTAACACACACACTGTCCAACGGGGATTGTGATACACACGCTGTCCCATGGGGTTTGAGACACGCATGCTTTCCAATGAGTTTTGTAGACACACACTATGTCCAGTCGGTTTTGTGACACACACACTGTCCAATGTGGTTTGTGACACACACACTGTATGGCAGGGTTTGCGACACAAACAATGTCAAATGGGGATTGTAACACACACACTGTCCAGGGGGGTTTGTGACACACACACTGTCCAATGGGATTGTGACACACACGCTGTCCAATGGGGATTCTGACACATAAACTGTCAAGGGGGTTTTGTGACACACACACTGTCCAATTGTGTTTGTGACACACACACAATGTCCAATTGTGTTTGTGACGCACACGCTGTCCAATGGGTTTTGTGACACAGAAACTCTCCGGAGGTGTCTGTGACACACACGCTGTCCAGAGGGGTTTGTGACACACACTCTGTCCAATGGATATTGTGACACACATTCTGTCCAATGGTGTTTGTGACACACACGTTGTCCAGTGGGGTTTGTGACACACCCACTGTCAAGGGGGTTTTGTGAAACAAACACTCTGTCCAATGGGGCTTGTAACACGCAGGCTGTCTAATGGGGTTCGTGATACACACGCTGTCCAATGGGGTTTGTGACACAGAGACTCTCCATGGTTGTTTTTGACACACACACTGTCCAATAGGGTTTGTGACACACACATGCTATCCAATGGGATTTGTGACACACACACGCTATCCAATGGGGTGTGTGACACACATGCTGTCCAATAGGGATTGTCACACGCACACTGTCCTGGGGGGTTTGTGACACACATGCTGTCAAATGGGAATTGTGACACACACACTGTCCAATTTGGATTGTGACACACACACGCTGTCCCATGGGTATTTTGAGACGGATGCTGTTCAATGGGGTCTGTGACAGACACACTGTCCAGGGCTGTTTGTGACACACACAGTGTCCAATGTGTGTTTGTGACACACACGCTGTATAGTGGGTTTTGTGACACACACACTGTCCAGGGAGGTTTGTGACACAGACAGTTTCCAAAGGGGTTTGTGACACGCACACGGTTCCCAATGAGTTTATCACACCCACTCTGTCCAATGGGGTTTGTGACAAGCACACGCTGTCCAATGCTGTTTGTAACACACACGCTGTCCAATGGGGTTTGTGACACGTACACTGTCCAATGGGTTTTTGTAACACACACACTCTGTCCAATGGGGCTTATGACAGATACGCTGTCCAACGGGTTTCGTGACACACACACTGCCAATAGTGTTTGTGACACACACACTGTCCAATGGGGATTGTGACACACACACTGTCCAATGGGGTTTGTGACACACACTCTGTCCAATGGGGTTTGTGACACAAACACACTGTCCAATGGGGTTTGTGACACACAATCTATCCAATGCAGTTTGTGGACACACACACACTGTCCAATGGGTTTTGTGACACACATACTGTCCAGGGGGGTTGGTGACACACACACTGTCCCATGGGTTTTGTCACACACACTCTGTCCAATGGGGATTGTGACACACACCCGCTGTCCAATAGTGTTTGTGACACGCATGCTGTCCAACGGTGTTTGTGACACACACAGTCTGTCTAATGGGTCTTGTGACACACACGCTGCCCAATGGGGTTCATGACACACACGCTGTAAGTGGGGTTAGTGACACACACACTGTCCAATAGGGTTTTATGACATATACACGCGATCCAATGGGGTTTGTGACACACACACTTTCTTATGGGCTTTGTGACACACAAGCCTTACAATGGGTTTTGTGACACACACACTGTCCAATGGGGATTGTGAGACACACATGATGTCCAATGGTGACTGTGACACACACGCTGTCCAATGGGGTTTCTCACACACACAATGTCCAATGGCGATTGTGACACAAACTCGCTGTCCAATGGTGTTTGTGACATGCATGCTGTCCAATGGTGTTTGTGACACACACGCTGTCCAATGGGGTTTCTGACACACACTGTGTAATGGGGTTTGTGAACACACACACACACTGTCCAATGGGGATTGTGACACACACTCTGTCCAATGGGGATTGTGACACACAAATGATGTCCAATGGTGTTTGTGACACACACGCTGTCGAGGGGGGTTTGTGACACACATGTTGTCCAATGGGGTTTGTCACACACAGTCTGTCCAACGGGGATTGTGACACACAGACGCTGTCCAATGGGGTTTGTGACACACAAGCTGTCCAATGGGGATTGTGACAAACACACTGTCCAATCATGTGTGTGACACACACACTCTGCCCAATGGGGATTGTGACACACACCCTGTCCAACGGCGATTGTGACAAACACGCTGTACAATGGAGTTTGTGACACACACACTCTGTCCAATGGGTATTGTGACACACACGCTGCCCAATGGGGTTCGTGACACACACACTGTAAGTGGGGTTTGTGACACACACACTTTCTTATGGGCTTTGTGACACACACGCCTTACAATGGGTTTTGTGACACACACACTGTCCAATGGGGATTGTGAGACACACATGATGTCCAGTGGTGACTGTGACACACACGCTGTCCAATGGGGTTTGTGACATGCACACTTTCTCATGGGGTTTGTGACACACACATGCTGTCCCATGGGGTTTGTGACACACACACTGAACAATTGGCTTTCTTACACCCAATCTGTCCAATGGTATTTGTGACACGCATGCTGTCCAGTGGGTTTTGTGACACACACACAGTCCAATGGTGTTTGTGACACGTATGCTGTCCAGTGGATTTTGTGAAACACACACTATCCAATAGGGTTTGTGACACACACACGATATCCAATGGGGTTTGTGACACACACACTGTCCAAAGGGGTTTATGACAAACACGCTGTCCAATGGGTATTGTGACACACACACACTGTCCAATTGGGATTGTGACACACACACTCTGTCTAATGGGGTTATGACAAACACGCTGTCCAATGGGGTTTGTGAGACAAACAATCTGTCCACTAGGGTTTGTGACACACACGCTGTCCAATGAGGATTGTGACACACACAATCTGTCCAATGGTTATTGTGACACAGACACTGTCCTATGGGTTTTGTGAAACACACAATCTGTCCAATGGGGTTTGAGAAACACACACTGTCTAATGGGGTTTGTCACACACTCACGCTGTCCAATGGTGTCTGTGACACACACACTGTCCAATGGGGTTTGAGATACACACGTTCAACAATGGGTATTGTGACACACACAATGTCCATGAGGCTTTGTGACACACACACTGTCCAATGGGGATTGTGACGTACACACGCTATCCCATGGGGTTTGTGACATGCACACTTTCCAATGGGTTTTGTGACACACACACTGTCCAATGGGGATTGTGAGACACACACGATGTCCAATGGTGACTGTGACACACACGCCGACCAATGGGGTTTGTGACACGCACACTTTCTCATGGGGTTTGTGACACACACATGCTGTCCCATGGGGTTTGTGACACACACGCTGAACAATTGCGTTTGTTACACACACACTGTCCAATGGTATTTGTGACACGCATGCTGTCCAGTGGGTTTTGTGACACACACACTGTCCAACAGGGTTTGTGACACACGCACGCTATCCAATGGGGTTTGTGACATGCACACTTTCTGATGGGTTTTGTAACACACAAAAGCTGTCCCATGGGTTTTGTGACACACACGGGGAAAAATTGGGTTTCTAACACACACACAGTCCAATGGTGTTTGTGACACACACACGCTATCCAATGGGGTTTGTGACACACACACTGTCCAAAGGGGTTTGTGACAAACACGCTGTCCAATGGGTATTGTGACACACACACACTGTCCAACTGGGATTGTGACACACACACTCTGTCCAATGGGGTTATGACAAACACGCTGTCCAATGGGGTTTGTGAGACAAACAATCTGTCCAATACGGTTTGTGACACACACGCTGTCCAATGAGGATTGTGACACACACGCTGTCCAATGGGGTTTGGGACACACAAACTGTGCAATTGGGATTGTGACACACACACGCTGTACAATGGTGTTTGTGACACGCATGCTGTCCAATGGGTTTTGTGACACTCGCACTGTCCAATGGGGTTTGTGAGTCACACGCTGTCCAATGGGGTTTGTGATAAACACACTTGGTCAAATGGGGGTTGTGAGACACACAATGGGGTTCGTGACACACACGATGTCCAATGGCTTTGTGACACACACACTGTCCACTGGGGTTTGTGATACAGACACTTTCTAATGGGGTTTGTGACACACACTCTGTCCAATGGGGTTTTGTGACACACAGACACTGTCCAATGGGGATTGTGACACACACACACGGTCCAATGGGGTTTGTGAACACACACACAATGTCCAATGGTGTTTGTGACACACACACTGTCCAATGGGGTTTCTCACAAATACTCTGTCCAATAGGATTTGTGACACACAGTCTGTGCAATGGGGTTTGACACACACACTCTCTCCAGTGGGGTTTGTGACTCACACACTGTCAATGGTGTTAGTGACACAAACGCAGTCAAATGGGATTTGTGACACACACACTGTGCAATGAGGATTGTGACACACACACGCTGTCCAATGGTGTTTGTGACATGCATGCTGTCCAATGGGTTTTGTGACACACGCACTGTCAGGGGGGGTTTGTAACCCCCGCTCTGTCCAATGGGGTTTGTGACACACAAACTGTCCAATGGGGTTTCTGACACACATGCTGTCGAATGGGGATTGTGACACACTCGCTGTCCAATGGGGTTTGTGACAAAGACACTGTCCAACGAGGTTTCTGACACACATGCTGCCGAACGGGGATTGTGACACACTCGCTGTCCAATGGGTTTTGTGACACACACACTGTAAAATTGGGATTGTGACACACACACTCTGTACAATGGTGTATCTGACACGCATGCTGTCCAATGGGTTTTGTGACACTCGTACTGTCCAAAGGGGTTTGTGAGACACACGCTGTCCAATGGGGTTTCTGATACACACACTCGGTGAAATGGGGGTTGTGACACACATGCTGTCCAATGGGGTTCGTGACACACACGCTGTCCAGTGGGGTTTGCGACACACACACTGTCCAGTGCGGTTTGTGACACACACACTTTCCAATGGGGTTTGTGACACGCACACTTTCCAATGGGGTTTGTGACACAGACACTATCCAATGGGTTTTTGACAAACACACGCTCTCCTATGGGGTTTTGGACACACACGCTGACTAATTGGGTTTGTTACACTCGCACTGTCCAATGGGGTTTGTGTGACACACGCTGTACAATGGGGTTAGTGATACACACACTCGGTGAAATGGGGGTCGTGACACACACTCTGTCCAATGGGCTTGTGATACACATGCTCTCCAATGGGGTTCTTGACACACACACTGACCTGGAGGGTTTGTGACACACACACTGTCAATGGTGTTAGTGACACAAACGCTGTCAAATGGGATTTGTGACACACACACTGTGCAATGAGGATTGTGACACACAAACGCTGTCCAATGGTGTTTGTGACATGCATGCTGTCCAATGAGTTTTGTGACACATGCACTGTCAGGGGGGGTTTGTAAACCCCGCTCTGTCCAATGGGGTTTGTGACACACTCGCTGTCCAATGGGGTTTGTGACAAAGACACTGTCCAATGGGGATTGTGACATACACACTGTACAATGGTGTTTGTGACACACACTCTCCAATGGGGTTTGTGACACACACACGCTGTCCCATGGGGTTTGTGACACATACACCGTCCAGTGGTTTTTGTGACACACACACTCTGTCGCATGGGCACTGTGACACACACACGCTGTCCAATGAGTTTTGTGACACACACGCTCTCCGATGGGTTTTGTGACACACACGCTGTCCAATGGGGATTGTGACACGCATGCTGTCCAATGGGATTTGTGACACACACACTGTCCAATGGGTTTTTGTCACACACAGTCTATCCAACGAGGATTGTGACACACACACTGTCCAATGGGGTTTGTCACACACACACGCTGTCCGATGGTTTTTGTGGCACATACGCTGTCCAATGGTGTTTGTGACACACACACTCTACAATGGGTTTTGTGACACAAACACTGTGCAATGGGGTTTGAGAAACACACACTGTCTAATGGGGTTTGTCACACACTCACGCTGTCCAATGGTGTCTGTGACACACACACTGTCCAATGGGGTTTGAGATACACAAGTTCAACAATGGGTATTGTGACACACACAATGTCCATGAGGGTTTGTGACACACACACTGTCCAATGGGGTTTCTGACACACATGCTGTCGAATGGGGATTGTGACACACTCGTTGTCCAATGGGGTTTGTGACACTCACACTGTGCAATTGGCATTGTGACACACACACGCTGTACAATGATGTTTGTGACACGCATGCTGTCCAATGTGTTATGTGACACTTGCACTGTCCGATGGGGTTTATGAGACACACGCTGTCCAATGCGGTTTCTGATACACACACTCGGTCAAAAGGGGGTTGTGACACACATGCTGTCCAATGGGGTTCGAGACACACACGCTGTCCAGTGGGGTTTGCGACACACACGCTGTCCAGTGCGGTTTGTGACACACACACTTTCCAATGGGGTTTGTGACATGCGCACACTTTCGAATGAGTTTGTAACCCCCACTCTGTCCAAGGGGTTTGTGACAAACACACGCTGTACAATGCTGTTTGTGACACACACGCTGTCCAATGGGGTTTGTGACACACAGGCTGTCCAATGGGGTTTGTGACACACACTCTGTCCAATAGGGTTTGTGTCACACACTCTGTCCAATGGGTTTTCTGACACACACACACTGTCCAAAGGGGATTGTGACGAACACGCTGTCCAGCGGGGTTTGTGACACACACACAGTATGGGGGGGTTTGTGACATACACACTGTCCAAAGGGGTTTGTGACACACACAGTGTGCAATTGGGATTGTGACACACACACACTGTCGAATCGGGTTTGTGACACACAAAATGTCCAATGGGGATTGTGACACACACCGTGTCCAATGGGGAATGTGACACACACACTGTCCAATAGGGTTTGTGACACACACACTGTCCAACGGGGATTGTGACACACACGCTGTCCAATAGTTTGTGACACACACACTGTACAATGGGGTTTGTGACACACACAGTGTTCAGTTGGGATTGTGACACACACACGCTGTCGAATCGGGTTTGTGACACACAAAATGTCCAATGGGGATTGTGACACACACGGTGTCCAATGGGGAATGTGACACACACACTGTCCAATATGGTTTGTGACACACACACTGTCCAACGGGGATTGTGACACACACGCTGTCCAATAGGGTTTGTGACACACACACTGTCCAATGGGGTTTGTGACACACACACTGTGCAATGGGGATTGTGACACACACACGCTGTCCAAAGGTGTTTGTGAGACACACTGTGACCAAATGGGTTTCTTACACGCACACTGTTTAATGTGGTTTGTGACACACACGCTGTCCAATGGGATTTGTGACACACGCTCTGACCAGGGGGGTTTGTGACACACACACTCAGTCCAATGGGCTTCTGTCACACACGCTCTCCAATGGCGATTGTGACACACACTCTGTCAAGGTGGGATTGTGACACACACGCTATCCAATGGGGTTTGTGACACACACTCTGTCCCATGGGGTTTGTGACACACACACTGTCCAATTGGGACTGTGACACACACACGCAGTCCACTGGGGTTTGTGACAAACAAACTGCCCAAGGGGGTTTGAGTCACACAAGATGTTCAATGGTGTTTGTGACACGCACACTGTCCAATGGCGTTCGTGACACAAAAAATGTCCACGGGGGTTTGTGACACACACGCTATCCAATGGGGATTGTGACACACACGCTGTCCAATGTGGATTGTGACACACACACTGTCCGGGGGGGTTTGTGACACACACACTGTATAATGGTGTTTGTGACACACACGCTGTCCAATGGGGATTGTGACACACACACTGACAAGGGGGGTTTGTGACACACAAACTGTCTAATGGTGTTTGTGACACACACGCTGTCCTATAGGGTTTGTGACACACACACTATTCACTGGGATTTGTGACACAGACACTTTCTAATGGGGTTTGTGACACACACTCTGTCCAAATGGGGTTTGTGACACACTCACTGTCCAGTGCGCTTTGTGACACACACACTGTCCAATGGGGTTTGTGACACACTCTCTGTCCAATGAGGTTTTTGACACACACACGCTGTCCAGTGGTGTTTGTAACACGCATGCTGTCCAACGGTGTTTGTGACACACACACAATCAATGGGGTTTGTGACACACAAACTGTCCAATGGGGTTTGTGACACACTCTCTGTCCAATGAGGTTTGTGACACACACACGCTGTCCAATGGTGTTAGTGACACGGATGCTGTCCAATGGTGTTTGTGACACACACGCTGTCCAATGGGGTTTGTGACACACACACTGTGTAATGGGTATTGTGACACACACACGCTGTCCAAAGGGGTTTGTGACACACACGCTGACCAATCGGGTTTGTTACATACACACTGTGCAATGTGGTTTGTGACACACACGCTGTCCAATGGGGATTGCGAACACACAAACTGACCTGGGGGGTTTGTGACACACACACTGTCCAATTGGGTTTGTGACACACACGCTGTCCAATGGGGTATGTGACACACACACTGATAAGGGGGGTTTGTGACACACAAACTCTGTTCTATGGGTTTTGTGTCACACACACTGTCCAATGGTTTTTGTGACACACACCCTGTCTAATGGGCTTGTGACACACACACTGTCCAATGGCGATTGTGACACACAGAGGCTGTCCAATGGTATTTGTTACTCACACACTTTCCAATGGTGTTTTTGAAATACACACTGTGCAATATGGATTGTGACACAATAGCGCTGTGCCATGGGGATAGTGACACAGAAACTGTCCAGGGGTGTTAGTGACACACACGGTGTCCAATGGGGATTGTGACACAAACACTCTCCAATGGCGTTAGTGACACACACGCTATCCAATGGGTTTGTGACACACATACTTTCCAATCGGGTTTGTGACATACACACGCTGTCCAATGGTGTATGTGACACACACGATGTCCAATTGGGTTTATGAAACACACGCTGTACAGTGGCGTTTGTGACACACACACGGTCCAATAGGGTTTGTGACACACACACTCTATCCAATGTCGTTTGTGACACACACACTTTCCAATGGGGTTTGTGAAACACACAATGTGCGATATGGATTGTGAAACACTAGAGCTGTCCCATGGGGATTGTGACACACAAACTGTCCAGGGGTGTTTGTAACACACACGGTGTCCAATGGGGATTGTGACACAAACACTGGGCATTTGGGATTATGACACACACACGCTGTCGAGTCGGGCTTGTGACACACAAACTGTCCACTGGGGATTGTGACACACACGCTATCCAATGGGTATTGTGACACACACACTTTCCAATTGGGTTTGTGACACACACGCTGTCCAATGGGGATTGTGACACACACAATGTCCAGGACGGCTTGTGACACACACACTGTCTAATGGGGTTTGTCACACACACACTGTCCAATGGGGTTTCTCACACACAATCTGTCCAATGGACTTTGTGACACACACTCAGTCCAATGGGGTTTGTGAACACACACGTTGTCCAATGGGGATTGTGACAAACAGGCTGTACAATGGGGTTTGTGATACACACACTCTGTCCAATGGGATTCTGAGACACACGCTGTCCAATGGAGATTCTGACACACACTCTGTCCAGGTGGGTTTGTGACAAACACACTGTCCAATGGGGTTTCTGACACACACTCTGTCCCATGCGGTTTGTGACGCACACACTGTCTACTTGGGATTGTGACACACACATGCTGTCCACTGGGGTTTGTGACACAAACTGCCCAAGGGGGTTTGTGTCACACACGATGTCCAATGGGGTTTGTGACACGCACACTGTACATGGGTGTTTGTGACACACACACTGTCCAGGGGGGTTTGTGACACACACACTGTCCAATGGCATTCTTGAGACACACAGTGTCCACTGGGGTTTGTGACACACACGCTGTCCAATGGGGATTGTGACACACACACTGTCCAGGGGGGTTTGTGACACGCGTGATGTCCAATGGGGTTTGTGACACACACACTTTCCAATGGGGTTTGTGACACAGACACTGCGTATTCGGCACACACACATTGTCGAATCGGGCTTGTGACACACAAACTGTCCACTGGGGATTGTGACACACACGCTATCCAATGGAGATTTTGAGACACACACTTTCCTATGGGGTTTGTGACACACATGCTGTCCAATGGGGATTGTGATACACACAATGTCCAGGACGGTTTGTGACACACACACTGTCCAATGGGGTTTGTCACACACACACTGTCCAGGGGGGTTTGTGACACACAAACTATCCAATGGTTTTTTTGACAAACACACGCTCTCCCATGGGGTTTGTTACACACACGCTGACTAATTGGGTTTGTTACACACACACTGTCCAATGGGGATTGTGACACACACAATGTCCAGGACGGTTTGTGACACACACACTCTGTCCAATGGGCTACTGTCACACACACTCTCCAATGGCGATTGTGACACACACTCTGTCCAGGTGGGTTTGTGACACACACGCTGTCCAATGGGGTTTGTGACACACACACTGTCCCATGAGGTTTGTGACACACAAACTGCCCAAGAAGGTTTGAGTCACACAAGATGTTCAATGGGGTTTGTGACACGCACACTGTCCATGGGTTTTTGTGACACACACACTGTCCAATGGTGTTCGTGACACACACAGTGTCCACGGGGTATTGTTAAACACAGACACTGTCCAATGCAGTTTGTGACACACATACTGTCCAATGGGGATTGTGACACACACGCTGTCCAGTGGGGTTTGTGACACACACACTGTCCAATGGGTTTTTGTAACACACACACTCTGTCCAATGGGGCTTATGACAGATACGCTGTGCAACGGGTTTCGTGACACACACACTGCGAATAGTGTTTGTGACACACACTCTGTCCAGAGGGGTTTGTGACACACACATTGTCCAAAGGGGTTTGTGACACACATGCTGTCCAATTCGGTTTGTGACACACACACACTGTCCAAGGGAGTTATGGCAGACACGCTGTCCAATGGTGTGTGTGACACACACACGCTGTCCAATGGGTTTTGTGACACACACGCTGTCCAATGGGGATTGTGACAAACACGCTGTGCAATGGAGTTTGTGACACGCACCCTGTCCAAAGGGTCTTGTGACACACACACGCTATCCAATGGGGTTTGTGACACATAAACTTTCTTATGGGGTTTGTGACACACACGCTATACAATGGGTTTTGAGACACACACACTGTCCAATGGGTTTTGTGACACGCATAAGCTATCAAATAGTGTTTGTTACACGCACACTTTCTCATGGGGTTTGTGACACACACGCTGAACAATTGTGTTTGTTATACACACACTGTCAATGGTGTTTGTGACACGCATGCTGTGCAGTGGGTTTCGTGACACACACACTGTCCAATAGGGTTTGTGACACACATACGCTATCAAATAGTGTTTGTTACACGCACACTTTCTCATGGGGTTTGTAACACACACAAGCTGTCCCATGGGGTTTGTCACACACACGCTGTCCAATGGGGTTTGTTACACACACAATGTCCAATGGGTTTGCGAACACGCATGCTGTCCAGTGGGTTTTGTGACACACACACTATCCAATAGGTTTTGTGCACACACACTGTCCAAAGGGGTTTGTGACACACACACTCTGTCCAATGGTTATTGTGACATAGACACGCTGTCCAATTGGCTTTGTGACACACATGCTGTCCCATTGGCTTTGTAACACACACACTGACCAATTGGGTTTGTGACACACACACTGACCAGGGGGATTGTGACACACACAGGCTGTTCAATGGGCTTTGTGACACACACGCTATCCTATGGGGTTTGTGACACGCACACTTTCCAATGGGTTTTGTGACACACAGATGCTGTCCAATAGGGTTTGTGACACACATGCTGACCAATTGGGTTTGTTACACGCACATGTCCAATGGTGTTTGTGACACGCATGTTGTTCAAAGGGTTTTGTAACAAAAACTCTGTCCAGTGGGCTGGTGACACACACGCTGTCCAACGGGGTTTGTGACACACACACTGTCCGGGGGGGTTTGTGACAGACACACTCGTTAAATGAGGTTTGTGACACACACGCTGTCCAATGGGGTTCGTGACACACACGTTGTCTAGCGGCTTTGTGACACACACACTAATCACTGGGATTTGTGACACAGACACTTTCTAATGGGGTTTGTGACACACACTCTGTCCAAATGGGGTTTGTGACACACTCACTGTCCAGTGCGCTTTGTGACACACACACTGTCCAATGGGGTTTGTGACACACTCTCTGTCCAATGGGGTTTGTGACACACACACGCTGTCCAGTGGTGTTTGTAACACACATGCTGTCCAACGGTGTTTGTGACACACACACAATCAATGGGGTTTGTGACACACACGCTGTCCAATGGGGTTTCTCACACACACTCTGTCCAATGGGGACTGTGACACACACTCGCTGTCCAATGGTGTTAGTGACACGGATGCTGTCCAATGGTGTTTGTGACACACACGCTGCCCAATGGGGTTTGTGACACACACGCTGTAAGTGGGGTTAGTGACACACACACTCTCCAATAGGGTTTTATGACATATACACGCGATCCAATGGGGTTTGTGACACACACACTTTTTTATGGGGTTTGTGACACTCACGCTATACAATGGGTTTTGTGACACACACACTGTACAATGGGGATTGTGAGACACACACGATGTCCCATGGTGACTGTGACACACACGCTGTCCAATGGGGTTTCTGACATGCACACTTTCTCATGGGGTTTGTGACACATACAGGCTGTCCCATGGGGTTTGTGACACACACGCTGAACAATTGGGTTTTTTAAACACACACTGTCCAATGGTATTTGTGACATGCATGCTGTTCAGTGGGTTTTGTGACACACACACTGTCCAATAGGGTTTGTGACACACGCACGTTATCCAATGGGTCTTGTGACATGCACACTTTCTGATGGGGTTTGTAACACACAAAAGCTGTCCCATGGTGTTTGTGACACACACGCTGAAAAATTGGGTTTGTTACACACACACAGTCCAATGGTGTTTGTGACACGAATGCTGTCCAGTGCTTTTTGTGACACACACACTGTCCAATAGGGTTTGTGACACACACACGCTATCCAATGCGGTTTGTGACACGCACACTTTCTCATGGGGTTTGTAACACACACACGCTGTCCCATGGGGATTGTGACACACACGCTGAACAACTGGATATGTTACACACACAATGTCCAATGGGATTGTGAACACTCATGCTGTCCAATGGGTTTTGTGAAACACACACTCTCCAATAGGGTTTGTAACACACACACGCTATCCAATTGGGATTGTGACACACACACTCTGCCCAACGGGGTTTATGACAAACACACTGTCCAATGGAGTTTGTGAGACAAACAATCTGTCCAATAGGGTTTGTGACGTACACGCTGTCCAATGGGGATTGCGATACACACACTCTGTCCAATGGTTACTGTGACACAGACGTTTTCCTATGGGTTTTGTGAAACACACAATCTGTCCAATGTTGTTTTTGACACACACGCTGTGCATTGGGGTATGTGACACAGACGCTGTCCAATGGGGATTCTGACATACACACACTGTTCCATTGGCTTTGTGACACACACGCTGACAAATTGAGTTTGTTATACACACACTGTCCAATGGTGTTTGTTACACACACGCTGTCCAATGGTTTTTGTGACACAAACTCTGTCCATTGGGCTGGTGACACACACGCTGTCCAATGGGGTTTGTGACACACACACTGACCAGGGGGGTTTGTGACACACACAGGCTGTTCAATGGGCTTTGTGACACACACGCTATCCAATGGGGTTTGTGACAAGCACACTTTCTAATGGGGTTTGTGACACACACACTTTCCAATCTGGTTTTTGACACACAAAAGGTGACCCATGGGGTTTGTGACACACACGCTGACCAATTGGGTTTGTTACACACACAGTGTCCAATGGTGTTTGTGACATGCATGCTGTGCAATGGGTTTTGTGACACAAACTCTGTCCAATGGGCTGGTGACACACATGCTGTCCAAAGGGGTTTGTGACACACACACTGTCCAGGGGGGTTTGTGACACACACAGGCTGTTCAATGGGGTTTGTGAATCATACGCTGTCCGATGGGATTTGCGACACACACTGTGCAATGGGGTTTCTGACACACACGCTCTCCAATGGGGATTGTGACACACATGCTCTTCAATGGGCTTTATGACACATACACTCTCTCCAATGGAGTTTGTGACAAACACACTGTCCAGGGTGGTTTGTGATGCACAATCTGTCCCCTGTGGTTTGTGACGCACACACTGTCCAATTGGGATTGTGACACACACACGCTGTCCACTGGGGTTTGTGACACGCACACTATACATGGGTGTTTGTGACACACACACTGTCCAGGGGGGTTTGTGACACACACAGTGTCCAATGGGTTTGTGACACAGACATTTTCCAATGGGGTTTGTGACACACATGCTGTCCAATGGGGATTGTGACACACACACTGTCCAGGGGGGTTTGTGACACACATGATGTCCAATGGGGTTTGTGACACACACACTTTCCAATGGGGTTTGTGACACACACAATCTATCCAATGGGGATTGTGACACATATGCTGTCCAATGGGGTTTGTGACACACACAATGTCCAGGACGGTTAGTGACACACACACTGTCCAATGCGGTTTGTGACACACACGCTGTCCAATGGGGTTTGTGACACACACAATCTATCCAATGGGGATTGTGACACACACGCTGTCCAATGGGTTTTGTGACACACACGCTGTCCAATGGGTATTGTGACACACACACTGTCCAATGGATTTTGTCACACACACTCTGTCCAAAAGGATTGTGACACACACTCTGTCCAATGGTGTTTGTGACACACACTCTGTCCAATGGACTTTGTGACACACACACTGTCCAATGGGGTTTGTGACACACACAATCTATCCTATGGGGATTGTGACACACACACTGTCCAATGGGGTAGTGACACACACAATCTATCCAATGGGCTTGTGACACAGACGCTGTCCAATGGTGTTTCTGACACATTCTCTGTCCCATGGGTTTGTGACACACACACTGTCCAATGGCGATTGTGACACACAGACACTGTCCAATGGTGTTTATGACTCACACACTTTCCAATGGGGTTTTTGAAACACACACTGCGCATTACGGATTGTGAGACATTCGCGCTGTCCCATGGGGATTGTGACACACAAACTGTCCAGGGGTGTTTGTGACACACACGGTGTCCAATGGGGATTGTGACACACACACTGTCCAATGGGTTTGTGACACACACATTTTCCAATCGGGTTTGTCACATACACACGCTGCCCAATGGTGTATGTGACACACACGATGTCCAGTTGGGTTTATGAAACACACGTTGTCCAGTGGTGTTTGTGACACACACTGTGTAATAGGGTTTGTGACACACACACGCTATAAAATGTGGTTTGTGACACACACACTTTCCAATGGGGTTTGTGAAACACACACTGTGCAATATGGATTGTGAAACACTAGAGCTGTCCCATGGGGACTGTGACACACAAACTGTCCAGGGGTGTTTGTGACACACACGGTGTCCAATGGGGATTGTGACAGACACACTGTCCAATGGGGTTTGTCACACACACTCTGTCCAATGGTGTTTGTGACACGCTGTCAAATGGGTTTTGTGACACACACTCTGTCCAATGGGCTTGTGACACACACGCTCTCCAATGGGGTTTTTGACACAGACACTGACCTGGAGGGTTTGTGAAACACAAACGCTGTCCAATTGGGTTTGTGACACACAGACTGTCAATGGTGTTAGTGACACACACGCTGTCAAATGGGATTTTTGACACACACACTTTGCAATGAGGATTGTGACACACACACGCTGTCCAATGGTGTTTGTGACATGCATGCTGTCCAATGGGTTTTGTGACACACGCACTCTCAAGGGGGGTTTGTGCCCCCCGCTCTGTCCAATGGGGTTTGTGACACACACACTGTCCAATGGGGTTTCTGACACACATGCTGTCCAATGGGGACTGTGACACACACGCTGACCAATGGGCTTTGTGACACACAGACTGTGCAATTGGGATTGTGAGACACACACGCTATACAATGGTGTTTGTGACACGCATGCTGTCCATTGGGTTTTGTGACACTCGCACTATACAATGGGGTTTGTGAGACACACGCTGTCCAGGGGGGTTTGTGACACACACGGTGTCCAATGGCATTCTTGACACACTCAGTGTCCACTGGGGTTTGTGAAACACATGCTGTCCAATGGGGATTGTGACACACACACTCTCCAATGGGGTTTGTGACACACATGATGTCCAATGGAGTTTGTGAACACACACGTTGTCCAATGGGGATTGTGACAAACAGGCTGTACAATGGGGTTTGTGACACACACACTCTGTACAATGGGCTTCTGACACACACGCTGTCCAATGGAGATTGTGACACACACTCTGTCCAGGTGGGTTTGTGACACACACGCTGTCCAATGCGGTTTCTGACACACACTCTGTCCCATGCGGTTTGTGACGCACACACTGTCCAATTGGGATTGTGACACACACACTATCCAGGGGGGTTTGTGACACACATGATGTCCAATGGGGTTTGTGACACACACACTTTCCAATGGGGATTGTGACACACACGGTGTCAAAATAGGGATTGTGACACACACACTGTCCGGGGGGGTTTGTGACACACACGCTGTCCGATGGGGTTTGTGACACACACACGCTGTACAATGCTGTTTGTGACACACACACTGTCCAATGGGGTTTGTGACACACCCGCTGTCCAATGGGGTTTGTGACACACACACTGTCCAATGGGGTTCGTGACACAAACGGTGTCCAATGGGGATTGTGACACACACACTGTCCAATGGGGTTAGTCACACACACTCTGTCCAGAGGGATTTGTGAGAAACACACTGTCCAATGGCATTCGTGACACACACAGTGTCCACGGGGTTTGTGACACACACGCTGTCCAATGGAGATTGTGACACACACACTGTCCAGGAGGGTTTGTGACACACACACTGTCCAATGGCGTTCGTTACACAAATACTGTGACGGGGGTTTTTGACACACACGCTGTCCAATGGGGTTTGTGACACACACACTGTCCAATGGGTATTGTTAAACACACACGCTGTCCAATGGGATTTGTGACACACAGACTGTCCAATGGGTTTTGTGACACACACGCTGTCCAATGGGGAATGCGACACACACACTGTCTGGGGGGGATTGTGACACACACACTGTCCAATGGGGTTTGAGACACACACGCTGTCCAATGGGGATCGTGACACACACGCTGTCCTATAGGGTTTGTTAGACACACACTGTACATTGAGGGTTTTGACAAACACAATGTGCAATGGGGATTGTGACACACACACGCTGTCCAAAGGGGTTTGTGAACACACACGCTGAGCAATTGGGTTTGTTACACACACACTGTGCAATGGGGTTTGTGACACACACAATCTATCCAATGGGGATTGTGACACATACGCTGTCCAATGGGGTTTGTGACACACACAATGTCCAGGACGGTTAGTGACACACACACTGTCCAATGCAGTTTGTGACACACACGCTGTCCAATGGGGTTTGTGACACACACAATCTATCCAATGGGGATTGTGACACACACGCCTTCCAATGGGTTTTGTGACACAAACGCTGTCCAATGGGGATTGTGACACACACACTGTGCAATGGGTTTTGTCACACACACTCTGTCCAAAAGGATTGTGACACACACTCTCTCCGATGGTGTTTGTGACACACACTCTGTCCAATGGACTTTGTGACACACACACTGTCCAATGAGGTTTGTGACACACACAATCTATCCTATGGGGATTGTGACACACACACTGCCCAATGGGGTTGTGACACACACAATCTAGCCAATGCGGATTGTGACACACACGCTGTCCAAGGGGGTTTGTGACACATACAGTCTGGCAATGGCTCTTGTGACACACACGCTGTCTGATGGGTTTTGTGACACACACACTGTCCAATGGGTTTTGTCACACACACTCTGTCCAATGAGGATTGTGACACACACACTGTCCAATGGGTTTTGTGACACACACACCCTGTCCAATGGGCTTGTGACACACACTCTGTCCAATGGTGTTTGTGACACATACTCTGTCCCATGGGGTTTGTGAAACACACACTGTCCAATGGCGACTGTGACATACACACGCTGTCCAATGGTGTTTGTGATCACACACGCTGTCCACTGGGGATTTTGACACACAAACTGTCCAGGGGGGTTTGTGACACACACACTGTCCAATGGCGTTCGTAACACACACGCTATCCAATGGGTTTGTGACACACAAACTTTCCAGTCGGGTTTGTGACATACACACTCTGTCCAATGGTGTACGTGACACACATGCTGTCCAATTGGGTTTGTGAAACACACGCTGTCCAATGTGGTTTGTGACACACACACTGTCCAATAGGGTTTGTGACACACACATGCTATCCAACGTGGTTTGTGACGCAAACACTTTCCAGTGGGGTTTGTGACACACGCACTGTCCAAAGTGGTTTGTGACACACACGCTTTGCAATGGGGTTTGTGACACACACAATGTCCATGGGTGTTTGTGACACACACGCTGTCCATTGGGGTTTGTCATACGCACACTGTCCAATGGGGTTTGTGACACACACACTGTCCAATGGCATTCGTGACACACACAGTGTCCACGGGGTTTGAGACACACACTTTGTACAATAGGGATTGTGAAACACACAATGTCCAGGGGGGTTTGTGACAAACACACTGTCCAAAGGCGTTCGTGACAAAAAGAGTGTGCACGGGGGTTTGTGACACACACGCTGTCCAGTGGGGTTCGTGACACACACACTGTTCAATGGGTATTATTACACACACACGCTCTGTCCAATGGTGATTGTGACACAGAAACTGTCCAGGGGGGTTTGTGACAAACACACTTTCCAATGGGGTTTGTGACATACACACTGTCCAATGGGGCTTCTCACACACACTCTGTCCAATTGACTTTGTGACACACACTCTGTCCAATGGGGTTTGTGAACACGCACACTGTCCAATGGGGATTGTGACAAACACGCTGTCCAATGGTGTTTGTGACACACACAATGTCCAAAGGGCTTTGTAACACACACGCTGTCCAATGGGAATTGTGACACACACACTGTCCGGGGGAATTTGTGAGACAGTCACTTTCCAATGGGGTTTGTGACACACACGCTGTCCAATGGGGATTGCGACACAGACACTGTCCGGGGGGGTTTGTGACACACACACTGTCCAATGGGGTTTGTGACACACACACTGTCTAGGGGGTCTGTGACACACATGCTGTCCAATGAGGTGTGTGACACACACACTGTGCAATGTGGTTTGTGACACACATGCTGTCCAATGGGGACTGTGAAGACTCAAACTGACCAGGGGGGTTTGTGACACTCACACTATCCAATGGGGTTTGTGACACACACGCTGTCCAATGGGCTTTGTGACATACACACTGACCAATGGGTATTGTTACACACACACGCTGTCCAATGGGGTTTGTGAAACACACACTGTCCAATGGGTTTTGTGACACACACGCTGTCCAATGGGGATTGTGACACACACACTGTCCAATGGGGTTTGTGACACAAACTCTGTCCAATGGGGTTTGTGACACACACACGCTGTCCACTGGGGTTTGTGACACACAAACTGCCCAAGGGGGTTTGAGTCACACAAGATGTCCAATGGGGTTTGTGACACGCACACTGTCCATGGGTGTTTGTGACATACACACTGTCCAATGGCGTTCTTGACACACACCGTGCCCACGGGGGTTTGTGACTACACACGCTGTCCAATGGGGTTTGTGACATATACACTGCCCAATGGGTATTGTTACACACACACGCTGTCCAATGGGATTTGTGACACACACACTGTCCAATGTGAACTGTGAGACTCACTCTGTCCAATGGGTCGTGTGACACACACGCTGTCCAGGGGGGCTCGTGACACACATGAGTCCAGTGGGGTTTGTGAAACACATACTGTCCAATAGAGTTTGTGACACAAACATGCTATCCAATGGGGTTTGTGACACACACACTTTCTAATGGGTTTTTTGACACAAACGGTATCCAATGGGTTTTATGACATACACACTTTATAGTCGGGTTTGTGACATACACACGCTATACAATGGGGTTTGGAAAACACATTTTCCAATGGGGTTTGTGACACACACACTGTCCAATATGGATTGTGACACACAAACGCTGTCCCATAGGGTTTCTGACACACACGCTGAACAATGGGGATTGTGATACACACACACTGTCCAAAGGGCTTCTGACACACAGGCTGTCCAATGGTGTTTCTGACTCGGATGCTGTCCAATGGGGTTTGTGACACACACACTGTCCAATGGGGTTTGTGACACACACTCTGTCCAATGGGGTCTGTGACACACACACACTGTCCACTGGGGATTGTGACGCACACACGCTGACCAATGGGGTTTGTGAAACACACACTGTCCAATGGGGATTGTGACACACACACGGTGTCCAATATCGTTTGTGAGCAGATGCTTTTCAATGGGATTTGTTACACATACACTATCCAGGGGGTTTCGTGACACAGACACTGTCCAAGGGGGATTGTGACAGGCACGTTGTCCAATGGGGTATGAGATACACACACTGTCCTTGGGGGTTTGTGACACACACACTGTCCAGAGGGGTTTGTGACACACACACTGTCCAATGGGTATTATGACACACACACTCCGTCCACTTGGGTTTGTGACACACACACTCTGTTCAATGACTTTTGTGACACAAACATTATCCAATGGGTTTTGTGACCCAGACGCTGTCCAATGGGGACAGTGACACACACGCTGTCCAATGGTGTTTGTGACATGCATGCTGTCCAATGGTGTTTGTGACACACACGCTATCCAATGGGTTTGTGACACACACACTTTCCAATCGGGTTTGTGACATAGACACGCTGTCCAATGGTGTATGTGACACACACGCTGTCCAATTGGGTTTGTGGAACACACACTGTCCAGTGAGGTTTGTGACACACACTCTGTCCTATGGGGTTAGTGACACACACACTTTCCTTTGATTTTGTGACACACTGTCTAATGGGGTTTGTGATACACACACGCTTTCCAATGGTGTATGTGACACACATGCTGTCCAATGGGGTTTGTGACACACACACTTTCTAATGGGGTTTGTGATACACTCACGCTTTCCAATAGTGTATGTGACACCGCATGCTGTCCAATGGGGTTTTTGACACACACGCTGTCCAATGGTGTTTGTGTCACACAGACGGTGTCTAATGGTGTTTCTGACACAGATACTTGTCAGTGGGGTTTTTTACAGACACAATGTCTATGGGGGGTTTGTGACACAGACACTGTGCCATGGGGATTGTCGCACACACACTGTCCAGGGGGGGTTTGTGACACACAAACATTATCCAATGGGGTTTGTGACCCAGACGCTCTCCAATGGGGACAGTGACACACACACGCTGTCCAATGGTGTTTGTGACACGCATGCTGTCCAATGGTGTTTGTCACACACACTGTCCAAAGGGGTTTGTGACACACACGCTGTCCAATGTAGTTTGTGAAACACACGCTGTCCAAAGGGGTTTGTGACACACAAAATGTCAAGGTGGGTTTGTGACACACACACTGTTCAAAGGGGTTTGTAACACACACGATGTCCAATGGTGTTTGTGACACGCATGCTGTCCAATGGTGTTTGTGACACGGATGCTTTTCAATGGGGTTTGTTACACACACACTGTCCAGGGGGCTTTGTGACACAGACACTGTCCAAGGGGGATTGTGACAGACACGTTTTCCAATGGGGTATGTGTCCTGGTTTTGCTAAAAACAAGTTTCTCTTTTAGTGAATGTGCTTGTCAGCTAAAGCCTTCATATTAACTGCATTTTCCTGGAGCACCCGATACATGTTTTGGTAAACCTAGCAATGGAATGCAAACTTATTGATAAGCACAGATGGACATGACGCGAGAGGGGCGACGAGAAACAAGTGAGCAAGAAACTGACCAACTGTGTATAACATTCCATTCACGTGAATACTTCATATAAAAGTGGGAGATCACGAGGATCTCATTGGTTTTTCCCTTTTCCCTTCTGCTTATGTCCGACATTAGGAGAGGACCTTGCTAGTCGTCCCTGCAAACTGAGGCCTAGTGAGAGACTGAATCCAGCTCCGATTGGCTGCAGAGTCTAATCCAGGACTTTGGTTGCTGGCTCTGCAGTTGCTGAGACTTTCAAGATTGGTTTTGTATATTTTGTATTATTTTCTCTATTCTTATTAGTAGCATTAGTAAAACATCTTTAATTTTTTCCAACTCTCTTCACTCTGTGCTTCTTTTCCTCCCAATTGCCTCTCCTTAGTGAAAAGGGTGGAGAGGGAGGGGGAAGTGTGTGGGGGGAGAGGGGGTTAACAATACATCTGCCAGGGTTTTATTGTCACCCCGCAATCTTAACCCTCGACAGATAATTGGCGCCCAACATGGGGCCGGAGAAAGGGGTAAATTTGAAGATTTTTGGCTTTTCTACTGCTCTGACGTACCTTTCAGTTTTCTTGCCACGGTGCCAACTCATAGAGTTGTGATACTCGCGCGTCTGTTTGCTTTGGATAATATTTAGTTGTATTAAGGCAAAGTGAATTACACTGATTTAAAGATGTTACGGCATAAGTTGTATCAGTTATTTTCTACATTGTGCTCACTGATTCCATATCTGTGTTGGGCTTTCTTTTTAAATCGAAGTATTCATTATATAACAACAAGGAACTGCACAATGGTCATGATGATACTGTGTGGTTTGTCACTGGTTTATTTCATTATACTGCAGTCGCTAATGAATTTCTACTCACTTCTGCTTTACCTTGAAAAGCCTCCAGGAGAGATTAAAGAGCAGTACGGCTCTGTGTTTGCTAATTGGTCAAGTGAATCTTTAGAAAGGCTGACTAACAATACTTTTGTTTTTTCGCTAGGACAGTTCGCAAATGTTTTAGAGAATTTTGAATATCCTTGGAGTTTTGATTGAACTGTGATGGTGTTATCTGGTTTGCTGAATGTGTGTCAGTTTGTGCTTCTGTTAAGAGAAATGGCGTTCAACAGGAGGTTTGCGTCTCTTTGTTGTCCTTAGATTTGTGGTGCGTCTTCGGAAGCTTTAGCAAAAAGCACTCCGAGCCGCTCGAGAAAGAGCAAAACAGCAAAAGCTGCCGCTGCAGCCACTGCCCCCCCAACGGCGGCTTCACAGGCTGAAGCTACAGCTCCTCCGCAGAGTTCCTCTGCCAAGGTCGCTGCAGATAACATTACTTCTCCAGCCTCAAAGGCTAACAAGGCAGCCCCCCCTTCTTCACACACTGGGCACTGTTGCTGCTGTAGCCACTGTGACAGTCATTCAGACTCTGGAAATAAATCAAATGATGGTGAACCCATATCAGCATCAGTTGCTGGTTGTAAGAAAGTCACTAGAAAGACAACCCGTTCAGCAGATGATGGCACAGGGCCAACATCAACCCAAGGGGCATCATCAGGACAGGGAGGAGATGAAGTGACCACCACTCGGTCCTTTACTCCAGGTGAGCTGAGAGATATGAGAAAAGACTTTAGTCGTCGTGAAGGCGAGAATATTTTAACCTGGCTGCTCCGATGCTGGGACAATGGGGCAGAAACAATTGAATTGGAAGGTGGTGAAGCCAGGCAGCTGGGATCTCTGTCAAGAGATTCCACCATTGATAGGGCAATTTCAAGAGAGTCTAATGCCACTACTCTCTGGACCCGACTCCTGGCAGCTATGAAAGTAAGATTCCCCTACAAGGAAGATTGTATATCCAAGTTAGGGAAATGGAATACTATGGAGAGAGGTATTCAGTTCCTGAGAGAATTAGCTGTGCGAGAGATCATCTATTTTGGATCAGACAACCAAGAGGGGACAGACGCAGATAGAATCAATTGTACACGACCTCTGTGGCGCAGATTTGTACAAAGTGCACCCCCTGCATATGCTAAGTCATTGGCAGGAATGGTCTGGTCAGCTAGAGGTCAACAAGAGATTAATGAAGTGATTGAGCAGCTCCGGAACTTTGAGGACAGCCTTGCTGGTTCTCTACGGGCTTGTGTCTCTGCTGTAGAGAAACTGTGTGAAAAATGTGATGACCGGTTTGAAAAGCTGTTGCAAGAAATCAAAGAACTCAGAGAAGACACATACCATTCACGACCTGCACAAACCTATGTTTCAGCTATTAGGAAAAGGCGTTTCCAATCTCGAGAGAGAGGACAGAGGCAGCCCACAAAAAGAGGTTCGCTGTGGTTCTTCCTACATGAGCAGGGAGAAAACGTGAATAAGTGGCATGGAAGACCTACCTCAGAACTTCAGGAACGAGTACGTTGAGATAAAAGGAAAAACTCCTAGGAAGGTGGCTGCTCCAGCTTACAAAAGGAGCAGAAGAGATTCTGATGCTCTTGAAGGAACCTCTAATTCACACCCAGAGACTGTGCAAAACAGACATTAGAGGTGCCCTGCCTCCAGCCAGGTGGAGGAAAGGGATAACAGAGTTTACTGGACGGTACAGATAAGATGGGCTGGTACAACACACCCCCAGGAGTACAAAGCTTTAGTGGACACTGGTGCACAGTGCACAATAATTCCTTCTAATTATAACGGAACGCAATCCATCAATATTGTTGGAGTGACTGGGGGATCCCAGGAACTGACTGTTGTAGAGGCTGAAATGAGCCTAACTGGAAAAAACTGGCAAAAGCATCCCATTGTGACTGGTCCAGATGCTCCGTGCATCCTTGGCATAGACTACCTCAGGAGAGGGTATTTTAAGGACCCAAAAGGGTATAGGTGGGCATTTGGTATAGCAGCTGTGGACACTGAGAAAATTGAACAGCTGTCTGATTTGCCTGGTCTTTCAGATGATCCTTCTGTTGTAGGACTGCTGATGGTTGACGATCAGCAGGTGCCAATCGCTACCACGACAGTGCATCGTCGGCAATATCGCACCAACCGAGACTCTTTGATTCCTATCCAGAAATTGATCCGTCAATTGGAAAACCAGGGTGTCATCAGTAAGACTCGCTCGCCTTTTAACAGCCCAATCTGGCCAGTGCGTAAGTCCAGTGATGAGTGGAGACTAACTGTAGACTATCGTGGCCTGAATGAAGTTACACCACCACTGAGTGCTGCTGTGCCTGACATGCTAGAACTGCAATTTGAACTGGAGTCAAAGGCAGCTAAGTGGTATGCTACAATTGACATTGCTAATGCATTTTTCTCTATTCCTGTAGCAGCAGAGTGCAGGCCGCAGTTTGCTTTCACCTGGAGAAGCATCCAGTACACGTGGAATCGCTTGCCCCAGGGGTGGAAACACAGTCCTACCATCTGCCATGGACTGATCCAGACCACGCTGGAGCAAGGTAAAGCTCCAGAACACTTGCAGTATATTGATGACATCATCGTATGGGGCGACACAGCGAAAGAAGTCTTCGAGAAAGGTGAGAGAATAATTCAGATTCTTTTGGATGCTGGTTTTGCCATAAAACGAAGCAAGGTCAAGGGACCTGCACGAGAGATCCAGTTTTTAGGAATAAAATGGCAAGATGGCCGCCGTCAGATCCCAATGGATGTGATCAACAAAATTGCAGCAATGTCTCCACCTACTAATAAAAAGGAGACACAGACTTTCTTGGGCGTTGTAGGTTTTTGGAGAATGCACATTCCTGACTACAGCCCGATTGTGAGCCCTCTCTATCGAGTGACTCGTAAAAAGAACCAGTTTGAGTGGGGCCCTGAACAATGACAAGCCTTTGAACAAATTAAGCGTGAGATAACTCATGCGGTGGCCCTTGGACCAGTTCGGACTGGACTAGATGTTAAAAATGTGCTCTACACTGCAGCCGGAGATAATGGACTTACCTGGAGCCTCTGGCAGAAAGCACCAGGAGAAACCCGAGGTCGACCCTCAGGTTTTTGGAGCCGAGGATACAGAGGATCTGAAGCCAACTATATTCCAACTGAAAAAGAGATACTAGCAGCATACGAAGGAGTTCGAGCTGCTTCAGAAGTGATCGGTACTGAAGCACAGCTCCTCCTGGCACCTCGACTGCCAGTGCTGAGTTGGATGTTCAAAGGGACGGTTCCCTCTCCACATCATGCAACCGAAGTTACATGGAGTAAATGGATTGCATTGATCACGCAACGAGCTCGAATTGGAAATCCCAATCGCCCAGGGATCTTAGAAGTGATTACAGACTGGCCAGAAAGTAAAGACTTTGGGATGTCTCCAGATGAGGAGGAAGTAAAACGTGCTGAAGAAGCACCACCGTATAATACTCTTTCAGAGACTGATAAGCAGTATGCACTGTTCACAGATGGTTCCTGTCGTCTTGTAGGAAAACATCGAAGGTGGAAAGCTGCTGTGTGGAGTCCCACACGACAAGTTACAGAAGCCACTGAAGGACAAGGTGAATCTAGTCAATTTGCAGAAGTGAAAGCCATCCAGCTCGCTTTGGACATTGCTGAACGAGAGAGGTGGCCAATACTTTATCTCTATACTGACTCATGGATGGTAGCAAATGCCTTGTGGGGGTGGCTACAGCAATGGAAGAAAAGCAACTGGCAGCGCAGAGGTAAACCCGTTTGTGCTGCCACACTGTGTCAAGACATTGCTGCTTGGCTAGAGAGCCTGCCTGTGAAAGTTCGTCATGTAGATGCTCATGTGCCTAAAAGTCGAGCCACCGAGGAACATTTAAACAACCAACAAGCAGATCAAGCTGCTAAGATTAAAGTAGCTGAGGTGGACTTGGACTGGCAACATAAAGGTGAACTTTTCCTAGCTCGGTGGGCCCATGATGCTTCAGGGCATCAAGGTAGAGATGCAACATATAAATGGGCTCGCGATCGAGGGGTGGATTTAACTATGGACACTATTTCACAGGTTATTCATGAATGTGAGACTTGCGCCGAAATCAAACAAGCGAAACGGTTAAAGCCTGTATGGTATGGGGGGCGATGGTTAAAGTATAAATATGGAGAAGCTTGGTAAATTGATTATATTACACTTCCACAAACACGTCAAGGTAAGCGTTATGTACTTACAATGGTGGAAGCAACCACTGCATGGTTGGAAACATATGCCGTACCGCATGCTACAGCCCGAAATACTATCTTGGGCCTTGAAAAACAAGTCCTTTGGCGACATGGTACGCCAGAAAGAATTGAATCAGACAATGGTACTCATTTCAAAAACAGTCTTATAGACAATTGGGCCAAAGAACATGGTATTGAGTGGGTATATCATATTCCATATCATGCACCAGCCTCTGGGAAAATGGAAAGGTACAATGGTTTGCTAAAAACTACACTAAAGGCACTTGGTGGTGGAACCTTTAAAAACTGGGATTCACATTTAGCAAAAGCCACTTGGTTGGTCAACACCAGGGGATCAACCAATCGAGCCGGGCCTGCCCAATCAGAAATTCTACGGACTGTAGAAGGAGATAAAGTCCCTGTAGTACGCATGAAAAACATGTTAGGAAAGGCAGTCTGGGTTACTCCTGCCTCAGGCAAAAGCAAGCCCATTCATGGGATTGTTTTTGCCCAGGGACCTGGCAGCACCTGGTGGGTGATGCTTAAGGATGGAGTGTCGGGGATTGGCTCAAGGAGCACAGACATGAGTCCACCAAGCAACTGTACGAGCAGAGTCCATTTTAGTTGACATAAGTAGACCTTAGTTAGCTTGTCTATTAGGCCGTGGGAAAGGGGGGAACGGAAAAGTACTAACTAAGGCAGGGTCAGGATATTTTTGAAGAGATAAGAGTCAGAAGAATGTGGGATGCGCATAGCTAGCTAAACCCAAGTAGGTGGAGTAAGTAAATGTGCTTAGCCTATTAGATAGAGACAAGTATGCATAATTATGGTATTTGGTATAAATGCACGCTATCTCGGGCAATAAAGTTGAGGTATGCTTATCACTCATATTGGGTCGACCGCATTCCTTCCTCCGTCCGCTCGGGTCTGGAACTCTGATGGAATTTTTCTCTGCAATTGGCGCCCGAACCGGCGATCCGAAGCGGCGGATAGAAGCAAAAGGCGCCGGGAGAGCAGCGACCGGCGGGCAAGAGCGACTGAACACTGTGCTGCGGTGTGTCGACTCCGAAGCCTGAACCGACTGAAGTTCGCCAGTGCTGGGCTACAGGAAACAAGGGCTGCAAGAGGTCTCTTAATTTAGCAAGAGGTACCGTACTAAAGTGATGAATAACGGAGAAATATATTAAAAATGATGAATAACGGAGAAATAGATAACAGAGAAACGGATTAAAAGTGACAGATAACAGAGAAACGGATTAAAAGTGATAAATAACGGAGAAACGGATTAAAAGTGATGAATAACGGAGAAACGGATTAAAATGGTGAATAACAGAGAAATGGATTTAGACGTAGCCCTAGATTTATTACAAAGCATTTTAGAAAAGCGGGGGGTTAATTATAGTTGCGTTAAACAGCTAGCTGGTCTAGTAGCAACGGGGAAAACTAAGGGGTGTTTTCAGGATCCTGATTTATTGTTTGATGAAGGAGAGTGGAGGAAATTAGGGGACGTGTTGTGGGATATGGTCATAGACGAGGATAAAACAGCTAAGAAACTGATGAAACCGTGGAGGGAAGTAATTAATAATATTAAGCGTCATAAAGTGGAAAAGAATTTAGCCGCGGTAGCTTCACAGAAACTCGGCAAAATGGAGCCTTCCGCTCCGCCGATGGAAACGGGCATATCTGCGTTATCAGCGAAGAACCTTAAAAGACTATTAACTTGGTGCAGAGACAATAGGTATCCTGCTGACCTGTCAGGAGTTTTTCAAATAGAGACTTGGAAAAAGATGGGAACTGTGTTGTGGAAGGCAATTAGTCACCGCGAAAGATATATTCTCGGCCTTGTAACCATCTGGAAACTGATAAATACTACAGTGAAGCAATTAAAACCTGAAAAGACTGTTACGAGCATTAGTGACTCAAAACTTGAACTTTGGGACAGTATAGAGCAGAAATTATGGGATAAAGTCAGCAATGGAGATACAGAAGCTAAATCATTAGTAACTACATGGAAGCTTGAACGGTCTGCTGCTGCCGGAATTTTTGCAGCGTTGCAGCCTGATGCATTTTAACCCTCTAACTTCCACAAGAGAACAGAAGAAGTCACTGAAAATAGAACTGGACAACAGAACTGTGTGACAGATTAGATCAGTTAACAGCAAGTGAATCTGACAGTCGGCAATGTGGTCATGATAATCGTGACGGGAAAGGGGGTGCTTCTCGGGACTCAGGGTATAAAACTTAGAAGTTAAGGAAGTACTGGTGTTGAAATTGGCAGTAGGGAATGCTAAAGTTTGCTATCAACATGTTATTTGCGAGTTTTACAGTGCATATTATGTGCTGCTGTTTATTGCCTCTCTGAAAGTCAAGCAGCTTGTCAGGAATGTGAGTTAATTGTTTTACTGGTTGTTGTTAGAATTGTTTCTTTGTGGTATAAGTGCACCGTAAAACTTTCTCTCCACTTTTCCCACTCACGCTGCAAGCAGCCCTGTGCTTTTCCGTGGGGTCAGAAATTACTGTTTTCAGTCGTGTTCATAAAAAATCGGTATTGGGAGGTGTTTTAAAACATAGGGAAGCACTTGGAAATATGAGGAAAGAAGATCTTGTAAAATATTGTAATTAATGGTGGCTGCTGTATAAGTTAAATGATTGGGAAAAGTGTCCGGGGAATAGAATCTTGAAGTATAACACCTTATTGCAATTAATGTTGTTTTTGGGGCGAGAAGAGTAAGACAAAATAAATCCCTACAAGAGATCATTAAATCATTTCAGACAGCTGAGAGAGAGTTAACTGATAACACGCAGGTCACAGTAAACTTGCCGAAGTCTGCACAATGTTTTCCTTATTAGCCTGTTTTCTTTGTGGGTATCTGTTTAAGCATGTTGCAATTTTGGTAGGTCTTTGTTATATGGTACAGTAAGTTCACAGACTGTTAAATCATGAGAATCGGTTGACTCAAAAGGTGCGTTTTGTGATAGTACAAAAGATCATGAGTAATTTAGTTCCTTACTGCGTGAATGTGATGTTAAGATTTTATGTGTAGTAGCTGTTATATTTTTTCCTAGAGTACTAGCTTTATTCCAATATCCAGACTTGCGCAACTCTGTGACAGGCTGTCTCTCATCTCAGTGCGCTAAATTTGGCCTTTTTGTATGCACATCAAGTAAAGAATCCTGGTTTTAGAATAACAGTTGTAGCGCACCAGATGAGACACTAATAAAAGGCCTTGCCCAGTCCAGCTTGCTGCGGGGGGGGGCAGATGCCAAATGGGCCTCCAGCGCGCACTGACCCATTTTGTCAGGGAGACCCAGAGGTATCTCCACCTGGCTGAGCAGTGAGCAGTTCAAGGTGCAATGCAAAAAATTGAGATATTGTCTTAAATTGGTGTAAGTGTGATCCATCTGCTTGTTTGAACTTGGTATATGGTTTTCGTATCTGAGCTCAGTATTTTAGTTTGTATATTCATATTCGGTACCAAAAGAATCTTGTTTGGGGAGATAATTACAAAATGGGAACCGGTTCCACTGCTAAAATTCCACCTTGCTCCCCCTTAGGATGCATCCTTACACATTAAAGTAATCGCTTATATTGTTAGAAAAGCATTTAAATTGTTAAAATACTATGATAGATGTGAACTTGGGGTATTGTATGAAGTTATGAAGTTGTATTTAAAGGTTGCTGGAATGTGAACTGATTTGGATCTAGGACAATAGAATAATGGATTTATGTTTATTATACTGGTTTATACTGTTTTTTTGACATCTCTAAATTGTAAAAGGTAAATGGAGCTAAGGAATGTGACTATTGCTGAGCTACTTGAAATTGCATATAAAGTGTATTATGGCTGAAATGAAATGGGAAAACAAAAGAGCAAAATATCCCAGGCCTGTGTGCAGCTCATTGTAACTGAGAAGTTTCCCAGAGCCTCCTACTTCGTACCAGCCAGTATGCCAGCTGCGTGACCCTGGTTATATCTACACTGCACAGAAAGAAAAAACAACTGGAAAAACCTGGCTGCCTGCTTTTAAAGCAGAGAAAGGGGGGTTCTCTCTCCCCCCACTGCAGCGATGTAATAGAATGGAGCCGTCCGAGGGTGAAGTTTAAAGGCATCCTGAGCAGACCCATAGTTTTAATTAAACTGGACAATTAAACCAAAAATTTGTTGATGGACTTATCCTATGGTAATTAATTGTACGAGACTTCTTAGTAAATTCACCAGGCTAGAGACAACGAAAGAAAGGCCGTTTTTTAAGACAAATGGAATGCCAGATTTGGAACAAAGTTTTAATACATGAATTCTTGTATTTGCCCAAAAGTCCTATACCTCTCTTGGGTCAGGATTTGTTAAGTAAATTGTAAGCTCAAATAACGTTTTCTGAGAATTCTGTTTAGTTGCATATCCTACAAGAAGGTGCTTGGATGGTGCAGATCTGCTTGTGCAAGTGAGAAATCTTCAAGGAACTTAGCAGCCAATGTTTTTGATAAAGCAAATACTACACTGAGAAATCTGAAACAGGACTTCAATCCGGTAAGGGAAAACAATATCCAGTAAATATGACAGCCAAAATGGAGTTAGAAACTTTGAGGAATGAATTTATGACAACTTTACAGGATGACTGCATTTGATTGGACTTACAGATTTGTCTATGAAACAACCTGTGGCTATTGTGGGACAGTATGATGAGAATGCTAACAGACTAATATACCAATTGTCACTCTGATCAAGAAAATGCAGGGAATGAATTTAAGGCCATGATCCTTTTGTCATATATGTACCATTTGCGAAATTTAAGGAACCTCTGAATTTGATTTGCGATTTTGAGTACGTAGTCAAGATCCAACACACGTATCTGATTCTGAACTGTGTTTTTGTTTTGTTTTGTTTGTTTTGTTTTGTTTTGTTTTTTAAACAAAAAGGGGAATTGTCAAAAGGATTGTATGTGATGAATCACTTGTATCTAAGTGGTACAGCCTAAATTTGCCCTGTGATGAAACACTTTGTAACTATGACCCAAAACCATGCTAAATCAGAAAGAACCTGCATTAGTTATGGTCAAATCACTAGTTAACGTTCAATGGAAAAGGCCACACCAATTGATAACCTGGGGGAGAGGTTATGCTTATGTTTTTACAGATCAAGAGCTGCAATGGTTGCCAGCACGAAAAGTGAAACCTGTGTTATCTTCCTGACAATGATTGTTGCAGCTGCTGTGTTTTGGATGCCTGCACAGACAAAGACTAACATGTGGATTACTTTAGCCAACATGACTGACCATCTATATGCCTAACTACGATGTCTCTGGAAAAAACGTTCCACACATGCTTGGTTGGTGTCTTCCTTGATGACTACAGCAGCATCACACGACTGTTTCAAATAGTGGTTGATGCAGAGGCATTGCAACGAACTGTAATAATACTAACACGGCACTTTGGATTAATTGCCACCTGGAAGCAGACCTCGAACCACAGGAACTGGAATTGATGGCATCTATGCCCATGGACACTTGTATCCAGCCGGTTTGTGAAAAGTGTCAGAACAGTATACAAGAACATGAATGGACAAAACTACAAAATGTTAATGCTACTCTTGGTGACTACAGAAATGAAACTCGACGGTGTAATGCTTCACAGAAGAATGCAAGGGATGTCATTGACAGCGACCCTAAAACCTCCTGTATGGTGTATTCTTGATTTGTGAAGATAGAGCCTGACCAGGAATTCCTTCTAACGCTGTTGGAGGACTGTGTATTTTGGGACTATTAACTCTCTTAACGCCCAGTGTATCTATGATAATAGATCACAAAAGAGCAAGACGAGAAAAACACTTTTTGCGTGTATATGAGTCAAAATGTGATGATAATGTAGATTATTGAGGATCAGGGTTAAGGGTTTTAGGATCTCTTGTATCTAGTGTTGGCACAACTAAAGCTTTAAATACTTTAGAAAAGTTAGGATGCTGGCTAGTTAAGCAAATAAACAGAACTTCTAAGGCTTTAAGTGGACTTTTGTTAGATGTAGATTCTGTAAGACATGCTACACTGCAGAATACAGTCACAGGAGACTTTTGTTATTAGCCCATGGCCATGGATGTGAGGTATTTGACGGAATGTGCTGTATGGATTTACAGAATAAGTCGAGATCCATCCACGAGGAGATTAAACAACTTACGGACCATTCACAGAAGATCAGAGAGGATGTGGGCCTCTTTGGCTTAGAGGGCCTCATGAACTGGTTTGGACTAGGAGGATGGGTAAAATGGCTTTTGCAGAGTGCTCTGGCTCTCTTAATCATAGTAGTAGTTGCATTAATATGCTTGAGTTGTGCTATATCATGTATTAAGAAGATTTTAGAGCAGACACTTGGGCAGGCTCTGCTCATTAAAAAAAGAAAAAGGGGGAGATGTCGGGGATTGGCTCAAGGAGCACAGACATGAGTCCACCAAGCAACTGTACGAGCAGAGTCCATTTTAGTTGACATAAGTAGGCCTTAGTTAGCTTGTCTATTAGGCCGTGGGAAAGGGGGGAACGGAAAAGTACTAACTAAGGCAGGGTCAGGATATTTTTGAAGAGATAAGAGTCAGAAGAATGTGGGATGCGCATAGCTAGCTAAACCCAAGTAGGTGGAGTAAGTAAATGTGCTTAGCCTATTAGATAGAGACAAGTATGCATAATTATGGTATTTGGTATAAATGCACGCTATCTCGGGCAATAAAGTTGAGGTATGCTTATCACTCATATTGGGTCGACCGCATTCCTTCCTCCGTCCGCTCGGGTCTGGAACTCTGATGGAATTTTTCTCTGCAATGGAGAAGTTCGGTGTGTACGTCAAGAGGATTTGAGTTTAGGTGAAAATATTCAATACTGAACTGCATGATGTGAATTGCCGTACTAACAGTGTTTAATAAGTGTCTTCCAGATCAAGACAGTGATGATGAAACCAGAGCTAGCTTCTTCGAGTGGCGCCTGACAACTTCTTCGAAGTTGATGTCTTTAACCCACAAACAGTGGTCATGAGATGCACTTGTACCATTTTTCCTGCCCTGGGAGACTGTCGTGACAAAATGAACTTAATTAACTTTTTAAAGGATGGTCCACTGATTAATTACTCCTGTGTATATATGTATATATGTATATATATATATAGTAGTAGTGATTAATTAGATTGTATTGATAGATTGTATTGATAAGGTTTAAGCATTCAGTGAATGGCATATTATAAGGGGTGGAATGTCCTGGTTTTGTTAAGAACAAGTTTCTCTTTTAGTGAATTTTGCCTGTCAGCTAAAGCCTTCATATTAACTGCATTTTCCTGGAGAACCAGAGACATGTTTTGGTAAACCTAGCAATGGAATGCAAACTTATTGATAAGCACGGATGGACATCTCGCGAGAGGGGCGACGAGAAGCAAGTGAGCAAGAAACTGACCAACTGTGTATAACACTCCATTCATGTGAATACTTCATATAAAAGTGGGAGATCACGAGGATCTCGTCCCTTTTCGCTTTTGCCCTTTTCCCTTCTGCTTATGGCCGACATTAGAAGAGGACCTTACTAGTCGTCCCTGCAAACTGAGGCCTAGTGAGAGACTGAATCCAGCTCCGATTGGCTGCAGAGTCTAATCCTGGACTTTGGTTGCCGACTCTGCAGTTGCTGAGACTTTCAAGATTGGTTTTGTATATTTTGTATTATTTTCTCTATTCTTAGTAGTAGCATTAGTAAAACATCTTTAATTTTTTCCAACTCTCTTCACTCTGTCCTTCTTTTCCTCCCAATCGCCTCTCCTTAGTGAAAAAGGGGGGAGAGGGAGGGGGAAGTGGGGGGTTGGGAAGAGGGGGTTAACAATACATCTGCCAGGGTTTTATTGTCACCCCGCAATCTTAACCGTTGACAGTGACAAACACAGAGAATTGATCATATATCATTACATGGATGATATTTTGATTACTGGACAATCACTTCAAATTGAATTAATAGTTACAGAACTAGAAAAAGAATTAGGAACCAGAGGTTTAAAAATTGCACCAGAGAAAATTCAACAAACACAGCCTTGGAAATATTTAGGCTGGGAAATTACTAAGGCCACAGTTCATCCGCAAAAACTGACTATCAGGACTAACATTCAGGCTTTAAATGATGTTCAAAAAATTATGGGTGACTTGAATTGGATTCGTACCTGTTGTGGTATTACAAATGATGATTTACTGCCAATTGCTAAATTACTACAGGGAGGAGGTGGGGTTGATGCTCCATGTTCAGCAAATGCTGAAGTACAACAGACATTAGTTAACATTATGCAAAAAATTTCCAAACATTATACACACAGTTGGGATCCAGAACAAGAATTAGGATTAATGATTATTAATAACTCTGCACATCCTTTTGCTTTGATTATGCAGTGGGCAAAAGAATCTGATCCACTCAGAATTTTGGAGTGGTTGTTTCTTTCAATTCAACCCAAACGATCAGTAGTTATCAGAACAGAAGCATTTGCACAATTGATAATAAAAGGTCGATCTCGTATAGTAGAAATAAGTGGGAAAGAACCAGATTATGTAGTCATACCTTTGTCAGCTGAATATTTACAATGGGCATTACAGAATTCTATAGCTCTACAGTCTGCAATGCTAGATTACTCAGGACCAATTAGAGTGCATTACCCTCCACATAAACTTATGGGGTGGTTGCCAACATTTCAAATAGAACGAATGCCTCTTCTATCTCTGAATCCAGTAAGAGGTGTCACTGTTTTTACAGATGCAGGAGGTCGTTCACAAAAAGCTGCAATAACATGGCAGGAAGAGGGAGAATGGAAGGATTTTGTGCTAACTGATTTAGAGGGTTCAGTTCAACTCTTAGAACTACAAGCAGTAATTCAAGTCTTTAAGATGTGGGACAAACAACCTGTGAATGTAGTATGTGATTCACTTTATGTTGTAGGAGTTGTACTGCGATTAGAAAGAGCAGTTTTGAAGAATATTGACACTTTACTACACTACAGATTATTTAAAATTTTATGGGATTTACTGAATCAGCGAACACATCGTTAATCACTCATACCAGAAGTCATACAAGCATTGCTAGTAGCTTAGCTGAAGGTAATCAGTGCGCAGACAGATTAGTTGCACCAGCTTGGACGGGTCCTTCTATAAACAGATTTGCTCAAGCTCGTCGCTCACATGATTTTTTCCATCAGTCAGCTAGCGTTTTACAGAAACAGTTTCATATTCCCGAGATTGATGCACGAAACATTGTTTTGTCCTGTGCTGATTGTCAAAATTGCTCTGATGGGATTTCAGGAGGTGTTAATCCACGAGGTCTTGGACCTTTAGAGGTTTGGCAAATGGATGTCACACACTTTGCAGAATTTGGACGTCTCAAGTATGTTCACGTTTCGGTTGATGCTTTTTCTCATGTTATATGGGCTACTGCTCAGGCAGGAGAGTCTAGCAAACATGTTCAAAAACATTTAAGGGCAGCTTTTGCGGCTCTTGGTATTCCAAAAGAAATTAAAACAGATAATGGTCCTGGCTATATTGCTTGGGCTACCACTCAATTTTTATCCTTATGGGGCGTTATCCATACGACAGGGACACCGCATCAACCAACAGGGCAAGCTATTGTGGAACGTACACATCACACCTTAAAACAGCTGTTGCAAAAACAAAAAAAGGGGGAGGTTAACCTAGCACCTCAAAAGCGCTTACAAAAAGCTATATATGTTATGAACTACCTTAGGTTACCCAAGGGAGAAAAGGTTCCTCCTATGGTAACTCATGGTGCAGGTTTAACAGGAGGTTTAGAGCAAGTCAAAAAGGGACAAGCAAAAGTTTGGGTAAAAATGGAGTTACAGGACAATGGGAAGGTCCATGGAACTTGATAACATGGGGACGGGGATATACCTGTGTCGTTACAGGATCAGGATCGCGCTGGGTTCTGGCAAAGTGGATCAAACTCTGGCTAGAAAACACTGCTCAGAGCACAGAAGTTAGAAACAGCAACAAGACGCAAGAATCAGAAGCAGCGCCATCTAGTGGTGAAACTGATTAGATACATAGCATGCAATTAATAACATAGAGGGGAAAAATTAAGACTGATTAGTTTTAACCTGTTGGGATGATATAATTGCTTCATTTATTCATACAGAGTTCAATGATGTTATGGTTTTTGCAATGCATAGTAGGCATTACTCTAATAGTGCTAAACATAAGTGATGCTTTTTGGCTTCCTTCTCAGCCAAAGACTAACATTTGGATAACTTTAGCCAACAAGACAGGTCAAGATTCAATCTGTTTAGCCACTGCATCTCCGAGCAATCCTTTTTCAACATGTTTAGTTGGAGTTCCACTAGATAATTGGCCTATTCCTGGAAATAAGAAACAATTGGTTGATGGTAAAAACGTGACAGATAATTGGGACATCTGGGTTGTAGACCTACCACAAGGAGGTTTGGAACCTCAAGAAATTGAGTTACTAGGATCAGTAAAAATGGATTTTTGTCTGTATTTCAATTATTCAGGGAAAAGCATTTCTCTTGTGCAAGTGGTAAATGCTTCATCATCTGTATATCACAACCAGACTTTTTGGTGTAATTACGCCAGTCCAAATGTATCTAGGGCTACCAATATTCCTTTGAAATTATCCCCAGGAGTTTTTCTAATTTGTGGAGATAGAGCTTGGCAAGGAATTCCTTCCTACATAAAAGAAGGACCATGTTCTTTACGGAGATTGACTCTGTTGACTCCAAATACATCAAGCATTCTAATGCATAAGAGAGGAAAAAGAAGCATTCATGCCTATAATAAAGATTGTAAAGATAACATACAATTTTGGGGAAAAGGCGAAACTATAGCATCTTCTCTTTTTGCACCTGGAGTTGCAGCAGCACAGGCTTTGACTACACTTAACAAATTAGGATGCTGGTTAGCAAAACAGACTAAAGCTACTTCTTTAGCATTATCTGGACTTTTAGCAGACACAGGTTCAATTAGGCATGCTACACTTCAAAATCGTGCTGCCATAGATTTTTTGTTGTTAGCGCAAGGACATGGCTGTGAAGACTTTGATGGGATGTGTTGCATTAATTTGTCTGATCATTCTGGATCAATTCACAAAGCAACTAGAAGGTTAGATGACATGACCAAGAAGTTAACCTACGAGGACTGGGGTTTAGACAAGTGGTTGAATGGCTGGGGTATTACAGGATGGATTAAGGATCTATTGAAAAATGGTCTAATCATATTGATTGTTGTTTTAGTAATGTCAATGCTTCTTCCTTGTATCTTACAATGTGTACAACGTACAGTAGAAAAATCCATGAAAGGTCTATGGTTGGCTCAGAAACAAAAAGGGGGAATTGTGGGATATTTGAGTGATTTTCTTGAAGTGGACATTGTATGGAATTGAACTGAACAGGCCTCTGAGGCCTACATATTCAGCAAGAGAACAAGAGAGCAAGAGAGCAAGAGTCGAGAAGCCTACGTGTCTTACGTGACTTTATACAATCTTGGGTAAAACAAAAGAAAGACTGTCTAGTGAAGAAAAGAATCAGCAAGTCAGCTATAATATAGATACATTTTGAATAATATCAGAGCTTATGTAAGAATCGTATAATCCAATCACCTATTAGTTTGCGGCGCATGAACAGCAGCTATTGACCAACTACAAGTAGCGTTCTGATGCATGAAGAGCGCGTGGACAGGTCAAAAAGATATTTAAGGAGAGTTATAACAAGTAATAAATGGCTTCACTTGAATTCATATTGGATTGTGTGGGGTCCATGATTCGTTGCCCTCGCAACAGAAGGCGAAAGCGAAGGGAGCAGGAGAAAGGGAAGGAAGAATAAAAAGTAGTGTTGGGCTGGAGGACTAAGATGGAGGAATTGAAAGAAAAGAGGCAGGAAGCAGGAGAGTGAGAGAAAAGGCAAGAAGAGATCTCTCCATAAGGATGGTTTTTATACTGTACTTCCACAATCTGCTGGCAGTACTAAAATTAAGCTGCAGATCTCCTTAGGCTGAGTCATGATGCTTTGGTGCAGGGATCATGCATATCATGGGAATATTTCACCATTTCTGCTCTGGTTTTCAGTGCATTACACCAAAACACCCACCTGATGACATCCTTTCAAGAGCAAAGGCAGCAATTTGCAGAATTCCGCTTTTTGGGGAAGTGAGAAATTGCTGAGCTGACACCAAGCCCTGCAGTGTCCCTGTCACCTGCAGAGTCACCGCATCCTCGCCACGGTAGCAGGCATTGTGACAAAGGTTCTATGTCAGCTGGGTGTGGCAGCCGAGCGCCCCCTAGGGGAGGGGGAGCCCGTCAGCCCCGGGCCTGTCACTGCCTGCTGTCCCTGCTTTCACCAGCCAGGCCTCTGAAAACTGGTCAAACCATGCCCAGACTTGGGGCCAAAGTGGCCCAAAGTCTCCAACAGACAAGTCGGTAAGAAAGATATGGGACAGAGGGAGAAAGCGAAGGGAGCAGGAGAAAAGGAAGGTGTGGGTTGTCTGAATTTAGAGTTGGTGAGTTAGTTTTCTGTATTTGGAGTTAATAGGCTAGTTTGCTGTATGAATAAAGTTAAGTGTTGCGGTAGTTGTGAGGCGACTTGGAGGCGGGGAGAGCTTGTGGTTGGTGGGGGTGCCTGCGCCCTGGAGCCCTGGAGCGGGGGACAGCGGGATAACGATCTTGTTACCATGCGAACACTGCCTGACTAAGATTCCCGCCTTAGCTAGCTTAATGTCTGTTAAAGTGATTAGCCAATCAGCATGAAACATGTGTGCCTTAGACTATATAAATGTATGTTTGCCATACAATAAAGCGGACACCTTGCTTGCATCAAGTTGCGTCCCCGTCTCTCAATCGCGGCAAATTGGTGATCTCCGACGTGATCGTCAGCGACGAAACCGCCGAGGATTGAAAAACCGCCTACCTGGTGGCATGTCGCGAGTCCCGCAGAACGTGGAATGAGCTGCTGAAAGGAAGCAGGATAAGCCAGCCGGCCAAACAATCCCTCCGTCTGGAACGAGAGGTGAGCTGCGGGAAACTAGCAAAATGGGGAATCAGGAGTCTTCCCCTGAGAGAGACGTTTATGAGCTTATGAAAGCTCTACTTAAGAAGCATGGGAAAAAGACTCTTTCGGAACAAGATCTTAAGTTAATCCTTAAATGGGTGCAGGTTAAGATCCCCGCGGTGACTGCTTCTTCTATTTTTACGCGTGAACTTTGGGACGATGTGGGGGTAAAGTTATGGGACGCAGCTACCTCAGGAGATGAGGAAGCGCAGTATATGCTTCCCAGTTGGAGAAAAATCTTTGAAACCATAAAGGCACAAGAGCAAAATCAGCGAGGCTCCGAGGAGGGAGCTCAGTCACCTCCCTCCTGCCCTTCTAAAATCGCTGGTGGGGCGGAACCCTCTGCGCCACCGTTAGCTTGTGCTGCTGGATATCCCCCGGAGGGTGATCCCTTTGACCCGGGTCCGATTGACCCTGAAAAGGAACCTGATCTTTTTCCCCCTGATCCTCATGAGGTTTGGGGAAAGATTAAGCGCCAAGCGATAAACGAGGGGGAGTTGGAAATAGCCAGAACTATAGTAGCCCCCGTTATATACCAAGGACGGGGGGGGGCTCAAGCTCAGTGGGAAGCTCTTTCTTTTTCGGTCATTAAGGAGTTGCGCCGTACAGTTACCGAGCATGGGTTGTCTTCCCCTTATTTTGCAAGCCTTTTATCTTCTGTATTCGATACATATGTCATGACCCCACATGATTTAAAATCTCTCGCGCGATTGTTATTAACCCCAACACAATATACAATGTGGGAGTCTCAATGGAGAACGGGATTGCAGACAGTTTTGCTGGGTTATGCAGGACATGCTAATGCCGCCTTAGCTGCATTGACTATAGAGCACCTCACAGGAACAGGGCAGTTTTCGGACCCGGCAGCCCAAGCTAGCGACATTCCTCGAGAGGCTTTGGAAGCAGGCAGAGAAGAAGCGAAAAGGGCCTTGTTGAGAGTTCCTGACTCTGGCAGACCCCAAAAAGCATTCACTAGTATCACTCAGGAACCCCGTGAGCCGTATATGCAGTTTATGGATAGATTAAAACAAGCCTTAGAGCGGCAAGTTGATAACGTACAAGCTCGGGAGATTTTACTCCTTAAACTGGCTGTGGAAAACGCTAACGCCGATTGTAAAAAGCTCTTGAAGTCTCTCCCAAATCAAAACCCTACCTTAATTGAAATGGTGGAAGCCTGTAATAGAATTGGCACTATGGATCATAAATATGAGGCCATGGCTGCTGCTTTTGTGGCCATGCACGGCCCGATGGGCGCCGACCCACAGCGAAACTGCTATGGGTGTGGAAAACCGGGACACCTTAAAAAAGATTGCTTTAGTGCCAATGCTGGGAAACGACCCCAAATACCTGGAGTTTGTCCTAAGTGCCAAAAAGGGCGCCACTATGCTAACCAATGTCGATCTAAATACGACTCTCAAGGGCGCCCCATACAGGGAAACCGATTGCAGAGCGCGGGACCGCGGCGCGCACAGACACAAGTTCCGTGACCGGCGCCCCCACAAACGCCGGGGGGGGAAACAGGAGTGTTTCCAGTCTCCGCCCAGCAACAGCAGGGAGCACCGGCCTGGACCTGGCAACCGCCCACACAGTAACGCTACTTGATTCCTCTGTTCACTTACTGCCTACCAAAATTGCAGGTCCTTTGCCCCCTCGAACGCAGGCTTTATTATTAGGAAGATCGTCCACCACTCTGTCAGGACTTTTTGTATTGCCCAGAGTAATCGATCCTGACAGTAATTCAGAAATTAAAATTATGGCCTGGACCCCGTTTCCTCCTTGTACAGTGCCAGAGGGAAGTCGTATCGCTCAATTGATACTGATCCCTAAGGAAGACTATGTCCCAATCCCTGACCAATTGCTCCCACAGAGACAGGGAAGTTTTGGATCTACGGGAGAACCACTAATTTTATGGGTTCAAGCCATCTCACAAAAACGTCCTATATGTCAATGCACCCTCATTCGCAGAGGTCAGCAAGTCATGTTAAGTGGAATTATTGATACAGGTGCAGATGTTACCGTTATTTCTCAAGCAAAGTGGCCTTCTAGGTGGCCTTTAGCTGATATCTCTCAGATGTTAGCAGGAATTGGGGGGTATGGAGCTAGCCGCCAAAGCGCAGAAATAATACAAGTTCAAAATTCAGAAGGACAAGTTGCCTCAGTCAAACCGTTCATCTTACCAGTACCTATGGTCTTGTGGGGGCGTGATGTCTTGTCTCAGTGGGGGATGTCTATCCAGACACATTTTTAGGTGGGGCCATTGAGGGGCGTGAAACCCTAAAGTTAACTTGGAAAACAGATACTCCTATTTGGATTGATCAATGGTCCCTGCCGCTGGAAAAACTTCACGCCCTCCAAGAAACAGTTAATGAACAACTATCTATGGGACATATTGTACCCTCTACGAGTCCTTGGAACTCGCCTATTTTTGTTATTAAAAAACTGACTGGCAAGTGGCGCTTGCTCCATGACCTCAGAAAAATTAATGATGCTATGGAAGACATGGGGGCCCTGCAACCTGGGCTTCCGTCACCCGCCATGATCCCTAGAGATTGGCATTTAACCATCATAGACCTCAAAGATTGTTTTTTCAACATTCCATTGCATCCAGATGATGCTCCTAAATTTGCCTTTTCGGTTCCTAGCGTCAACATGCAAGCTCCTTTGCAAAGATACCAGTGGGTTGTGCTACCACAGGGAATGAAAAATAGCCCTACAATATGCCAATGGTATGTAGCAAAAATACTTAGTCCTATCAGAACTGTAGTACCTGCTGCATTGTTATATCATTATATGGATGACATTCTAGTGGCAGCACAGCACCATGAAGTCATGGAGGAAGCTGTAGCCCTTGTCGTGGCTGCTGTAAAATCAGCAGACCTCTGTATTGCACCAGAAAAAATTCAAAAAATACCACCTTGGAAATACTTAGGATGGCGTATAAGGGCTCAGACTATTGCTCCGCAACCTTTACAAATACAGGCGAATGTAAAGAATTTACATGACGTGCAAAAACTGCTGGGAACAATCAATTGGGTCAGACCGTTGTTAGGAATCACTAAGGCGGATCTTCGTCCCTTATTCGAAATGCTTAAAGGAAGCTCGGACTTAAACGCTCCGCGAACTCTTAGTCCTGAAGCCATAGCTTCCTTGCATAAAGCTGCGGCAGCGATTACCTCCAGACAAGCGCATCGATGGGAACCAGAATTACCTGCAATGGTTACAACAACAATCAGATGCACTAGGCATAGCTCTAACTGGCTATGCAGGCCAACTCACTTCTCATCTGCCTTCTCACAAACTGTTAAGCGTTGATTTTCACCTTTTACCTATTCCAAAGCTGAGTGACCGGCCTTTACAAGCCCTCACTGTATTCACAGATGGGTCTGGCAAATCTCACAAGTCTGTTATCCTTTGGTGGGATGACCATCGGGAACAGTGGAACTCAGATTAGAGACTGTACAGGGCTCTCCTCAAATAGTAGAATTGTCTGCAGTTGTTCGAGTGTTTCGAAAATGGTCTGCCCCTCTCAATATAATCACTGATTCTGCTTATGTTGCAGGAATTGTTAGACGAGCAGAAGCTTCTGTGCTACGAGATGTTTCTCATACGGCACTGTTTAATTTGTTACAAGAACTCATCTTTCTGTTAAATTCCCGTCTTCACCCTTATTTTATTATGCATGTTCGATCTCACACTTCTCTACCTGGTTTTATTGCAGAAGGGAACCGACAAGCGGATTTGCTTACGCTACCGGTGCAGGTGTTACCAGATCGATTAGCGCAAGCTAAACTCAGCCACTCCTTTTTTCATCAAAATGCTGCAGGCCTTAAGCGTCAATTTGACCTCACTATACAACAAGCCCATAATATCATTGCGGTGTGTCCTGATTGTCAAAGGCACTCTTTCCCTTCTATAGCAGAAGGAGTCAACCCCAGAGGGCTACAGAGCCTTCAACTCTGGCAAACAGATGTCACTCATTTTGCTGAATTTGGTCGCTTAAAGTTTGTTCATTGCTCTATTGATACATTTTCAGGAATGTTATTTGCTTCCTGTCATATAGGAGAAAAAGCACGTGATGTGCAAAAACATCTAATGCGCGCTTTTGCTACTTTAGGGGTACCCTCTCAAATTAAAACTGACAATGGCCCCGCATATGTATCTAAAACCTTAACAACCTTTTTTGCCTCTTGGGGTATATCACATGTTACAGGTATCCCTCACTCTGCTACGGGACAAGCTTTAATAGAACGTTCCCACCAAACCTTAAAACGTCTGTTATTAAAACAAAAAGGGGGAATAGGAGCCGCTACGCCAGAGGAGCGAATACAGAAAGCCTTGTATGTTTTTAACTTTTTGAATTGTTCCCTATTAGACAGCAATCCTCCAGTAGTTCGTCATTTTAGCACAAACACCCTTTTTGAACCCAAGATTAAGCCGCCAGTATTGATCCGGGACCCCGAAACAGGTAAGATAATGGGACCCTATCCCCTTGTCACGTGGGGAAGAGGCTATGCTTGTGTTTCCACAGAAAGAGGTCCCCGCTGGATCCCAGCTAAAAACGTGAGACCTTTTCGAGAGACACTGCAGCAGCCTCCTGAAGACATTCCTGGTCCTGATCCTGCGACTGATATAGAAGACACCACCGATCAATAATTGAATGAACTCTGTTCCAGAGGTTAACAAATGGGAGCTTAAATGTCTCCAATGTGAAAAATGTAATCCGTGAACTTGTAGAATTTGTGCTAATTGTGGAAAATCACAGTGGCTAAATCGCCATACAGTAGGACACTGGTGTGATAACTGCCTAACAATTGAGTGGAATACAGTTCAGGTGTTATTGATAACAGGTAGAGAGACAGAATATTCTCCCCGGTATGATTATTATTCTAACGATTGGGGGAAAATTGTAGCACAAAGGTCTGGGGACATTTTATATTCTAAGATTGAATGCGCCAAAGACATTCAAATACCGCAGATTTGGGTAGTCACCCCCGGAAAGTGGGAACAGACAAAAAGAGAGTGTATACGGAGGAAGAGCAAACAATTACGAAAATGGGCAAAAGAATAGTTGTTTTACTTGTGATTATAGCTGATGGTATGGGCTTTGATTTGCACCACATTGATCCTCGTACTAATGTGTGGCTTACCTGGGCTAATCGTACCGGGACTACAGATTTTTGTTTGTCTTTAGCGCAAGTAGGTGACCCGTTTAGGACATGTTTAATTGGATACCCGTATGTAGATTTGATGGATTTTGTAGGGTACGTAAACGAGTCAGACTTGGAAAGCAATCTCAACCGCTCATACTGGAGCTGGCGTAATGACAACCTAAGGAGCTTGTGAGTTTCTATTCTTTTAATGATTTGTGCATTATTAATAGTAATCCCATGTGTGTTACAATGCTTGCAAAAATCAATAACTGCTTCAATGAACAAGATTTTCCTTGTGCAGCAAGGAGCGGACCAAGATCAGAAAGAAATTACAAAAACCCCCGGTACGGAGCTGTTACTGAAACAAGATGTCCTCGAGTTGGTCGTTCGCCGACCTTGGGAGGGTCAGTTAATTAAAACAAAAAGGGGGAGATGTGGGTTGTCTGAATTTAGAGTTGGTGAGTTAGTTTTCTGTATTTGGAGTTAATAGGCTAGTTTGCTGTATGAATAAAGTTAAGTGTTGCGGTAGTTGTGAGGCGACTTGGAGGCGGGGAGAGCTTGTGGTTGGTGGGGGTGCCTGCGCCCTGGAGCCCTGGAGCGGGGGACAGCTTGTGACTACGGGATAACGATCTTGTTACCATGCGAACACTGCCTGACTAAGATTCCCGCCTTAGCTAGCTTAATGTCTGTTAAAGTGATTAGCCAATCAGCATGAAACATGTGTGCCTTAGACTATATAAATGTATGTTTGCCATACAATAAAGCGGACACCTTGCTTGCATCAAGCTGCGTCCCCGTCTCTCAATCGCGGCAGAAAGGAAGAATAAAAAGTAGTGTTGGGCTGCAGGAGTGAGATGGAGGAATTGAAAGGAAAGAGGCAGGAAGCAGGAGAGTGAGAGAAAATGCAAGAAGAGAGGAAAGAAGAGACATGCAGCCAGACGAGGGGTTAGTGAGAGAGAAGTGGCCCAAAGTCTCCAACAGACAAGTCGGGAAGAAAGACATGGGACAGAGGGAGAAAGCGAAGGGAGCAGGAGAAAGGGAAGGAAGAATAAAAAGTAGTGTGGGGATGCAGAAGTGAGATGGAGGAATTGAAAGGAAAGAGGCAGGAAGCAGGAGAGTGATAGAAAATGCAAGAAGAGACATGCAGCCAGACGAGGGGTTCGTGTGAGAGGATGGGACAGAGAACAGGTTGAGAAGGAAATAAGGCGAGGCAAGGACAGGCATGGACACCCAAGGACAGGCAAGGCTACGCTGCAGGACATTTGGTTGCTTTATAGTTTCTAGCACATTCGTCTTCAGACGGGGAGGAAAGCCATAAGACCGTATGGATTAGGCCCAAGGAAAAACTCCAGCTACTTGAGACGCTTAGACTAAGCCTAAAATACTAAGATCTCTCCATAAGAATGGTTTTTATACTGTACTTCCACAATCTGCTGGCAGTACTAAAATTAAGCTGCAGATCTCCTTAGGCTGATTCATGATGCTTTGGTGCAGGGATCATGCATATCATGGGAATATTTCACCATTTCTGCTCTGGTTTCCAGTGTATTACACCAAAACACTCACCTGATGGCAGAATTTCAAGAGCAAAGGCAGCAATTTGCAGAATTCCACTTTTTGGGGAAGTGAGAAATTGCTGAGCTGACACCAAGCCCTGCAGTGTCCCTGTCACCTGCAGAGTCACCGCATCCTCGCCACGGTAGCAGGCATTGTGACAAAGGTTCTATGTCAGCTGCGTGTGGCGGCCGAGCGCCCCCTAGGGGAGGGTGAGCCTGTCAGCCCCGGACCTGTCACTACCTGCTGTCCCTGCTGTCACCAGCCAGGCCTCTGAACACTGCACAAACCACGCGCAGACTTGGGGCCAAAGTGGCCCAAAGTCTCCAACAGACAAGTCGGTAAGAAAGATATGGGACAGAGGGAGAAAGCGAAGGGAGCAGGAGAAAGGGAAGGAAGAATAAAAAGTAGTGTTGGGCTGCAGGAGTGAGATGGAGGAATTGAAAGAAAAGAGGCAGGAAGCAGGAGAGTGAGAGAAAATGCAAGAAGAGAGGAAAGAAGAGACATGCAGCCAGACGAGGGGTTAGTGAGAGTGGATGGGACAGAGAACAGGTTGAGAAGGAAACAAGGCAAGGCAAGGACAGGCATGGACACCCAAGGACAGGCAAGGCTACGCTGCAGGACATTTGGTTGCTTTATAGTTTCTAGCACATTCGTCTTCAGACGGGGAGGAATGCCACAAGACCGTATGGATTAGGCCCAAGCAAAAACTCCAGCTACTTGAGACACTTAGACTAAGCCTAAAATACTAAGATCTCTCCGTAAGAATGGTTTTTATACTGTACTTCCACAATCTGCTGGCAGTACTAAAATTAAGCTGCAGATCTCCTTAGGCTGATTCATGATGCTTTGGTGCAGGGATCATGCATATCATGGGAATATTTCACCATTTCTGCTCTGGTTTCCAGTGTATTACACCAAAACACCCACCTGATGACATCCTTTCAAGAGCAAAGGCAGCAATTTGCAGAATTCCGCTTTTTGGGGAAGTGAGAAATTGCTGAGCTGACACCAAGCCCTGCAGTGTCCCTGTCACCTGCAGAGTCACCGCATCCTCACCGCGGTAGCGGGCATTGTGACAAAGTTTCTATGTCAGCTGCGTGTGGCAGCCGAGCGCCCCCTAGGCGAGGGTGAGCCTGTCAGCCCCGGACCTGTCACTGCCTGCTGTCCCTGCTTTCACCAGCCACGCCTCTGAACACTGCACAAACCATGCCCAGACTTGGGGCCAAAGTGGCCCAAAGTCTCCAACAGACAAGTCGGTAAGAAAGATATGGGACAGAGGGAGAAAGCGAAGGGAGCAGGAGAAAGGGAAGGAAGAATAAAAAGTAGTGTTGGGCTGCAGGAGTGAGATGGAGGAATTGAAAGAAAAGAGGCAGGAAGCAGGAGAGTGAGAGAAAATGCAAGAAGAGAGGAAAGAAGAGACATGCAGCCAGACGAGGGGTTAGTGAGAGTGGATGGGACAGAGAACAGGTTGAGAAGGAAATAAGGCAAGGCAAGGACAGGCATGGACACCCAAGGACAGGCAAGGCTACGCTGCAGGACATTTGGTTGCTTTATAGTTTCTAGCACATTCGTCTTCAGACGGGGAGGAAAGCCACAAGACCGTATGGATTAGGCCCAAGCAAAAACTCCAGCTACTTGAGACGCTTAGACTAAGCCTAAAATACTAAGATCTCTCCATAAGAATGGTTTTTATACTGTACTTCCACAATCTGCTGGCAGTACTAAAATTAAGCTGCAGATCTCCTTAGGCTGATTCATGATGCTTTGGTGCAGGGATCATGCATATCATGGGAATATTTCACCATTTCTGCTCTGGTTTCCAGTGTATTACACCAAAACACTCACCTGATGGCAGAATTTCAAGAGCAAAGGCAGCAATTTGCAGAATTCCACTTTTTTGGGGAAGTGAGAAATTGCTGAGCTGACACCAAGCCCTGCAGTGTCCCTGTCACCTGCAGAGTCACCGCATCCTCGCCACGGTAGTGGGCATTGTGACAAGGTCGTCGCTGTGGAGCTGGGCCCTGTGCTGGGCAGGCTATGTCTGTGCTGGTCTCTCCCCCATGCTCTGCAGACATTGGAGAAACCATGTTTTCTTCTTCATCCTTTGCAATTGGGACGAGAGGGCTATGCTGGCTCTCCCTCATCCTCTCCTGCCAAATGACCCTCAATGGCTTCAAGTCCTGCAGGTGCTGGTGCTGCCACTGGAACATCCATGCATTTGGCCAGGTCCTGTTGTTCCACCGGTTGCTGGCCAGGTCCCTGCATCTCAGCCTCAGCCCTGCGCACGGCCTCACTGATGATGTACTGCACAATGTCTGCCAGGTCCACATTGTCCTCTGTGGGGCTGTGCTGCGCAGGTGCTGGGTGCTTTGCCTCTGCTGCCGCCTCCGTGTCTGTGCAGCTGGGCAAGCCAGACCCCTCCTGGGGACCTGCAGGGGCATCCTGGAGGTGCTCCTGGACTGAGGGGTTGAACCAGATGCTGTGGATGGTGTCTCCGCCTTGGCACCCCTCTTTGCCATTCTCATCTTGCAAGTCCACGCGCTGGGCCAGGTCCTGCTGTTCCTCCGGTTCCTGGCCAGCTGCCATGATCTCAGCCACAGCCCTCCACATGGCCTCACTGATGATGCGCTGGGCTGTGTCCCACAGAGCCGCGTCATCGGCTGTGGGGCCCTGTGGGGCAGGTGCTGGGCACTCTGCCTCTGCTGCTGCCTCGGTGTTGGTGCTGCGAGGCCAGCCAGACCCCTCCTGGGTACCTTTATGGTGGTCCTGCAAGCGCTCCTGAACCGAGGGGGTGACCCAGGTGCTCTGGAGGGTGTGCTGGCCCAGGCTGTGGCTGATTTGCGGGCAGGAGGAGGAGCAGGACACATGGGATGGAGGCGGCAGCCCCGGCACTGCAGCAGCTGCTTGCGTCCCCATCCAACCACCGGCCTCCCCCTCCTGCCCTGTCCCGTCCCTCCCCTGTGGCCCATGGAGCAAGGGTGGCAGCCCGAAGGGCTGGGAGTGGGCGTTTGCCTCCTCGTCAATGGGCATCTTGGGTCTCGTCTACCACAGAGCTGCGGTGAGCACTCAGGGGAGATGCTGCCTCCTGAGAAGCTGCTGCCTCCTGAGAAGCTGCTCTCCTGGGAGTGAGCACCCCAGGGCTTTCGCTCCTTAAATACCCCCACGGTCAGGGCGGGGACCCCCGTGTCACAATGGCCTCTGGCTATGACGACCCCATGTCACAATGGCCTCTGGTTATGACGTCACAGAGCCCGGGCGGTCGTCATGGAGACACCCACCTCCTGGCCCGGCTGGGACTGGCTGTGTGTGGCGTGGGGCAGCCCCTGCTTGAAGGAGGAGGGAGCAGAGAATGGCGAGGGAAGCTGTCCCCAGCACACAGGACCCCGTCCCCCAGAGCTTTGCTCAGAGACACTGCTGCCTGCTCCACTACACCTGCAAGAATCCGCATTCAGAGCTTGTTTGCAGGACAAACCAAGAGCCACTCTACAGCCTCACCACACTGATTCTTTGTTTTTGTCGTGGTTTGATCGTGGGGAGACAATCAAAACCATGGGAGAAGGTTTCCCTTCACCCTTTTTCCCCCTTCCCCCTTCAGGCCACAGTAGTCTACAGTTAATCTCCACTCATCGCTAGACTTACACACTGGCCAAATTGGGCTATTGAAAGGTGAGCGAGTCTTCCTGATCACACCCTGGCTTTCCAGTTGACGAATCAGTTTCTGAATAGGAATCCAAGAGTCCCGATTGGTGCGATACTGTCGACGATGCACCGTTGTGGTAGCAACTGGCACCTGCTGATCATCAACCATCAGCAGTCCTACAACAGAAGGGCCATCTGAAAGACCAGGAAAATCAGACAGCTGTTCAATTCTCTCAGTGTCCACAGCTGCTATCCCAAATGCCCACCTATACCCTTCTGGGTCCTTAAAATACCCTCTCTTAAGGTAGTCTATGCCAAGGATGCACAGAGCATCTGGGCCAGTCACAATGGGATGCTTTTGCCAATTTTTTCCAGTTAGGCTCATTTCAGCCTCTACAACAGTCAGCTCTTGGGATTCCCCAAGTCACTCCAAAAATACTGATGAGTTGTGTCCCCTTACAGTCTGAAGGAATTATTGTGCACTGAGCAGCAGTGTCCACCAAAGCCTTGTACTCCTGAGGGCGTGTTGTACCAGCCCATCTTATCTGTACCGTCCAGTAAACTCTGTTATCCCTTTCCTCCGCCTGGCTGGAGGCAGGGCACCTCTAATCTCGGTCTTCCACGGTCACTCGGTGTGAATTAGAGGTTTCTTCACGAGCACCAGAATCTCTTTTGTAAACCGGGGCAGGCCTTTTCCTAGAAGCCTGCCCTGTTAACTCATGCACTCGTTCTTGAAGTTCCCCTGCAGGTTTATCGTGCCACTTACTCATATCTTCTCCCTGCTCACGTGGGAAGGACCACAGTAAACCTCTGATGGCGGCCTGCCTGTGTTCTCTCTCTCTGGAAATTGGGGATGCCTTCTCTCTCTCTCTGGGGACTGGAAACGCTTTCTCTCTCTCTCTGGATATTGGAAATGCTTTCTCCTAATAGCTGAAACATTGGTTCCTACAAATCGAGAGTCATGTGTGTGTTCCCTGAGTGCTTTAATTTCTCTCAACAGCTTTTCAAAACAGTCAACAGTTGTTTCACTCAGTTTCTCCACCCTAGAGACATAAGCCCCTAGGGGATCAGAAAGGTTTTCCTCAAATTCCCGGAGCCGCTCAGTCACGTCATTAACACTTTGTCTACCACCAGTTGACACGAACGTTCCTGCCAATATCTTAGCATATGGAGCTGGTGCACTCTGTGAGAATCTGCGCCACATAGACCGTTTACACTCAACTCTGTCTGGATTCACCCCCTCCTGGCTATCTGGCCCAAAACAGATAATCCCTCACACAGCTAGCTCTCTCAGGAACTGGATACCTCGCTCCATAGCATTCCATTTCCTTGATGTGCATTGACAGTCATCCTTGTTATGAAATATTGTTTTCATGGCTGTCAAGAGTCGGGTCCAGAGGGCCGTGGGGTTGGGCTCACTGGCAATTGCCCTATCAAAGGTGGACTCCCTTGACAGGGATCCCAACTGTTTGGCTTCTCCGCCCTCCAGTTCTCTTGTGTCAGCCCCGTCATCCCAGCATCGGAGCATCCAGGTTAACATATTCTCACCATCTTTACGAGTATACTCTTTTCGCAACTCTCTTAGCTCCCTTGGAGAAAAAGACCGGGTAACGGTCACTTCCTCCCCTGTTGACACCCCTGGGGATGAATGTGGCCCCTTGCCATCATCTGCAGCCCGATTAGTCTTCTTAGTTGCTTTCTTACAACCGGCTACTGATGCCGATATGGGCTTAACATTATCGCTGGGCTTGTTTTTGCTACAACAGGAACAATACCCCGTATTTGAGGAAGAAGCTTGAGCCTGAGTAGCCATGGTGTTTATGACTGGGGAAGTGGCGGCCACAACGGCAGCCCCTTTTCCAGCCTCACCAGACACCGTGCAACTCTCGTTGATCAAAAGATACACAAGCCTTCGATTTAACCTAATCTCTCCTAACAAATATATGAATACTAAGATATTTTTCAGGACAGAGATCAGTATCATAGTTCTTTCAAAACTCCATGAATATTCCAAGTGCTCAAAAACATCGGGAATCGGCTCAAATGAGAAGGGAGAAGTACGCTGAGTCATAGCTTCCCAAGATTCACTAGCCCATTTAGCAAACACATAACTGGAATTTAGCTCTCCTGGCAGTCTCTCAAGGTACAGCAGAAAGGAACAGAAACTCATTATTGGTTGCACTACCATAAGGTAAACCACTGCCAAGCCACAGAGTACCGTTATAAGCATGGTCCAGTTCTTTGTTGTTATCTAATGTAAAACTCTATTGACAAGAAACATCCAGAGAAAACAAGGAATACTTGTGCACAAGGTATAAAATAACTTACAGAAAATAAACCACAATGTTTTTCAAATCAAAGTAATTCACCTCTATGTTAATACCACTATTCAATATTCTAAACATCCAGACCTGCGAGTCTTATAATCCTATGAGTTGGCACTGTGCCAGGAAAATTCAAAGGTACTGTTGATCAGTTTTAAAACCTCCCGTTTTTTTTGCCCCGTGCCACCCCACGCTGAGCCTGCCGCGTGGCCACGTGGAGCCGAGCCGCGCTCAAACAAAGACACGGCAGACAGCGACACCTAATGCCCGCGCTGCGCAACGCTGAGCCCGCCACATGGCCGCCGAGGCAAAGGCTGATGGCGGCAGAGAAACGGCAGGGCGCAGGAGCACGCGGGTCCGACCCTGCCCTTTCAAAACTCCATTAATATTCCAAGTGCTCAAAAACATCGGGAATCGGCTCAAATGAGAAGGGAGAAGTACGCTGAGTCATAGTTTCCCAAGATTCACTAGCCCATTTAGCAAACACATCACTGGAATTTAGCTCTCCTGGCAGTCTCTCAAGGTACAGCAGAAAGGAATAGAAACTCTTTATTGATTGCACTACCATAAGGTAGTGCCAAAATACTAAAAATGTCTCAAGTCCCGAATTTGCCCGCATTCTTCACCAATTATCTGTCGTGGTTTGATCGTGGGGAGACAATCCAAACCGTGGCAGATGGTTTCCCTTCACCCTTTATCCCCCTTCAGCAACCCCCCCCTCTCTCCTTCCCCCTCCTTCTCACTAGGATGTGGGGAGGACAGGAAAAGAGAAAAGTAAAGGAAAAGAGAATTGGGAAACTTGAAAACGTTTACTAAGACTAGGAAAACGAACACAGGGCAAAAATAACACAGAAACAAATATTGGAAAAACAGTCCTGAAGTCCAGCAGCATCCCACAGTTGAACCGGAAACAGCAGGAGACTTCAGCTTGCAGGAACAGCAGAATGAAGGAAAGCAGTCCGATGAAAAACAACCAATGCCCCCAGCAGGCAATGCAAAAAGACAGCAAGCCAGTCCACGTGCTCTGCGTTTATATGCAGGAAATCGTGACTTGGATGGAATACCCCTATTGGTCAGTTCGTGGCCACATGACTCGGGCCAGTTCCTTCCATTGCTCCCCCCCTCCGCTTCAGCCCAAAACGAGGGGGGGCGGTTGACAACACCAGGGCACTTTTCAACATGATCGTCATGAGTTTTCTTAAGTAGGTATGAGCCTCCTTTGAAGAAATAGGCTGAAGCCACATTCACAAAACCCCACAGTCCATTTTCAGCAACAGAATCTACCGTTTCCCCCTTTAGTGACAACCAGGGTTCTCTCAAGGTGCGCTTTTACAATACTTGTGAGCTGTTCAGTGACTCACTTGCTAAAGGAGGTGGCCTCATCCAACTCCCAGTTTTAGCCTGCCAGCTCTCCAATGCATTGCCTCTTCCACCTTCCTTCTACCG